>NC_079336.1:25812120-26121954 GCF_029582105.1 Oenanthe melanoleuca | reverse complement strand
AGGTTTGCTCACATTTTACTATGTTGCATCAGAATTCAAGCAAGGTGTATATGTTCATCATCTCTTTCCATATTTGCACAAATATAAGTAAACAAATAACTAACTTTCAGACTGGTGACTAGGGACTGACCGTTTTCAAGGACAAAGTTCTTGTGCCAGCAAATAGTCAAAAGGAAGAGGTTGCAATAGCTGGGTTGTGAGATGAGATCTAATTTGAGATATAACCTCAAGCAGTAATTTTCTTTGAAATTTTCTTTGACAACTTTTCTTGCCCATTCAAGACAGTGCAAGATAAATTGTAGTAAAACAGATTCAAGAGCATTGTGAAAGCCAAACGTGCATTAAGAGACTACTCAGCAGACAGAAAACTGTTCACAAAGGCTCCATCAAGATACTGGAGGATGAGTTGACTTAGGAGCGGGTTTAAAGTGCTTTACTTCAGGACCCATGCACTTAATGACCATCTTTTTAGCTATTAGCTCAGCAAGAGACTGGCCTCAAAATGCATTCTGTACATATAGAGACAGACGTGCTTAGAGAGAGAGATGGTGCATATTCCTTCTGGACAATAAGGCCAAGTGTCTATCTATGAGTTAAAATGCTAAATCCTGCTGAAGTACTCTATTCCAGCTACAGCTAGAACTATTGTGGTCTGTTGTGCAAAAATTAGGGGTGGCAGGTAAGATAACCAAGTCTGAAATATGACCAGGGTTTGCATCCATCATACGAAGACAGAAAAAAAAATTTCCTCCATCTCAAAACAACAGAAGCAGACAGATGAAAAGACAATAGATGAAAAAACAAAGTATGTAATTATGGGTGGCATAATTCTTGTAATGGATGGCAGCCCACGCACCAGTCATCAAAAATTACAGAAAATAAGGAAACTAGGGAACGGAGGGAACTACTTAAGATAAGGAAATAATTTGTTTATTCATTTCTTGTAGACTCTGGTTTTGTAACTCTGAGCAAGGTAGATTAAAAATAATTTACAGGCACTGTCAACATCTTTATGAGATTTTTTTCTCAGATAGTTGCAGACATAATTATGTGAATGAGAACCTGAAATGATTATTGGATAGTCATTACTCAGTTAATATGCAAAATTAAGAACCTAAGAGAATTCATCTGATGTTGTTCATTGTATAAACATTTATTTCAAGAAGTCTACCCCTTTCATACATACATATACATAGAAAAAATTCAAAGGAATAATAAAATGCAGGACACAGTTATCTAAGAAAATTTCTGGTTATCCACATTTGTTTGTTTTTTATTTAAGGAACTGACCACTACTAGCTTTAATGATTGAAAAGAAAAGATAATTATGAAAACTGGCAAGTCATATTAAGACTAGATTCTGTTGCTTTTCTACACAATTTATTTAGATATGTGTCAATGAGACCAACTACTCTGTAAGGTGTTATTCAGTGTGACTAAGTCTCACAATATCAGGTTTAAACCTAATTTAAAAAGCCAAACAGCTGTTGACAAACAGCTATAGAAAATGTCTGTAACAACAGGTTAAAACTCAGAGAAGCTACAGAAATTCAAGCAAACAAGGCTTCCTACTCCTGCAGCACGTCATTAACAAGTCTGTGTGCAATTCATATCCAAGTTCTGTTTCAAATATGTTTCTTTTAAATTTCCAGCCTGAATAAGCAAAGAAGGAGTGACTAGTTTTCTCCATATCCTCTAGTCTTAAAACAAATTATATAAATTAAATGTTATCAAATATGTCAATATTCAGTTCTTTTAGAGAAATATGATTGCACTTGCATTCAAAGGAGACAAAGCTTTGCACAACTGAGGGCAATCACAGTCTCTTTACTAGAAGAGTACATTCACTTGCTTTTAAGTTAAATAGAGCAAAGATGGATAGGTCATGTGTTGACTTAATATATAATAGAATTTCTAACATTTTAAATAGAAAGGCAATGTCAGATAGGTGCTAAATGATCACCTTCCTGCCCACACTGCCAGCAAGTATTGAGATTCAGCAAACATATTTGAAACATGCCATAGATCAGTTAAACATTGCTTAAGTTTAAATTAAGTTTCACTTTGATCCCACAAATATCTTTTTTGTTCTGTCTCTAATACATATTTAAGTAGTTTGAGCACTGATAGAAATCCATCTCTGACATTTACATGAAGGGCTGGTGTAGAAATTCTCATATTTAAGCCTAAAGATGTTTCTTTTATAAGTGAAATTACAGGGCACTTCCAGACCATAAACTGTAGATGGTATAATTTAAGTTTGATATAGAAAGGCTTTTGATATGTTACAATGTCTGTTGGTTGTTTGGGTTTGTTTTTTTTTTTTCAAACAAGTGTATGTCAAACATTTCATGCAGTCGCTCAGCAATTGAAAGTCCACATAAATTCTTTACAATACTGTCAGACAACTGTCCTTTAAACCAGGACAGATTTACCAAAACTTCTCTCATGTTTTAGTACATTTCACTATTTTCTTCCATTTGCCTTAAATGCCAGTAGGAAAATACCCTGGAATTGCATCCCCAAATTGCAAGTAACATCACGTTATTGAGAAATAAGGCAGCCCAAGATACAAGAGGTGAAGAAAGGAAGATGAACACAGATGAAACACAAAAGGCAAAGGTTGAAATGAAAACAGATGACAGCAACTTTAGGTTGCTCTTTATAATCCTTATTCAGACTGGTCAAGAGCAGTGAAAACTGTGCATGGTTGTGAAACACACTACCTGAATGCAGACTTAAATTTTAGTTTGATAAAGTGAAACATGATTGATAGAAAGTCTCAGTAGAATTGTAATTTGTTCTAAGTCACAGAATATAGTTTTGGAAATGCCTTCTGAATAACTAGTATGGCTTGTAAATTTAAAACCTCATACTATTTCCCAGGTTGGCTTTCCTTGCACATTTTCTAGCTGGACTATATTTGCTGTGATGAACGTAGATGAGTAGGAAACTGCAATAATTATGGGCCATGTTTCATTCTCTTAATCAATCTGAAAATTTAATCTAAGTGGAGAATGAAAATCAAATTATATGGACAGGAGGAAATCCAATTGCTATTGTTTTAGACACCCTGCCATCATAATAAATTTTAAATAATTTCAGACTAAATATTTTAGGGTCTTGAATATTCAGTTCCTCCCTGACATAAATACATGGAAAACAGTGATGACAAAGAAATCAGCAATGTGTTAGCCTTCTGCCTAATATTATTTATGTATTTACCCACAAAGTTGCATGCTCTCTAGACTTATGCATGTACAGCTGTAGTCTCCTGGCCCACAATATATATATATACACAGCTGTTTTACTGTCATCATGAAAATAGTGAAAAACAGTTCTATTGCCCAGGCTGCATATTGTATTTATTACTTGGGCCGTGACTTCACTTACCAGATATCAGTTGAAAAAAAGTTAAGTTCCATAAGGTAATAATTTACGTTTTTGTGGGAATTGATAAGAGACAGATTAGCTGTGGAAGAGGCAAATTATCCTTAGCAGGTACTGGCCCTTGGTGTCAAGTAGAGAAAGAGTTTAAATGATTACTTGCTATTAATTTTCTTTTATTTTCTTTTCTCTGCTCTTCTTTTTCTTCTTTTTTTTTTTTTAATTTTTTTTCCCAAATATTAAAAAAAAATATAAGAAATAGACAAACCATGCATTTTTATTCAAATGTTTCTATCAGCATCTGAAATGACATTTCCAGCTCATTAGCCACAATCAGAAACACTCTGAATCCAAATATGAATCTATATTCTGTCAAAGCCAACTGTAAATATATGGGGGTTTTTGGAGGACTTTTTCTGGATTGCAAATTCTCTGGTCCCCTCAAAGTCATGAAAATATCTCTGCTGGTATCCTGCTTGGTAAGTGAGAATCTGGCTAAGAAATTCATGTAATAAGGTAAAATCAGCATAGCTTTTGAAGACATTAGAGAACTTAAGAGGTGTAGGTGGTGTTACCATAGCAAAACTCAATTTCTGCAATCTAGTTCCCTAACTCCCTGGAGTACCTTCATACCTTTCACAGAAATTGCTGATTCTCCTTACTGATTTCCTAGCTGTGCATCATTATGTGCACTTGTAAGAAATTAGGTTTTGTGGTTGGCATTTCTCAAGTTTATTCTTTTAAACCACATCTGGGGACACAATCTGAGGGTGTTGTTACACTTTTTTTTTACAATGACAATTCATCTGGTTCCTCTAAATGTAAGGCTGATGTCTCAAATGCTGGATTATGACTTCAGGCTGAGAATAAGCAACAGCAGCAGATGGACTCCCAAAAAACAAAGATCCCGTTTTCATGCAAATACTCCTAGTAGTAAAGAACAATGGAAGATAAATATTGAAAAATTTATAATATGGGAACAGAATGCCTTGTAAACAGCATGCTTTCAGAGTCAGCTGCTCTTTAAGCAAACTAGAATAGAGTAGCTCTAGAGACACATTACATGATTCAGTGTAATTACTAGCTTGTTCAAGTAAGTATGTTTTATCTGATTCTAATCTGAATTCTTCAATTCAGCTATATGGCACAATGATCTACTTTGCATTTTGGAAAATGCACCACAGTAACACAGAAAATGCATCTTCACAATTTTATGCAATATTAGATGCTATGACAGAAAAAATTAAATACAGAAGGGATTTTCAGCAAAGGAATGTTTTCAGAGTGATGAGGACAGTTTGGAGACACTAAAATTCTAACAAAGATCTCTAACTCCTATCCTTTATTTTAGGATTTATGCAGACTCTTAGTGAATATAAAAAGTACAGAAAAAGAGTAAATTTAAAAAATATATATCTGTTGATTGCACTGTACAGTAACAGGCTACTTTGCTGTAATAATTTGCTTTCTATATCATAGGAATTTCTTTATCTTGATGAGCTGTGCCTAGAAAGAGGCTTATACTATCACTTGGGGATTTTTTTTAATGATAACTGTTCTACACGATTTGTTTACTTCCTTGCAAACTTTTTTGCAATTCCACAGACCTTTGTTGATCTTCTTTCAATCAATTGACCACAGTCTTACAGAAAAACACAAATAGTCGAAGTACTAATGAGAATTTCGGACCCTGTTCAAATGAATGCTTGACCAGCCAGTGGAACTCTCAACAAACCTGTGACTTCATCACTAGCAGTAATGTCAATCTATAAAGAGGTTATCTTTTAATGCTGTTTGAGAGACAGAGACAAGAGGGATTGCTTAAGAGATACAAAGAGACAGATACACTCATTCTACATTCAGACAGGGAGGCTGCTGGTCACACAGATCACTTGAATCACATAACTTCTACTGTAGAGGTGCTCTATCCCATGTATAAATCAAAATGAGTGGTTTCAGGGCACTGGCACTTTATAAAAGAAACTTAAACCTCCAAACAGCCTTGCCAAAAACAAAAGAAAATCTTTCCTTTCCTCTGAATGCTTAATTCCTTATAACTCTGATGGTGCAAGGCATGAATTTTGTGTTTGAACTAGTGACCATTCACATCTCATCATAAGATATTGCAGTAAAATATTTTAACAGACTTTTTTTTTCTATCCCATTCTTTCAGTTTATTTATTTCCCATGTTATTATAAAGCCTAAAAAAATAAAAAGACTCTGGACATTCTGTCAGTATATTTAGATAATAGGAACTAAAACCATAAATGCAGAGCAGTATTAAAGGACAGAATTATATATATGTTCTTGAATACATAACAGAAAAAGCAATATCAGCAGAGTCCTCTTAGGCTTATTTTTCTCAGCTTTTTTTTTGTCCCCTGAAAATTAGAAAATTTTTTAAATGTTTATATGTATTACTACAAACTTCCTTCAAAAAGAGAACTTGCTTGGAGCCATTAAGTAGAAAAACATTTTCTTAAGCAGTGATGGAAATCTATTTCTTTCTGTTATGTTGCAGTGTTTCAGTTCTGTGGAACTACCTTTGTAACAAGAGATTTGTAGGTACAGATATTTGGATATTCATTTTATTTAACTCAAAAACTATTTTTCAGATGCGTGTTCAATGAAAAAATAGAATAAAATATTATCATTAAATGTCTCCAGCTATTTCAGTCTTTTTAAAAGCAGATGACACAATCTGAAATTAACTCATTCATAGTCCACATTTTAAAAATTATTCATTTGCCACAACTAGTAAGACCTGAAATGAAGAGAGCAGCAACAGAGACAACCTGTGATGAGCTGACCATAACCTCTGCTGCTGGGAGGAAGGAGGAGCTCAGGAAAGAAGGAGGAATGGGAGTAATGAGTTTTTTAATATTTGTTTCACTTCTCATCATCCTGCTTTGATTTTGAGTCAGATAATTTCCCCAGTTCAGGTCTGATTTTCCCATGATGTATTCAGTGAATGATCTCTCACATGATCTTTAACTCGTGAACTTTTGCTATATTTTCTCTCTGTGTCCACTGCAGAGGGGAATGATGGAGAGGCTTTGGTGGGAACCTGGCATCCAGCCAGTATCAACCATTACAGAAACCCAGGAAAAGTTTATCTTTCCTTCTCTATTGTTTAATCCTTTGCATGCCTTAGTGATCTACAAGGTACAGATGGAATTTTGAACAAGTCAGTTTACATTTCACAGAGTGGGATGTTTCAAATAAATGATTCTGGGCTGCTCTTTTGTTTTTTTCCCTAACTCTTTAATTACATATATGTAAATCTTTATAGATTTTTCTTCACAAATGCTTCACTTTTAACACACTCTCTAGTGGAGTCTGAATTTCTTCAATCATTCATACCTCCAGATTGCCCATGTGCTGTTTCTTCAAATAGTGATGCTTTTTTGACCTTTTACTAAAGCAGCCCAAATCTTCCACTTTTAATACAAGACCAAGTAAAATATGTTGATTTCACCTGAACTGCACTTTTGCATTTTCTTTTCTACTGAAAGTGAAATTAATATCACAGCTGATGTGAATATCCAAGAACAAAATGCTTGACAGAAAGTGCTCCATAACCTGATGTATTTATGCACACTAAGGACACAGAACCTTCAGCACACCCTGGGCCCAGCATCAGGTAGCATCTCTTCTTTCTACTGCTTGTGTTTCAGCGCTTCAAAATATCCATGGTTTCTTGAGATTCTTGAGGTATCTTTTTTATACCTCCTCCATCCTTAATCACAAAGCAGGAGAGAGAGTCCTCTTCTAAAGTAACAGAAATAAGAAAATGAAACAAAACATTGCCAAAGAGCTAAATTTTCCATATTCTTCCATGTTGCCATAAGGCTACTGACTCAATTGTTGCCATTGTGGAGAAGGCTGCACAGTTTTAGAGAAGCTTAACACCTGTGCTGAGAAAGCATGAACCTGAGACAAACTGTATTTTGGAAAAGGAGTCTGTGATTCATTGAATTCCTGCCCCTCTAAACAGCATGAGCCACTATTTAAAATCATAAATTATTTCTACTTTTAAAAGTGTACTGCAGATGTCTGCTACTCCTGTGCAATTTATTCCTGGGCATTTTTCAGATTCTACTGAAAGAAACTTACTTTCTTTAAAAATTGAGTTTTTCCTTTTGGTTTTGCAGCTTCTGTAGGACTCTTTCTTTGGTAAGGATGAGAAAAAATAATGGATATATATATACTAGACTGTACATGCAATTTAATGAACATACTTTACCATGAGATTTAGCCCTCCATTCCTTCTAAATCCATTAAGATTATGAAAAATGTTTTATTTCCCCAGAACACAAGGGGTCAAATAATAAGTTTAGACTAGTACATAACAAACAATGTATCATCCTGATATATCACTAGGAACATTTTTCCACTTAGAATTAAAGGAATCAGACTCTGGAAGAATGACAAGGTAACCACAACAAAAATAGATCCATCACACTAAAACAAGACAGAATGACGATGAGAATGTTATTGTGACTGTGAATCAGTTTATAACAAGAACACCATTCTTATCAGGATCTGGATGACAAATGAGCTTCAAATAAGGAAATTCTCAGAGAATGTGTTAGCCAATACAGAGAAACAAAGGGGACAGGAGTAAAACCTGAAAATCGAGCAGAACAGAATGTGGGAAGGTGGGTTGTAAGTGTGGGAGGATAGTTCGTGGGGATAGTGCAGAAGGCAATTTTCCCCAATGAATTACAGCTGTAGTGATTGCCAAGGAGTGAAAACAGACTTGCCTGCCCAATGGGGATGGGGGCTATAAAAGAATGGGTTAGCCAGTTGAGAGAAGATTGTAGTTGCAGTTGGAGCTTGAAACCCAGAGTCTGCTGGAGTTTGGGATGGAGTCTGCTGGCTGTGCTGTGAGCATGAAGGGACATGTGGCTGTGCAAGGGACAGACAGGGTTAGGCAGGTAAGTGCACAGGTTGGGGTTAGCTAGTCATGCAGAAGGAAAGTGGCAGAGAAAAGGAATTAGTGCTGTGTGGAGTTGCCTGAGAGAAGGCGTGAAAAGTTCTTAATAAAGGTCTGGTGATAATGCCAGTCATGTCTGTCTCAACATAATTGCAAAGACAGAAAGATATTTTAATGCAATAAAATTAATTCTACATTTTTTATCTAGCTGGCTAATATGTTTGGTTCAAGAAGTTTTTGTATTGCTACTTCCTGAAGCAATTTTTTTAACTATTTGAAACTGGTATATTTGTAAAGAGTAGATTAGTTTATCTCAGCCAATTTTTCACAGGCTGCACCAGGAGGAAAAAAAATAAAATAAACCACGAACTTTCTGAAGAAATACACAAATTTATTTTTTATCTTTGATCGTTACTATGTTCAGATTTTTCTGATTTCTGCTACTGTAAGGAAACCCACAGGACAATAAATTTTGAAGACCCATACCATGGTTTAGTTTAAGTATTTTCATCGGTACTCTACATACTCGTGTGTGCTTACTTTTTTCATTAGCAAATTTTATAGGTAATCTAGCACTCTCTGTATGTTACTACAGGATTCTCTGCAAAGTTGAAGAGGTCTTTAAAAAGAAACAGATATGACTTTAAGCACAAATTACTTAATTCAGAATCTCTTTAAGTAAACCAACATTAAATTTTATTAGAAGTCTGTAATTTTCAACCTAACATGTTATTCACATGTTTGGAAATTAAATTCCTGTCAGGTATCTGGTCATATTCAACTGGTTGCTAATCCAGAACCTTCATATCAATAAAAATTCAGTGGTGTTACAAGTTGAGACTTCTGTGATTTAAAAAATGTTAGTTTCCAGAGTATTGAATGTTTTACACCGAGAAGAAGAAAATAATATAATGGCATGGACAGGAAGAGGTTGTGTGCTTCAATTTATATCTAATTAGCTTTAATGGAGGCTTCCAAAGTTCTATCATTTCTTCAAGTAAAAGTCTACTATTTCAGGCAGAAGCAGTTTCTTCTTCCGTTGTATCTTTTTTCAATGCATCATCACAATGCATATAAATTTGCTTTTAGTAATATTTTACTGTTAATAGTAGTAATTTCAAAACAAGATTCTTCAGGATTGGAGGAATAATTATGGAAAATGAAGGCAACTTACTCAAATATTTTGGAAAACATTGATTTGTTTTTCAAAACTCAATATAAATATATTGTCATCTGAGAAAATATATTTTAGTAGTAAATTGAATTATATCAATTTGTTTGATAACAATTTAAAAAAAAAATTTAAACACTTAAAAACCTTTAAAAATCTCCTCAGCTTTATTGTGAGTCTTACTATGAATATGTGTTATTGGCTTGAACTTATTCTCAAATGCATCAACAATACACAGCTGTACTAGTAAATAAAAAGAACTAAGAAACAACTCTATAAGAATGTACATTCTTTGTAAACAATGCAGTTAACAAGCAAATATCCAGTTACTCATTTTTACACAACATAGGTTGTAATTTGTGTTTCTCTATGTGCTGTTTGGCGCTTTGGTGTTTTTGTTTTGATATTAGAATTTTTCTTCTTTTTTTTCAAAAGTAGTAGTTTGGCATTTTCAATTTGAAAGACAGCAAGCACTTCTAGTTAATTGAGTATAAAATTGAAAATTTACCAGGGACATATAACATGCTTCTCCAGGCTGTTTTATGGGAAGAAAATGGGAACGAGATCTTTTTAAAGGTTAGTATCTTTCTCTCAGGCAGGTTAGATTTTAAGTACCCATTTATTTCTCATTTCTACTCTATTCTGTCTACACTAGCCAAAGGCTGAGACTCCATCTGGCTTTCTAGGATGAGCCCAATCTTCACCTTTACTTCTTCACTTCTTACAGCTGATGAATCTTTCTTCAAATGAATGGGAAGATGTTTACTAATTAGATATTTTTTATTAAGGTGACCACATTGTACTGGTCTGAAATCTCCAGAAATTATTTGTGATTACTGCTGTTCAATATATGGAACTAACTCAAACTGAGATGTTTCACCTTAATTATTTGGGCTGCAAATTATCTCCAGGAACAGAATTAAAGGTAAGAAATCTACAAAGGAGCCTTCACTGATTTTTTTTTTCTAGATTTTTTTTTTTTTTTCCTGATTGCATTGCTAACCATTTCCCTTAGAAGTAGCTGGAGGAATTGTTGGATTTTTTCTTTTTGTTCATTGTTCATCAACATTCTCAGTGCTACATCCTACAGACTCTTTTCAAAAGTCACTTTTGGCACATCCAGAATTAAGAAAATACTAATCTTGACATTCTCTGATTAAAATAGCTTTAAATAAATATATTAATGTTTTGTCACAAATGCTATTTTACATAGACATAAACCTTCCCCTGCAATCTATCAATGAAATCTTACTAACATAGAAAACAGTCCAAATCCTAATCTGTATCCAAATTTCAAATTTTGCACTTGACTAATTTCTTAGCATTACATCTGAATTTGAATCGACTCCTGCTTGCTTCCTTCCTTCTTCCTGACTTCCTATGTCTTGCTATTCTTTCAGAAATATTTGAAATCTGCCATGCTTCATCACCCTGCATGGTTCTTCATGATAGTCATGAAATGCTGACTCCTAGATCTGTAAACTGGTCTTCTGCCATAAAATGTGCCTATTGACAAGCAAAACTCAATAGTTTATCATGAGTGTCCTTGTCTTATGTACCTGATATGTTCCACAGCATATATTATAACACTGATCCTAATAATGTCAGCTTCATGATGTCATGGTGGGAGAGTTCTAATGGGGATCTACTGCTGAAAACTTTCTTAGCACTTACATTACTCATTGAACAAATGTACATGTCATTAAAAAAATGTAATATAGCAACTTATCTAAGTATGAAACTTAAAAGAATAAATAGAAATTGTTACATATCTTATATACAGAGCTGATGCACATATATGTGCACACACAGAAAAGACCACACATATACTCTATTATATCGAATGTCTTTAGAAGGTGTGAACCCATCTCTGAATTTGGTTGTTCATCAAATGTAATTGGTCAGTATATCTGGCTGCCTTTGATTGCTGTAACTGACTATCCAGTAGCCACTTATAACTAGACTGAAAAAAGTAGCCTTTTCACTGAACAGGCCAAATAAATCCCTATTTTTTTGATATTTGACAAATAATTTAGCCATTCATCCCCCCCTCAGTCCCTTAAAATAACAGTGATTAAAACAACATCCAGAGATAATAGTTATGCCTTTTTGATTCCACATATTTATAGTTCTACTGAGAAATTTCTATAAGTTGCAATTTCTTATGATGAAGTATTTCTCCTATCAATGTTTCCAGAACATGTGATCAATTAATATTTAGCTTTGATTGGTAGTGTTCATGTAACATTTATATCCTTTCCTTAAGTTATAAATTATCTTAGCTGCTTATGGTGAATTGCTTGGTTTTTTCCATACTCATATTCAGAAAATACCTAATCCAGAAATGTTACTGCTGCCTGTTACGGAGTTTCATGAAGATGTTCAGGGTGTAATTTATCCTGGCCTGGTACTATGTCAGTTTTAATAGGTCTAATTTCCTAACTCCCTGCTTCATTGTGACCATAAAGCCTTTTAGCATTTCACTTGCTTCACCAGGAAAATTTATCCCAGGCTGTGGAATATGACCTTCAAATTCTTTCATGCATACACTAGCAAAGGATTCATTCAGCCTCTTGGCAATATGAACCTCACTTGTCATTAACATCTCACTCTTGTCCTTCAATAGTTCATCTGACTCCTTGTCTACCTTCCAGCCAGTATTGTAATTGTAACATTTTAATCCATTTATTATTTTAGTCTTCATCATTGTTATCACTTAGATCCATAGCTTCTGCTCTCAGTCTCCTTTTTTTTTTTTTCTTCAGACTTTTCTCAAAGGAATTTTTCTTTCAGCATTTTGAGAATACCTATTTTCTTGCACTGCTTTTTTTGTATGTAATAAAAAACCTTATTTATGCAATGTTTACTTCATATAGAACCCCTCTTTATGATCTCTGCCTCTTTTCTATTTCCCTTTCTTCTTTCTTCCAAATCATCCATTTTATACAAGACCATTTTCCAAATGAAGAGAATAGTGTTGGGTGATATTCTGGGTTTTATTTTGCCATCTTAGCCATGTCTGTTTCTGGATTGACTGATACACCAGAGGGTCATGATGCCATCCAGAGGTGCCTGGATTTGCTGGAAAAATGGATTGAAGAGAAAGTCATGAAGGTTGACAAGGGGAATTGCCAAGTTCAGAACCTGGGAAGGAAAAACCTGTGGTGTCAATATATGCTAGGGGCTAGCCATCTAGGAAGGAACTTGTCAATGTCTGAGGGTCTCCTTGTGCCCAAGACCACTTAGATGGACATAGGATGGTGGTTCAAGGCTCAGGGTATTCTTGAAGCTGCCGAAGAAAGGCTGCAGGAGACAATCATCCGGTCTCAAGGTCTGTTTTTTATTTCTTATGGATACAGTGTTCACGCTCGCGAGCAGCAGTCTGATCAGCACCGTGTCCAGGATGAAAGTCTGCCCACAAAAGGCAGGACTTATCTTTTATACCTTAAACTACGTATTCTATGTTTACACTATCTTTCCAATACTACAATACCTTATTACTATGTCCAGTTTTGTCCCCAGCCAATCTGTGATTCCCAGCATCCCTCACCAACATGGAGAACAAGAAGAAGAAGAAGAAAGAAGACACCACACCCCAATTCCTCCATCTTGGCCTCGTGGCTGATAATATAAACAATCCCAAAAATTACCTTTTCTACATGCTAACTATCTAATTCATGCTCTAGTTTCCCTTAACGGTTGCATTTCTTCTCTGAGAGAAGGCAGATGTTCCCATGGTGCAGGACCCAGCTCTAGGACCCCCCTGGCTCTATTCGGGGGTCTTTCAGGGGTCTGACAGCGGGGTTCTCGCACCCACAGAGGGTCCAGGGAGTCCCTCCCACAGAACTTGGCAAAAAAGACCTGGGGGTAGGGAAGTGCTGTAAATGTGACCATCATTATATAAAGTATTGTCAGCAGGTTGACAGAGATAATCCTTCTCCACTCAGCTGGAGTGGTGTGCCTAGTTCTGCCTCGGGCATACTGGAGACAGTCCAGTGAAGAGCTACAACTGTGAAGGAAAAGAAAAGCTGGGAATGTTTAGAAAGGAGGAGACTTAGGGGCAATCTTATTAATGTGTGTAAATACCTGAGATTACACAGAGCTCGTGAAGAGCCTGGATCTTTTCGGTGACAGTCCTAGAGCTGATGGGCACAAACTGGAACAGAGATCACCCTGTCTGGATGTCACAATTTTTTACTGTGAGGGTGGCTGAGCACTGGCGCAGGTTGCAAAGGGAGGGTGTGGAGTTTTCATCCTTGGGGACATTCAAAAGCCATCTGTACACAGATCTTGCCAACCAGCTCTAGGTATCCCTCCTGGAGAAGGGGAGTTGCACCAAATGCAAGTACTTTGGAAAACAAGTCACTGTCTCTTTTTGTAAAGTGAATTCAAACATTTTTTCTTCCATTTTTATACTCAAAGGAAAAACTTACATTTTTTTTTTATAATATTTATCCTCACATTTTCAATTTTGAAATTAATTAATATATAAATGGTGACCTGGGAAGCAAAACTCTATCAAATGCAACCTTCTTCTTGGGTTATATGATTCAGTTTGACAGTTCAGAATTATATAAAACCTTTAATATTAATCCAGGTATAATATCTATTTTCCCCCAAAAATTGAAAGAACTTCCCAAATCTCTTTTCCTCACTACTTCTCTTTGATATATAAATGCTTATCAGCTGTACTATTCCATTTTCTGTTATTTTGGCCATGCAAAGAGGTGCTCTTGAATGGCTGTAATGGGCTGATTTTGGACTCCCACAATCTGCCATCCTTGATTACTTGCCCAACAAAGATAAACTGAGGGAATTGTTGCAATTATACTTTTACAGAGACTTTCAGTAGCAGAAAGGGAGTGATTTCTGTTAGCAGCAATTTTTAGTAACGACATAGACCCACTAAAGTATTTTAAAATATTCTTAGGAAAAGTGGAATGCTTTGTGCTTTCCTAGGAGTTTGTGGAATATAAGCATGGGTAAATCCAACCTAATAGAGTCTCACTAAGCAATAAATATCTTAAAGAAGATACAGAATATTTTTACATAGTATTTTGAGGAGATCAAATTATTTCAATATATCTCATACACTTCAGTTTAGACATGACAGTTGTGTTGTTACTGAAAATTCATTGCAGTAATAGACATTATTACCTGGGATCAATGTAGGGAGATAAGGTGTCCTGTCTCTTGTCCAAAGGAGTACTTTGTAAAAGGCTCCCACCCCTCTCATTTTGACAAAAAATTCTATACTACTAAATCAGTCGAATATGCAAAGCATCAAAAAATTGTTTATTATTCATTTAAAATACATTTATAAAGACATTTGCAAAGTTTAAATTATATCTAAAAATAGGTAGATGGCAGAATATTCCCCTCTTGAGTATACAGAAATGCAGCTAGGTAAATACATTGTACATGCTGAAAGATCACTTTTAAGAGTTTAAGAGAATGGACAGGTATGAAAGTGATAAATTTTCATTAGGAAATTGTTGCAGAAATGGTGGGAAACCATTTGAATGTTTAGAAGACTACAGTGAGAGCCACTTAGAACTAACTGTTGTATTATATTGGAACTTATCTTAGACTATGCTAGTCTGTCCTTACACCATTCTAGAACAGACTATTTTTGAGTGACTTCTGACCACAAGATAGCCAGAATTAAAACACATGAACTAAAAATACATAGTTTGCATGAAGGAGAAAAAATGGGCATCCATCTCTTAAGGAACTGTTTAAAAAAATATTTAAGCAACTTGAATATTATTTACTTTTTACAAAATGTTAAAAAGTGTAAAGCTTACAAACTTATTCCAAAGTATTTGATGTTTGCAGTAGCTTTCAGCAAGTCAGGAAAAGAAAACTAAAATACAGATAAAGAGAACTTCACTTATTCTGAAGTAGGGCACATACAGGATGTTTTTAAGTACATAGTGAAAAGAAAGATAAAAACAAAGCATTTATGACTAAACTACTTTTTGACTAACACAGGGTGAGTAAGCCTGTTCAAACTTGCAAAAACCAGATAATTTGTTTTAAACATAAGAGTTTGCTTATTTGCTTTCACAGCTTGTGAAATATGGACTGTGTTCTGACACTGGAAATATTACTTCAAATTCTAAAGAGAAACAGTAAACAATTTTGAAGCAGGGCAGTCTGCAGAGATTTGAGTTACAATTATTCAACCAACAAAAATACATGTAACTGTATGGTGAAGGAAATGATGCTAGTCAATGTCATGGCCTTGGAAGGAAAGGTAGTGGGAACTGCAATAATTTGTGGGATTTTTTTCAAGAATTTGCAAGTACCATGTTGCAAGTGCTTTAGGTCACTTGAAGAATCACCAGGGAGGTATCAGCCAAAGTTTTGGGAGCAGACAGTGTTTCTGATAAACTCAAGGGCAGCTGACTGCCAGTAACCAAGGCTGAGGGCTAAAGAACCTTCCTGAGATCATATTGTGATATGTCCCAAGGGTGCTGATGGGAATGCACTAGCAAATGTTATGAGTGAAGCAAACAGAACAAAGGAGATCTAAGATCATTTGTTCAGAGGAGTAATTCACAACAACCATACCCAGCATTTATGCATAAGATAAATAAACTAGCAGCATGAAATAAAATGCAGTATTCGTATGGGCACAGATGCATAAATTAATGTGATGTTAAAAAAACTGATACCAGAACAATACTAGTAATAATGGGACACAGAGAAGATAAAGGTTTCACTAGAAAAGCAGATGAATTAATGGGTATGTAAATCCTTCATTAAGAAAAAAGGTGACAATCAAAGGATCTAGCAGAATGAGGACGATATTAAAGATTTCAGCACAGTTGTAAGGAAGCAGCCACTTCAGTCTTTTAAATTTCTTCTACCTTCAGACAAACATTAAATATTGGATGAAACCCATTTCCTAATGTAGGTAGCACAGAACAGGATGAGAATAGTAATTTAAAAAGGGAAATGCTGGGACATTCAATTATATACAAACTCAAGGGAAGATATTCTAAGAAATATGTGTGTACACAGGGTCATTATAAAAAGCTCTACCTTTTGGATTGTATAAATGGCACTCGGAATTGTGTTGTTTTTTGATGGTGCAGTGTTCTGGTTTTGTGGCAGAAACAAAAGAGAAAATGAGGAGTTTTTTCAAAGTGAGGTGAGAAAAAAACCCAACCATCTACGTTAAAGATAAACAGTGTGAAATGCTAAAACTGGCTGTGGAGGAGAGTCAACACACTGAAGACAGGAAGGTAGTTAAGACTCAGTTATTAATTTTCTGCTTTCTGGGAAACAAAAAGTAGCTTCTTCTGTATGAAGAATTGGTGAATCTTCAGACTAGGAAAACCATTCTATGGAGCTGCTAAACAGATAAAGGCTTACACTTTTAATATTCATTTGCAAAAACTAAAACTAATAAAGAAATTTTGGTCTTAATTCTTACATTTAAATATTTTCATTGGGGGGAAGGGAGTGGGAGTAAAATATATATTATCTGAATCTGACTCCAAAAGACTAGTGTTATAAGAAGAGGATTAACATACAAGAAAAATGTACTTTTTTCAGCACTATCATGATTTATCCACAAGAAAGTTGTGTACTGAAAAAGCATAGTGGATCAAAGTATTGATTTGATTACCTTTCAGTGTAATAGGGGAGATCTTTTGGAACTGGCTTTGATGTGAGCTGTGATTGCCATATCTAGTGCCAAATGTGAAATTTAGGAGAAACCAGTTAAGATTTTACCACTGGTATAACCTCATTAAAGAAGTAATTTTTAAAGAGGGTAAGATTGCAATAGCTGAGGAAATATATGGAACAGGATATCCTGTGGTCATTAACAGATGAGTCACATGAAATGGATCATAAAAATGATCAGTGGAAAACAGTGGTCCTTTGAAGAAAAATAAACTCTTTTTTAACATATAGGATGGTGGGGGGAAGAAAAAAAAAGAAAAATTTATATAATAATACATCTTGTATCTTTTCTTGTCTATTTTTAAAACCTTGAAAGACTTAAAATACAAAATGATGCCTCTCTTGACTTTTAAATCAGTCTTTCTTGAATGTGGAAGAAGATTTACGTATTTGATATGCAATCATTGGAAAGTGTTTATTTGGCTTGAATTTCAATCATTCATAAATTTTTTTACTTTTAAAGAAAATTCTGGTTAAATATAAAATCAAAATAGTAATTAAAGTATGGAAATAATTTATATCATCAGAAATCCTTTATTTGATGTAATTAAACTACAGATTGCCTTTAACAAAAAACAAGAAATAAAACGACACTGTCACCATTGGATTCTAGGCCAGAGTAGCATCACTTATCATAATGCTGATGTTTTAAGAAGAACCACAGTCAGAGCAGTGTGTTCAGATTGTCTCTGTACCAGCCAATAAAGTATTGCCAGGCTCTGGAGTGCTCCTGTCCACTGCAGCTGTGTGTCTGCTCTGACCAGACTTTAGAGTGCTCCTGGTCCTGGGCTTGGCCACCTGGCTCCCTCTCAGGCATACCCTGACAACAGCAAGCAGGCACTTTGGGTGTGTAATATGATGCTTGTGAGGAATTTCCCATGTAATTTATTCTTAAGAAATTTTCCTTAAAGCGTTTTTTTTTTTTTTTTTCCTGTTTCTTATGTATTGTAGAGAATGGAAAATGTTATATTACTGTATTACTGATTACTATATTAGGATTTTATTAATGATAATGGAATAAAATACATTATTTATATCACTGCATAGCAGTGAACCCATTGACAGGATAAAATCATTAAGGAAGAAATGGGAAGAGACCTTTATCACACCAAGGACAAAGATGGTTCAGTGATAGCTATCTCTATACCTGTATTAGTTTGATGTAAAAAGGTTTTGTATTACCTTTATTTTAGATTAAATGCATATTTGTTTTTTTAGCTGATTTTTTTTCTTCCTCAGTGGATAAATATTCAGTCTTTGTAATAATTATTTAGCATCCAAAACCCTTTAATGTATTTTCGTTAATAATAATGTCAAAAGAGCTGTTTCAATCATGTCTGTCTGTGATCTGTCAATATTTTGTTTAACTCTTCCCTGAAATTATATGCTATCTAGGAAGCAAGTTGCTGGCAATCACAGCAGTGGTGCTGTCTTCTTTAAAATAAATGCAAAGGGTTTTCCCATGAAATTCGCCTATAAAAATGAAAATATTTTGCACAGTTCACTATTTGAGCTTGTTAAAACCTGGAAAAGGAGTACCTCTAAATCACTCCCCTTTACAATTGTATCATCTTCTCTAAGTTAGGTTTCTTTTCTTTTTTCTACAGCAATTGTTGAGACCCTGTTTTTATTCCTCCACATGAACCAAATATATTTATCTACGTTGCTGTTATACCAAGACTGTATATTGCAGCTTTGTCTTTAATGTGTAATTTCTTTTGCAGTGAAGTAGAATAATTAGTTCCTTTTCTTCAGCACATGAAGATTTTCCCATCTTCATTGCTCTGAAATGGAGTTCTTTCTAGCTGAAAAGGCTCTCTAGGCTGCTGATTTTTTTGGTCCTTGGTTTTTCCACAGCTCTGCAGGAACTCATCAAGATTTCTCACCTCACTGAATGCAAGGGATTTTTTCCCTGTCAATGGCATTCTAGAGATCTTAAAAATTAATACATTCTAACTGCATATCGGTGGAAACTTTAACTTGGAACATTCATAGAATGGTTTCAGCTGGGATTGTCATGAGTATAAGCTTTGGTTTATCATTCCTTCTTTATTCTCAAGAGTTACATTATGCTATTTGGACTTTGAACAGCATGTTACTTGAACATATTTTATTTAAATGTTACACTTATCACTGGGACAAAATACTGCAGAATTTAATTAGAAGTGAAGAAGGTGATTTTACATTCAGCAAGGGTTGTTGTTGAAAATCTTTATTACAGTGGAATTAATTTTTGTACAATAACTGTTACTGGAATAAAAAGTCCCACTCGAAGTACAGATTTGGTGAATCTCATCTGAATTCATCTTAAGCTGCACTTTTTTAGGGAAGGAAGAGGATGTTTCAGCTTTACTGCAACACAATTAAATTTAGACTCTACAAATATCTGAATTTAAAGGCTATCAGATTGTTGGTATGTACTGTATGCAGATGAAAATTCTGATAATGACAAATTCTAACCAATGAAGGAAATGTTAGTACTAGCTGGGCCATGCCTTTTACACAATACTGTGAAACTGGCAAAAGGTATAATGCAAATGTGGAATTGGTTAAATTCTACATTACTTGAGCATGTTTCAAGCACAAAAGAAAAATTTTAATCTAAGCTATATCTAATCAGATCTATTTTCTCCTCATGCCTACAATGTTAACATTATGCAATCAACAGAGGAAGCCAAAGATGAAAAAGGAATATAAAAGTCAAATTTGATACAGTGAGAAAAAATTTACATGCAAATTAAAGACAAACATTTCTATTTTTCTCATTAAAGTAAAACTTCACAACATAGTTCTGAAGTTAAAGGACATAATTTTCAAATCAGTGTAAGTTGTGAATGGCATTTTCAAGCATTTCAAAATAAATTATATTCAGAGTAAACATATAAAATATTTGGAATATTAAAATTTATGAAATTTTATTGTCAATTTATCTACAAATAGATGGCATGCAGTAGAACATGGGGACTATTAATTAAAAGTAATCTCTTAATTGTCTGCTAAAAAGTGTAAGACAGACGCTACTTTCCCAAAGGCAGAAAGAGAATTGTATTTACAATTCAGTTATGGACAGGTGCCCAGATTTTGGCTTATCTATCATTTGCTACATGCTGAGTTAGCTGCATACAAGCTGCCATTACTAATAGTCTGGGACAGAGCCATGAAATTTCAAGTACTGTATATTCCAGGTCAGAGCACAATCTAGTTAGTGTCATCTGAAATTCATACACCATTCCTCTGCTTAATAAAGCCTGCTGGTGGCCAGTTGAACTGCAACATTGCTTTTTTTTTAATATGCTAATTTTTTCCTTTACTTATGCTTTAGAAGTGCATCTCTATTTCTTGTGGAAAATCCTTTGGTTTCTAGTATGCTTGCAATTTCATTTTCAATATCTTTTTCACAAATCCTCTCCAGGTAACATAGACTACACAGCAGGGAATTCTACAGATAGCAGAAACAGGAACTTTCATTTTAAGTATATCATCATGTTCCCAAAAAAAGAAATCTGCTCTACATTCTGCATCAAGTCTTTGCAAATAAGTATGAACACACCTAGTTTTTGGCTTTTTATCTCCATGGCACAGAACTGAAGGAACATTGCAATGGATCACTACAAGGAAGAGGCTACAAATATTTTCCTTTACAAAACATATTGGAATTTCTATTTGAACTTTGAGGTCATTGATGAACTTTAAGGTAATTGATAAGCTTGTTTAGAAATTGCAGATATTGTGATATTATTCCTGTGACAATTTCATCAAAGAGGTATAGAATTTAGATACTTTTATCTGCAAAACCAGTTCTGGAATTTCTTTTTTGTTTTGGTGGGACAACATTCTGAAAGCCATACCACTATACTGAGGTTATTATTTTTATGAATTTTTTCTAGGTTTTTGATCATGGTGAACAATTTTCAATGCTCATCTCATGTATATTGAAATAATTAATTTCTATCTTTAGTAATATTTATATTACTATTAGAAATGTGCAGAAAGTAGGTAGGATGGCAGAATTGCAACAAATATCTCAATACTGTGCTGACATACTTATATTGACAATAAAAACTATGTTTCTAAGCATGGATAACTTGGTCTGGATGAATCTGAATGATTGGACACCTGCACCACGTAGACTACCCCAACAAAAAATTGCTGACCAAGTGAATAAGTTTTTTTAAGTTGCTCTAGACTCTTTTGTGTTTTTAGCTGAATGACATTTCCAGTATTAGCTTAACCCCACACCTTACTGTCACCTGCTTTTACAGACTGTTCCAAGACTACAGCATTTTGAAATTTTTGTGTTTAGAAACCTAATATGTAAAAATGTTATCAATGTATAACTTTCATATAATATGTATTATAATAGAAATACAACACCAAATAATAAAAAAAAAGATATTGATAAAATTCTGCAGATGATATAGAAGTCCCTGGAAGAAGAATAAGCAGGGCTGGTCTCCTTCACAATGTTTAACCCTGTCTTCTATACAAGAATTCAAAATTATTATTATTTTTATTCCCCATTGAAACATTGCTTCACACCTTCACTCCAAGAACTTTTGAGTTAGTTGCAGAAAGCAGAGTGCAACATTTTCAAATCATCCTAAGGTTTCCACACTTCAAAAGAAAGCTATATTTTACACTTGCTACTCTGGAGCACTACACATTGAATTTCAACAAACTAAATTGAACTAAATCCCTTTCTCCTCTTGAGTTCAGGTGCAGCACAGGCTCATCTCTTCACTACAAAGCTGCCTGGAATTTACATGTTCCTCTAAAACATTTTATTAGAGTCATTAAAATAATAAGCCCAACAAGTTGATCATAACCTCCTTCTGGACTTCACAACTTATAGTTATTGAGGTGTCAGAACTTACTGTGCATGCTTAGGGAGCCTTAGATCCTCTCCTGGAAGATGCCAAGGGAAACTAAATCAGCAGCTGTTACTTCTTCATCTTCATGGTTGGCTGCTGTCAAAACAATCCATATATAAAATGGGATTTTCCAGCCAGGTGGCCACCAGGAACAGTTGGTCTCACAGGCCCTCTAAAGTCATAACTTGAAGCTTTCAATTAAGACAGTTTTTCACTATGTTTTATAACACTATTTTGACTGGTTTATAACCATGTTATCAGTGAAATTTTGTTAAATTGCATTGATAGCTTACCCTAAACATGAAACTTTTATGAAATAACTGTTTTATGCACTATTTTATTCTTTTTTCCATCATAAGAATTGGACAGCAGGTATTGTCTCGTATTTGTCAACATTGTTGGGATTGACAGGCAAGTAAAAATCCAAAATACTTAGCAAGTCTTTGGTGAAGGCAAGTCAAGGTTTCTTTAGAAAAGAGACATTTGAAGAGAAGATGTTAGTTAGTTTAAGAAACATTTCATATCAATGGAAAAAAATAATTATTCCCATTTGGTTTGCACAAGAGTTGTAACAGGAGTAGCATAACTCTTATTGCTTAAATACAGGAATATTACCTATAAAAACAGACATTTCAAAATAGTTCAAATCAGGATAAAAAAGACAGTATTTTATTTTTTAGAAAACCTGCTAAAGTTGATTTGCTTAGAAAAAATTATTTAAGAATTTTTTTTAATGTATACATGTAGATAAGAATGGTAGTAGAAAGGAACATAGTCTCATTAAGCCTCATTGAAGCCTATATGATAATTACTGATCAATTTACCACTAGAACTTAATTGCTACTGTAGGTTTCTAAAATGTATAGCTATCTCTAAAAAATAATTAAAGTCAGCTGAGTTGTTGTTTTTTTTTCAAATCTGGAACCTTGAATACAGATGTGTTTAACTGTACACCTTTATAATCATATGGTATCCAAAGAGTTTCAAAAGTCTATGCATAAAACCTTAAACAGCATTCATGTGAAAGACCAATTTAAAATGTTCATTAATTGCCTTCCTTCTCTATAAACATATTAACTCTTTGAGTTTGAGAGTCTGAGTTTGAGTCAAGCTATTATGTAGAATTATATGTAACTAGAGAAGTGTACAGAACCCAGAACCCACAAAATTAGTGAAAGCTTCCTCAGTTTTTCATCCTACATTGACTGGTCAAGTGGAAGTTGGTTCTTCAGCCATGGTACTATAAGGAAAAGAAAGTAAAACTTTTAATGTCTCTTTCCTGGAAATAGTCTTGCACATGAAAAACAAACAACAATTTTACTTTTTTTATTACTTTATTAAAATGGCTTCTGATATTTCCTTCAGCTTGTTAGTGTTAAAACATGAATTTAAAAACTGATTGACAAATTGAACAAATCAATATGGGCTTATTTGCTTATCTAAATATGATAGATATTATTTTCTTTCCTATAGAAAAACTGAATAATTTTTAGTGTTTTCAAACTTGCTTGTATTCACTTTTAATAAGCCTACCCCTTACTTTCCTGTTCTCTACTCTCATTTCCCCAATTACATTGAGGTTGCATTAAATTCATATTAAAGGAAAATGTTAAAATATCTCCAATTTCCTTATATATAACAAGATATATATTTAATTCTTCCTCCCTGCTCCAGAAAATTTTTTAGATTTTCTCCCTCAAATCTCCTCAATCTATATAGTTTAAACTATAAATTAAGAAAGCTGAAGAATTCAGATACTTCATGTACAGTCATAACACATTTTCTGCTCATCT
The DNA here is from genome assembly GCF_029582105.1 of Oenanthe melanoleuca. Classification (NCBI taxonomy): domain Eukaryota; kingdom Metazoa; phylum Chordata; class Aves; order Passeriformes; family Muscicapidae; genus Oenanthe; species Oenanthe melanoleuca. The sequence goes on along the minus strand of NC_079336.1, from coordinate 26,098,094 downwards.
TTCTCTTGGAAACTGCTTACATAAGTGCATGGAGCAATACCCATGCAGTACTCATGCTGTTTCCTGCTGCTTTGATCAAAGCTTTGTTTCCTATGAAAGAAATGTAATGAAAGAAGTCAAGGCGCCAGAAATGAGACCCTATGGTTTATTAGTCAAATTATCTCGATACATTTCAGCAATTCGTGAATACAATAAGGAATTCTCTAATACTTCATGCAAAAATCTTGTTTATAATAACTACATACAACTTCTCTAGTGCTTAAGAGAAATTTTTGATTGACATTTGGAACTTTTCACCTAACACCAGAACTAAACAAGGAAATAAGTGAGCCATGCTGACCAATTTATCAATCAGTGTGACCGTGTAGTCATTTACTCAAGCTAGGATGAAGCAAGCTCTTGCACCACAAACATCATTATTTGTGTTACATAAAAGCATCACTGACAGAAGATTAATGACATTTTGTCTTTTTTCTTTCCCAGACAGTTAAATAATTTTGTCCTGTTTCATTACATAAAAATATTCTCTGCTACAGAGCATTTTAAAATACATTTTATATATATATAAAAGTTTATAACTTTCTTTAATATTTACTTCAGGAAACAAATATTATTTATTACCAAAAATTCAGCGGGATAAAAAAAATAAAACATATTTTCATGCATTACTCTCCATTTTTATTTTAGTTTAGCTTGCTAAAGAATGATTTACAAGTGACTTTTGTGAAGGCCTTCTTCATAGGACTTCATACCTTATCCAGAGGATTTTTTTTGTGACCTTACTATCAACTGTATCATTGAGAGAACAAATTGAAAAATGCATTGTTCTATCACATGAGATTTTGCACAAACATGAAATTACCAGGATCTCCAATAAGAGAAATAAATAATAAAAATGCCTACGGTAATTAGGAACAGGTTCTTATAAAACCCTGTTGACTTTGTCATTGCTATATGTGTTTTGTGGTGCACATTACTGAGATTGATGGATGTGGGTAAAATGTTCTGCAGCTTGATTGCTCTGAGCAGACAGAGCAGACAGCTTACTAGAACAAGCTACAACTGTGCCTGTGCATGAAAATTCACTGCTGAGAGGTGAATGGGAAATGCAGCTTGTAGATTTACAGGGACAGTACTTGATTACAAAGAAAGCTACCCCACTGCCTAGTCATGACTAAATGGACAAGACAAGAAAATTAGATATGAAAGACACAGTTTGAAATAGCACGGAAGTGAATATGATACATTTTAGGAAAAATTATAAGAGTTTAAATCAAACAGCATTCAAAAACCCAAACGTCTTCCTAGTCACATACACATCTGAGATGTAAAGCTTTCCCATTTTAAACTCTTGAGGCACCCTACAAGTCAAATGTAGAAGGTACTTGACAAAAGCCAATATGAATTTACCAAAGGCAAATCATGCCAGACTAACCTGATTGCTTTCTACAACAAAATGGTGTTCTCTGTCTAGCAGGTGAAAAGTTAAAAACAAAGATCCTGTTCTTATACAAATGGGTATGTAAATTTAAAAAGAGAATTGGAAAAAATATTTTGAATTGCATAATATATAGGATGATTTTCAATAGGTTTTGAAATTTTAAAACCATGCAACAACAGTATGAATGACACATAATTAAGACCATTAGAAAAGAATAACAGCCTACATCTGAGACTTTGGTTTCAGAAAGAATTTTGTTAACATATATGATACTGTTGTTTCTATGTATGGAGCATATGTTACAGAAATATTGTAATAAAAAATCTATTGTATCATTTAACCACAAGATTTGATTCTGACCTGACAAAATAATCTATACAACTCAGATGCTCAAGAATATCTATTTCTATTCAGAAAGATGTCCAATAGACATGGAACCTGACTGCTCTAAATTTCATTGCTTTCATTTCAGGCTGTGCAGTTGAATCCATCAAACTGAGTCAGGCACCAAAGTTTCCTACAGTAACTGCAGGGATTGAAGCATCTTGTTATGGGATCCATAGCACATAGCCTTGCCTAAACAAGGAAGAGCTGATGAAATAGATGCAACTTAAATCCCAAACTCAGAGTATTAATTTATTTTAAAGTGACATTTCTAATTTTTTTTTTTCTTCTCACAGGATGGCTAGCACAACATCAACTCTACAGTGAGACAAGGAGCCCTGCCTAAGTTTCAGACACTCTAAAGTTGTATCTTCCTAAGTTTTCATTTTTTCCTGATCCACAAATTCACATTCTAGCATCTCAGGACCATGAAAAAGTATTGCTACACAGACATGTAAGAGGATTTCCGATATAGCCTTGAACACTAAGGTTGTAATTTCTTTTTCTTTCTCTAAGAATTACATCAGAACTCTAACCTACATTTCTAATGTGATCCAAGAGTCTCTCCAGGGAGAGTAAAATAAAGCCAAGAGAAAAGACAGACAAAAAGAGGCCAGAGGAATAACAGAGAGAGGGGAAATGACAGTAGAGGCTGACAAGCAGAAGAGAATAGAATGCATACAACAGGGATTAATACTAAAAGTAGACAATTTTACAAAGATTCCAAAACACGTTTTAAGGTAGCACTAGTATTTATTTACCATCTGTTTACAACAGAAATCTGAAGGTCTCTGTAAAGTTACTATGATTTCCAAGTTATAAAAATCCTTGTGTTAGATCTGTACTATGCTGCAATTTTATAGTCTCAGTGTAAATGATCTCATTATCTCCCTGGTCTATAACCTGTGTCTCAGTAGTGTTAGAGACACATATCATGATGGAGCATGCTTTAATGAGCACAAGTAAGATAGGACTGTTTTCTGAGAATCTTTTGTGAACTTCTCAATATTTTTTTTTCTTTTAATATTTTAGTTTAAAATGCTGCTTATGGATTACATCTTGATATTAGCCTTTCTACTGGATAAAACTTGAAAAAAACCCAAATTGTCCAGGCTGCTGATAGTAGTATCTATCCTGATCAGCAAATTTAAAGGAGTAAACTGAAAATTTGTTGGCATCTTGGAGTACCACACTAAAGAGACAATGTTGAGGAGCTCAGAAAGAGGCAATTTGCATAGACCTTTCTGACAAAGAGCAATATGCTCCTCCATCATCTTCCTTCTTTTGGAAATCTCTTATCAACATTAAAAGATTGTTTAGCTCTGTCATTCCGAGGCTGAAATGCCTTCTGTTGAGCACCTGAAAATTAGTGCTTTCATTTAAAGAGAAGAAATATCACTATCTAATTCTGTTAGATTTTAAAGCTCTTTCATAAAATCCAGAATAGGACTTGCTGAAACTGGTTCTTGTATTATGCTGACCACGATGAATTGTCAGAGAATCTGCATGCGTGCAGTCATAGAAAAAGAAATCAACACAATAAAAACAAGTAAATTAAATATTGTACATATTATCATCACCAAAAAGGTGCTTATTTGTCCCAATTCTTGATATTATAGGCAAGAGAAGGAGCATTTACAAACGGCTTTTGTACTTAAAACTTTTGATATTTCAGCACAACAGATTTTTTGGAATGTGGAAAAAAGCCAGGCATGGCTAAGAGGAACTAAAAAGTTTAAGATTTTTTCTTCCCAATTTCTATAATTTATTGTGCTTTGTACTCCCTATCATGTTATAGGCAACGAGTTATCTTGTCTTAGAAACCTAATCCTCATATCAATCTGTCCAGCATTCAATACCCCTAAAGACAAAGGAACAACTTAGACAGGATTGCCTTCATGTACAACTTTATTGGTGTGTATACACATACTTGTCCCTGTACTGTGTGAATTATTGAGGTAAATGCACTTATAAAGTGAATGTGGAAAAAAAAAATATGTTGTGAAATAGCTTTTTAGTTTACAAAATATTTCAGTTTCCTTATAGAAGCAGTAACACTCCTGGCAGTGTGACCTTCAGCTATGGCCTCTTGTACTGAGGATCTCACAGCTCATCAGTCCCTCCACTGTACCATGAGGAGACCTCCTGTAAGCATATAAAGGCAGAAAAATTAATTTTCTAAAGGGTTTAGGACAAATCTCTTATTTAAAATACTAGTGAAGATATTTTTGAAAGGTTGTAAAAGCTAAACTTTATTTTAAATATAGAATGAGAAGAAAAATACAAGAGAAGAAAAGCTGGACTCTGCTGGTAATAAGAACAGAAAAAACAATCCCTAAACAAATGCTCACCATACATAGTGTTTAGTTGTCACTAGATTGCATTGGAAACACTCAAGGTAACTGCTCTGCAGTACCTGATCTGATGGCAGTCTGCAAAAGAAGAGAGATGAAACAAAGACCTTATAAGTAGAAGCATCAAAAAAAGTAGTGAGAAGTGATATCAGAGAAAAAATGAGACTGGTAATATGGTACAAGCAAAAAACAGAGCTTGTAGCAACATCAGTGAAGGATCAAGCATCAATAAATGCTGAGAAACAAAAGTAATGAAAATGAGAACAAAAAAAGGCAGAACTGCAAACACATAGATGAAATTATATTGGAAAATCAAGGCCTGGAGAAACTTAGAGAAGGACAATTTTAAGACAAGATAAAAAAGCCAGGAGGGATAGAGGCACCAAGCTTTTTGAACAAGTCAAGACCTGTATAAACAGATGGAATTCTCATTGGTGCCACTGCTTTCTGTGGCATAGTCACAAAACATTGCCTCCAGACCTCATCCTGGTAATCTGATGTGTCATCTCCTCATCCTGAATCAGGAAACTTGAGGTGTCCTCACAGGGAGTCTGCAGAGGTCAATTTAGTCTTCATTTTTCTTAAAAGCAACAAGGAGGGGAAACATAGATATGGTATTTGGTTTGATAGCAACAAGAGAGGGAAAAAAGAAAGAAGTCAACACAGGTGAAGGAAATAACATTTTTCTGATTAATACAGGCATTTAATGATATAGATATTGATTTATATCTGCTAATATATGCACCTGTGTTTATTATTTATTCTTTATATTTGTCTCCTTTAACCAGTGACATTCTGTCAGAAAAATACCTCATTGTGATGCAATATTCCTTTAGGTCTCTGTTCTTCAGTGGGAATTCATTCCAATGGCTTCTATTTTATTAATATTGCCTCTGGTATATGCTGTATGTAGTACTTCACTCTAGTAGGAAGTGCACAGGAATGCAATTTAATCAAGTAAACAAAAAAGAAGACTGTGTTCACCTTGACTTTTCTGTTATTGTGGTGCTTCAGCCGTAAAACTAAATTTAATTCAAATTAAACTGCCCTCAATTAGAGTAAATGGAGAGGTAAATGATGCTGTTGTACAACAGAATATCCATTACACTAAAAAAATTGTAGATGACCTACTTTGTACCAGAGTATGGAATAGCTGCCAAAACTGCATAAGGAATTAGATATTTTTAGTTATGCTCAATTTTGCAATTCAGATTGTGCAAGCTTTAACTTAATGAAGTCGGTTGAGATGCATCATCTAGAAAGGAATATAGTTAAGCCAGGTCTCTTTCATCAAAATTGCACTCGTAACTTCTTTCCAGGACAAACAAGGATAATATGGGATACAAAGAGTAAGAACTAATATAATAATAAGTTTTATATAGTCACAAATATAACTGTTTCAACCAATACAGAGTTGTAATTCCACTTTAGGTTCATGATATTAAGTTACTTAATAGCTGTGAATTCTTAAAATCTTGAAAATACAAAATATCCTTTTAGGCTTATTGGTATTATCAATGCTCGCATTTAAAATCTTCCTTTCCCTAAATACCAGTTTAAAACTTTTAAGTTATTTAACATTTTCGTGTTAACACTTCTGTCTGGCATGTCTAGAAGAAAACTGATGGAGTTAAAATTTGACAGTCCCTTAAGCTGTGGGAGTATATGTGATTTTTATCATAAGTTTCCCAACAGAATCAATTACCAATGACACATTTTCTTTTAGAAAAGTATAAAAAAGTCACCTCAAATGCCAGCAGCATTTTAACAGAAAACACCAGAATATTACTTGTCCCTCTCATCCTTTCTTTCCATTTAATGGAAGAACACATAATCCATCAGGAGAGGAGAGAGGATGGTGTTTATCACTAATAAATGCTGACACATTTATATGTCAAACATTCCAGCTATGTTAATCTTTTACAATACTGGTGGCAAAATTTACCATCAGAGCAAGTGTTTGAAAATGGTAGAAAAGATAAAACACATAAAATATCGTTTGACTTGGTGAAATACAAATGTGTATATTAATCAATAGGGTTTTGTTGCATAGAATGATTTCTCATTCAGGTTGTCATCAAGACTGTCTTAACTTCAGTGCTCAGAATTTTTCAGCAGTGAATTAAATATTTCAGGGAATTTCTTTTTTCACAAAAAAGAAAAAAAAAAAAAAGGAAAAAAGACAAAAAAATTAAAAATTTTGCAAATGACCCCTCTCCATGTTATTGAATGATTTAGAAGATCATATTATAATTTTTTCCAACAGCTTTATGATACACACTTTTTAGTTTGATAGTGACAAATTACTGCAAATATTAAAATGTCCATACCTTAATTTTTAGCATAGGTATGCTTATGTTTATGCTTATTTCAGTTTTATTTATTTTTATTCAGCTGATAAATATGTTTTTTAGGTGAAAATATTGCACTCTAGTACATTTTTTAACTCATACTAAGTGAACAAAGTTTTAGTTATGAAATAAGTAGTATTATTTTTGTTCCAAAAGTACTCAAACAACATGACATGGTTAATATTTCTTTCACATGTCTATATTTGCTTATTTATCAAGAATACATATTTTTCTTACTTTAACTTGATAGTATAGAAAGCAAACTTGAATATATAATTTTTTTAAATCATTTCTATGAATGCATAAAAGGCAGTTTTTGAAAGTGCAAAGACAAATATGAAAAGAAGAACTGCATCTGAGTGATCAGTCATATGTTACTAAATCCATAGTTTTGACTTTTAAAAGGGCAGGTTTCCAGGGCCACCAGGAACATGTATCAGAAAGGTACTTGAACTTCATTTTATAAAGCTAACATTTTTTAGAGTCATGGAGACATATAAAAGTATGTATAATTCTCTACTTTCCTGCAAACTCACTACTTCAGATCTTTTGGAAGATGTATTGACTTTACTGGTCTCAGTGCCATGATGGGGATTATTTTCTTGATTTTATTTTTCCCCCTGAACCTCCTGTTTTTGCTATCAATATCAATACCAATTTGATACCAATATGTCACAATTCCATTTTCCTCTAGTTTTTCATGTAACTGTGCTTTATCCAGGTTGTGTGAAGATTCTATTTGTATTATTATTAAGTATTGGCAAGGAAGTTATTCACAGTGGGCTGCTCTTTTCATCAGTCAGAAAAATCTTCATCTATAACTTTACTTTGGGAAAGGGGGATTGGTCCATTTTTGTGTGCATTTGCTTAGTCTTTTGACTTTTCTTGTAATCTTCACACCATGCCTGGGGTTCCTATTTCCACTTTGGATAGTTTTAGACTTTGTTCTTCCAAAGTCTGTTCTAAAACAACAGCACTGTGACAAGAATGATATTAATCTATTGCTTGCCCAAAAGTTGCAACCTAGTTTTCTTTAATGGAGTTTTCTTGCATGTTTCAACGTTACTGATGGAAGAACTTTTTCAAATGCAGTGCCCATGTCCATATGTTTGCAAATTCTGTAGCCAGGTAATATTGTTTAAGGCAATTGCTATCAGAATGAATGCCCTTTAGAGTGTCACTACATTGACTTAGATTACACGTGTATATAAGGCATATAATAACAAACTGTGTCCAAGTTGTTTGATTTTTGTTAGGGCTTTTTTATTGAGAAAAAATTATTCAAAATCTTGGCCTAGTATTAAAATAGGATCATCCTTGACCTTATTTATACTCTAAATGATGAATTTATCTATCCCATACTACACAAAACAACATTTGACAGGGTTTTTGTGGTATTGCTCAGGTTTAGATTAGCTTCATATTTTTGCCTACTGTCTAGATTATTTTTCTTCAAGAGATTGCAGACAGCAATGCTTTATTTGGCTAAGCCAAATTAATTTTTCCTCAGAGAAGTGGACAATAGGAAGACATAAATAACTGAAAAGGATATGCACAATGATTATTTCTTAGGGGATATAAAGAATTGCTCCATTGATACTGGTTAAATTGCACCTTCTATATCATCATGACTCTGCCCATCAAGTGATGGATGGTTCTTTGTAAGAGGCATCACATTGTGTTCCCTCTTCTTGTACACTGGTCTGGACATAATCTGGAGCAGCAGACAGTAATTGCTGTGATAGTGTAATGGGTCTGTGCTGCAACTTTACTTTCTTAATAGTGAATTGTAACAATGTCTTGCAATATAGGAAGTTTCAATTATCTTTAAAGGACCCAGAGGTGTCACTTCATGTATTTGTTAGACATCTAAGCCCAAGAACAAAAGAGGAGAAGGGTTTAAAAAAGCAGTTGAGTATTACTGGTCACTGGACTAAGAATGGACATTAGCAAATATAATTTAAGAGAGGGTGATTTTACTTTTTACTTTAACCCTTGAGTAAGAAAGAAATTTAGTGACAAAAGAGGGACACATGTTCAAACAGTCACTAAAAGCATTCAGATACCTTAGGCAGATGTTCAGTCAGATAATTTTTTTACCAATAAAACCATGTTCAGAACACATTGATGAAAACGCTTTGAAATTACTTTCACTTATCAAAAGTTAAAAACCATTCACTCAAAAAACATTTAAATTTGAAATTCATTGACCATTTAATTATGTGTTCATATAGAGAGAGTTAAAATTAATAATGTCACTTTTTCCTCCTTTTTTTTTTTTTTTGGTCCACAAATGACACATTTTTATGAAGCAGAAACTTTTGTTGCATAATTCTTTCTCATTCTTTCTTTTAAATCAGATCTAAGCAAGAACTTGAATATAAAGTATAGTATTGAAGTATGTTTAATGTTGGACTCATCAGAACTCAGTATTATGTTAATAGGTATTTGCTAATTCTGCCATATCATTCAAGCTCAGAATGATAAGCAAAGCGTGTTTCAAACTTTGAGGCTTGATAAATATGCTTTCAGTCTCCAGCAAAGGCTAGGGATGAGCCCCTAGAGGAATGGGGACTGGATCTTTCCCATGTAACATGATGAAACCAAGACAAAAGGTATCAGCCATGAGAGTTACCCTCCTGTACGTGATATTTTTTTCTTATTTTAATATGAAGATCAATTGTATTCTGAAAAACAGAGATAAACATCTAAGAGAGAGCAAAATCTATTAACATCCCCCAAAAACATCTTTTTCCTCTGTGTTTATTTTGACATCATGTATTTTGCTTTTGTGTTTTGTTTAAATTTCACAAACAAAACGAAGCAATAATTTAGCCAGAAGCAAAATATTTACAGTGCAAACAACTCTCTTGCCAACATGTACAGTTCTCTAGAGAATTACATGGCATTTGTATAAGAAAACTACCTCCCTTAGATGAAAGGTCTCTCAGGCAACTGAAGACTCACCATGGGGAAAAAAAGAATGCTATAAAATAATAAATTAGAATATGAGAAATTTTTTCATGAGAAATCATCTTGACAAACCATAAAGTTAGCATATAGTGTTAATCCATTTAAAGGTAACATCTTGAAGTAAAATTAAGACTAAACTACCCTTGAGATCCTTCTGGAAATTAAATGGAATAATTTTTTTTAAAGTTACAATAGGTATTTTTGAGGATATGTTTGCCAGTTATGAACAAGAACCTTAGGCTTTAAAAATAGCTAGAACATGTAGAGTAGTTCTGTATTTTTGTCATTATTTTAGTCAGAAATAGTTCAAAACTTCAAAATAACCACGGGAAGCTGAAAATATGAAAATCCTTGTAGAGCAACTCTAACATATTTTAGTAATTTGTTTTGTCACATGATTTTATCATCCAAAACTCGTTGTTTATGTGTAAAGTTGGTTATTTATTGCTACCAATGCATTCAAAGTTGAGTAATAATTGCTTAATTACAAAGTGAGGTTTTTATTATTTTCATGTGTGATAACAATGAAGGTGATCTATTGGACCCTAGAAGGAAACAAAACCAAAAAAACTTGCCTGAGACATCACTCTGGGGTAGGAATATTGGGGTTTTATTTCCTATGCCATTGAAAACAGGACAAAACAATTAAATATCACTGTAGTGCCTGCCATATTCTTTGGGGAGCTTCACTCTTTGTGTGATCTTTTTCCTGGCCCAGTTAACTTTGAATTCTTTAAATATTCATTTATTGGTTCAAAGGCTATCATTGCCCCTCCCTTACCTAAAAACCACCTGATGTGTAATGAAAACTTTACAACTATATATTACATTGTCCCCATTCTAGGGAGGGATGTAATGAGAAAAGAAGGCATTTGTGCATCCTGGTGGAGCTAGGCATCAGAGGAATACTGCCAAAGTACATGTGGGACTAAAGCCATTATTGAAAACAGCCATTTCAGGTTTAGCATGTTTTCAAGTATTTTCTAGGTAGTCTTTATAAACTAAATTGTGTTGAAGCTATTATAGTGATGCAAGACTGATAAAAACAGTGGGAAAAGCTATTTGGAACAATTACAGTAATTAATTATACCCTTTTATTAAACAGCTCTTGAATAGCCAATGAAACATGGTCAGGAAGTCATGAGAAATATCAAATGACCTGTAAAACTGGTAGGTGCAAACACTGTGGCATTTAAGAAATTCAGTCACTCTTGACCTCAGTGCCATTCTCATCATGAATTTAAAAAGGCAAATTCAAATTTTCTACAATTGTCTTCCAATTTCAGGTGGATATTGGATTCTACTCTATTTTGTTTATAACCATCTTTGTAAATATCATAGTGTTTGCCATCAATTTCTTTTTACTGTAGATTTAAAATTGAGTTTAAACCTAAAATTAAAATTTTAATTTTATTTCCTTTGTACTCATAATGAAAAAACAGGTGGTTCTCCAATATATAAGATCATGTAGCTAAGAAGTTTAAAAAAAAGCATAAGACCTCCCTAATATAATCAGTATTTAATTTCACTGGTAAATTAATGTTTTCATAAATATTCAAAATATTTCTAGAGGAAAATTCATGAACATCTAAGATCTGATTGCTTTCTGTACATCCCTTCCCAACCATAGTTTAGCATTTGATGTAGCTAAATGTCTACATTATCTTCTTGCAGTGTCAGCCTCTTCATACCAAATTTAAGAGGCAGGATACCTCTGTTTCAGTGGTGTTTAAATCCATATAAGGGGCATCTGAGCCTTACCTGGATTCACTCTCATGGAAAGCAATTCTTGGATTATATGCAAATGCAACTTACTTGATACTATCAAGAGGAGGAAACTTTGGAAAGTAACCACATGATTTACAGTGATGTTTGTATGGTTTTAATAACAACCAGTAACTACATGTCACTAATACTATTAATAGATACGTTGGAAGAGGTAGAACAGGAAATGAAGGCAAGTGTTTGATGAAACTTCCAAGGAAATTTTGAGGGAAATGTTCCAGGATTTTGTTTAAAGCTTTTATTTCATTTCAGCTATGTAAAATCTGAATATTATTATCATTAATGAAGCTAGTTGAATTTAAGCTCATGTATCCTAAGAATTTATGAAAGAGTCAGAAATGCAGAATAAATTATCACCAGTCTGATTTATAGGTCAAATCTCTTGTCCATATAAAGCATACTTATTTTCTTTGTGTATATGTCTGGGAGTTTTAAGACACTCTTAGTATGCTCACCTTCTCTTCTCATAGAACATACAGAAAGCATTAGGAAAGCCAAAGAGAGATCATCCACTGTAACACTGATTTTTCACATCAAAAAATCTATATCCCCTTTCAATTCAGATGTAAATGAAGAAAATAAGTTTGATGTGGTAGGCAAAACATCCTACCTAGAACACTGAAGAAATCTTCTTTTGGTCATTTACATTTAGTGTGAACAAACTACGACTAGAGCAGAATCCATAAAATTTATGAAATCAGACCTGCATATTTGTTTTTGAAAATACTGAGTATTGTGATTTTAGATACTGAAAGTTCAGAAATATACACCAACATGCAGAGACACAAAATGTCTTGGTCAATATCACTTTTAACTAGCAAGCAGTTTTATGCAACCTTGGTGAATGTTTTAAACTCCTTACTATTAGTGCTGTACAAACCCCACTGGATTATATAATGTCAAGCTTGATATTAGAAAGCACATCAATCAATTTTCATGCCTGAATCTCAAAAAGGAAGTGACACTTCTGAATGGCACTTCAGACATATTCCTTTATATTTTGTTAATAAAGAGAAATCTTATTAGTGGGAGATTCAAGATGGTATAAACAAGTTTTTGAGCTCAATATACCATATGCTATATCTGCCAATTATGTTCTTGTTGACATTTTCTGCATGTGGGAATATTATCATCTCAAATTCATTATGCTTCTGTTCACATGTACTGTGTTAATTGGCATGTGACACTTTGAAAATCTGTTCCCAGGCAATATTCATAAATAGTTCTGTTTCATATGAGCAATGTATTCACTGGGCCCGATACTTCAAAGAATGTAAGAATATAGTTTTCTCATTCCCCACCGATTTTTTTTAAAAATGAATTACTTTTAATTTGTTTAAACCACTTTACTGTGATATGTCATGTTTAATGATTTATTGTCCAAATGTGAGGGGGCTTTATATATCACTTAATTTTACTGCGTTCTTTGCAATTAATATATGCAAATTAACCTAATAACCCAAAACACCTTATTCGATTTAGCATTTTCAACAAAATGCATAAAGAAGTAAAGGACAAGAGAAGATGTGTAAGCTGTATTCCACAGAATAGGTGAGATTTCATATATTTCAAAGATGACATCTTAATTACAGCACTACAAGTGCAGACTGCAGAAAATGAGTAGGATATATCTGAAGATCCAAGGATGTAAACAATAATAGCTCTGTCACCAGAAAAGACAGTAAGGGCTTTGTCATCAGCTCCCTCTAGAGAAGAATTGAGTGAAGAGTTCAGGATGCATCTTATCTAAATATGACATCAAAATGAGGCTTCTGGGTCAGAACATTATCATGCCAGAATTGTTGCATTATTAATGCATATTGATAGACATCTCTGAAGAATGGCTCAGATCTCAGGTGGTTGAATCACCTTGTTAGACAGCACTGTCTTTTGTCTATAACTATTTTGGAAGTCAAAGCCCACTTATTTTAGTTCTAATGCTAGCATTTTATATGAGGATTTTTCATTCTCATCATTCCTAATCACACCATCTGGGCAATATTTGCATGTTTTTATGGTCAAAAAGAGAAATAACACACCTGGCATCTCCTACTGACATTTGTTACCACATCTATTAACATATCTGCTCTTTGGCTACTGTTTCTCTGTTGCTAGCATGATGATTACCATTTTGTACTTCAGGGAAAATGTATTTGGTTTCTCTTCCTTGTTCTCTGCAAGTTCCTGCTTCAGCCTATGCTCACAAGCATTATTTTTACCTTCTGTAATATATGAATATAAGTAGCTGAAATATGCCATAATATGCTATATGCCAAATACATACTCTTGCTGTTACCAGGCAAACACTTCAGTTCTAGCTAATAATTATATAACTTCCACCTCTGTCAGAAATATGGTTTAATCAGACCTATGAGTGAGGAAACTATATATGTAGTCAGTTTTAACTGCATCTACATCTGTGATAGACAGGATGGATGTATATTCTCACAAGAAAGAGCAAATATATCCAGGGAACCTGTTAACAGTCTCTTCATCTCTGTCTCCTTTACAGCCAATTAATAACATTTGACTTGTAACGTCCACAGACTATATACTAATCATTTGATATCTGGACATCTGGAAAACCTTGTACAATGTTAATAGTGTACTTCAAGTTGCATAATTTACATCTGCAATAACACAAATTACCTTGCAGAAGGCCATGGCCACATATGAGGAAGGGCAATATGCAGCACTCACTGATGCACAGCCAAAGCAACAGACTGTGAAGAGTGTTGGAACAGAAATTGTAGTGAGAATCTATTACTATTTTATTTGCATTTATTTAACATTTAAATGGTGCATATAGTTAATCAAATTTACCATTTTTTTCCTAGTCTATGACTAGGAGTTGAAGCATGCAGTAGCTCAATAAATCCAAGCCTGCAGCAGCCCCATGTCCTGAGCTGCTGTTGTTAATGATGAATAAAGCTGAGCACACAGCCCCAGCAGACATGTGTACATGTACTCACAATACATGTACATATCTGGCCCACACTGATCAACACAGATGGAGCACACAGTATTAAGACAAATGCAAACAGCAGTAGTGGCCTGACCTTGTTCACTTTTTTGCCTGCTCAGGGTGAATGTCCTTTAATGCAGAAGAGCTGTTCTTATATGTATAATATGGACCTCTCCTGCAGCTGCTCTTATACTCTTAGTTTATCCAGAAACCAGCCTCTACATTTTCTGCACTCCAATTAACTCATGCCCACATAGACACATGCAAATGGGTCTTCCAGTTGACTGCTACTTAGCTCATTAGCTAGTGCTAGTCTCTCCAGTAGCCAGGAATTTCTGGATGACTTTGATACCTGGCTCCCAGGACTGTTATTTTACTTGCCAGATAGGCCACCTTGTTACCCCCTGGCATCTGCCCACACAGTATGCATGCATTCCAGTTTCTCTCCAGCTGCTATTACCCAGACACAAGGGATCCTGTGCCCCATAGTCCCAAGTAACAGTCTGGTTTCTACATCTCCCCACAAAAACGTGCATGCAGAATAGATACTATCCATTCCTGTCTCCTTTTCCAGAATACTCTTCCCATGATAAAATACAGAGCAATGGACAGTGTCTTCCCTTACTTTTTGAGATGCCATGGGAAGCACCCTCACTAATGTCTGGTGCAAGGTTTTTCCTGCATTTGGGCCTGAGGGCCCCTTGGGACAGCTCAGGCAGCTCAGAGAGGGAACTCGTGTTTCTGACTGCAGTATTTGGGTGCTTCTGTTTGCCTTTTAGGCTGTGTGGAGACAAGCCATTATTGACACTACTTAATGAAACACAACTGTGAAACCTTTTACTGTACTGACACGTGTAGTAAAAACAACCCTCATCTCCATATAGAAGACAAACAGAAGAAAATATACATCTAGAAGTCATTTGCTTCAGATTAATATTTCACTAATGTTCTTCAAAGGGTTATGGTTAAATTAATTATTCCATTCTGGATCCTTTCCAGGAAAGGAGGCACATTAACTCTTCTTGTTTGCAGAAAAGACATTACAAGTGCCAATTTTTCACAACATCCACAGATCATAATCAGGATTAGTTAAAAACTAATGGTCAAGAGCATGAAAAAAAAAATTCAGTGTGGTTTATTTTAAAAATTCCATCTGTAGTCATGACTGTTAAAGAGTGATGTGGTAAGCATATCAAAGATTTGATTTTGTACACACATATCAAATCTCAAAGTTGAAGTGTTTGTAGTGGTAAGACTTTATCTGCCACAGATATTAACATAAATATGAAAAGCAAGACAGACTTGTAAATAGTAATTTTTTTTAACTTCCTATTCCATGAAAATATGACATCAATTTTCTACAGACATGAAAAACCAAGACAGTCCAAATATTGTCTAGGTACAATCATCTTTTCTGCAGTTAATTTAACTTTTCTATTTGATATTCTTTGCACTATATATTTTGAAAGTAATTTTCTATATTTCCTTTCTGTTTCAATAGCAAGGGAGTTGCAACTGGTTCTCTAAATTGCCTATTAGTTGAAGTTAATGATATAGTCACCATGAGAAATTTTTACACTTCAATATTAAAATAGCTTTATGTGAGAATTCTTCTGATCCATCTATGTGCAGCATGCACACACACAGAGACAAAAAAAGAAAAAAAAAAAAAAAAGAAAAAAAAAAAAAGATTACTCTCTTTCTTTCCCAGTTTCACACACACACAGAGACAAAAAAAGAAAAAAAAAAAAAAAAGAAAAAAAAAAAAAAGATTACTCTCTTTCTTTCCCAGTTTCACAATTGTACTCATCTAAACTAGTTCCATCCATTTGGATTTGTACAAAACCTTACTCTGCTCTTATCATGTAAAAGTCTTTTAGTCTTTTAGGTCATGTAGGCCAAAAGAGTTCTTATTCTCTGAAATATGGGTATATGTTATTTGTGATATTAGTAGGCAACTCATTGAGTAAGAAGACTTCAGAATTAGTTTTAAGTGAAGTAAAAATGACAGAATTCTACCTTCAGCCATCTGAAAGCTACATGCTTTTCCAAGCTGAAGAACATGTGTTCTCAATATAACTAATGAGAACTAGCCAATCAAGCAGGAGTTTCACTTTATTTTAAAATAAAATGTCTCAGAGAGGAGAAACGGCAAATAAAAAGAGCAACTTATCTTATTCCACTGACTATAAAAGCATTCTACAGATTGACATTAAAGAATCCTTTTGTGTAATTTATTTAGACAGATATACCTTAGTACACTTTGTAAGTTAAGGTATTTGATAGTTTTACAGAAGCTACTTTTGGAGCTTTCAAAATATATAATTGAGATACTGAAGCAAACTTCGACTATGTATGCAAGGTATGTACTGCCACCATTTAAACTAAACCCATGATACATATATTTCCTGGAATGGGGAATTATTTGTTTTCTTCTTGTTGCAGATAAATTGATGTTCTAAATGAAATGTTTAACAAACACCATTCTTGCCTGCCATAAGGCCTGCAAGCACAATATAGGAAATTTCAAGATGATGAAAATATAGGATCTGCTAACAGAACTGACATTCAAATTATTCATTAGTTGCTTAGAAAAGGCAAAATTAATGAGGTGACAGATTTTGACATGTATGCAAGGTATAGGATAGTAAAAAAAAATTGTGGAAAGGTACAGGAGCATCTCATGATGGGCAGTAACTTGGCAGATAAAATTCAGAATGAATAGCTGTAAAATGATTAATATGTAAGCAAGTAACCCCAAAAATCTGTATAAAATGATAACCCTTTAAATTATCTATTACTTTTCCAGAAAAGAGATCTTAGAATTTCTAAGGAGATGTAACTGAAAATACTAACTCTGTGATAAAAAGAGCAGGCAAAAAAAATTGAACAAACTTGAATGAAAGAGAGAACTACTTTAAAAATGTAACAAATTTAAATAAATCAAATGGAATACTGTAACTCAATAATATAAAACCTTGCAGAGTCTTATGGTTGCCCTGACCAATCTCGAATTCAAAAAGTAACTAGACAATTTTAGGAATTACAAGTTTACTGAAAGGTATTAAACAATAAAATTACAATTTGTGATTCCAAAAAAAAAAAAAAAAAAAAACTTAAACCTCCAAATTACTACAAACAAAAAGAGCAAATAAGAAAAAACCCAAAACACAACACTACTATGCACATGTAATGTTCCTTTAGTGTTTCTGGCTACCATCAGATTCAAGTGTATCAAGATAAACAGATTTTTTGTACTGCAGGATATTTTTATTTTAGATTTTAATCACACACTATCTTTTGACTTCTATCATACCAGAAAAGTGATCATGGCTAAATAGAAATAACACAGACATTATTACATATTAATTGATATTGATAATTTAGGTTTATTGCTTTTTAGCCTTCTTATCACCAGTGCTACAAGTTATCAAAGGGATTTTGAATTACATTTAGTGTGGGAAGAATTAGATCTACATTTAACCAAAGTGAGACACTTAAGCACTTAGTTCTTATGAGATAAACACCATCATTCCTGGTGGTAAGTCATGTTAGTCAGTGGGACTTTAAAATAATAATGTATTTTTTTTAAGCTGCAGTTGATTGATAGAAAGACTTTTGAAGATCCTGACAATAGCAATGAAGCAATAACTGTGAAAAATTAGCATCTTTATATTAGCAATCAAATGGAAGAAAAATATGGAAGAAAATGTGCACTTCACAGAAACTGATGAAACCTTGAAGCATTTAGAAAGAAGCATTAGGAAGATCAGGCTTTATGTGTGCCGAATGGAAATTTTACTATTTTTTGGTAACATTTGGAACTGGTACAAAATATTATTCTAGGATATGAATAGATATGAACATGGAACTAAATTGAATATTTTTGTTGCAGTCTCCAGAGTTTCAGTCAAGAAAAATAAGGTAGTGTAAAGATCTCTTGAGGATGTGCCATGTATCAGTTCTAATAAATTCAGAAGTAGCTGATGTGTCTTTTGGTGAGATTTCAATTTTGATCAAGTACACGCATCTACAGTATTTGTTTCTGTCACTGTCAGATGCCCAAGTGTTGGGAGAGATTTAATATTTATAATCAAGAAGACACAAGGGTTAGAAGTAGGTTGCTTTGACCATTACCTGTCTTATAAATGAAACCAGCCAATATTTATGTGATTAAATTGTTAATCAACAGGATCAGGTAATTCCCCATGCTGTTCAATGCAATCCATTTTCCTCATCGAAAGAAAACACATGAAAAAGGAATTTAATAAATTGCTTGTTAATTACCATTAGGCAACAACTTTAAAAGATATTTTTTTTATTCTATCACATGCATGTTGGTTCTTTTTGTGCAATATGAGTCATATTAATTAAAAAAATTGAATTACTTACCAAATATTGATGAACAATAAATATTAAACATGTATTTAGAAATTACTAAGAAATGGTGTTTCATTTAACAAGTTTTCAGCTGTAAATATGTATTTATCATTAAATCCTAACTTGCCAATACTTATGTATTGCTGAGGGTTAACAAGAAATAATATGAATTGAGATAACCATAGCAAAATATAATTATTCCATCTTCCAAAAGGATGATGTATTCTTTTGTCTTCATATTTATTTATAATAACTGGTCAGCAGCTGTCTTATTTTTTCCTTTAATTAGCACAGAACAGAATAAAAGTGAAAATCCATGTAAAATGTAGCTTAAAATGGTTGCTGATTCAAAACAGAAATTGCCAAGAAGTTGAATACATAATTTGGATTTCAACTTCTAATTAATATAAAAGTATACATTTTAAAATCAGCAAACAGATGAGCTATATCACACCATGCAGCATTTTGTTTTTAGAAGTATCTAATGATCTATGTCTGGTAAAGATTTCACTTTCAAATATTTGTCTCTTTCTGATATTCCTTGGAGTTTTTCTGATCAAGTTTGTCCCTGGGGTATTCCTGAGCTGCAATTGTTCAGTCTTGCAGGAGAACTTCAAGGAATTATTGTCTCTGAAGTAGTTAGAAAAATAGCTTGGAACTAATGTCATTTAAGCGAGTGGGAAACCCAAAAGAAGCAGTGGTTGAAGAGTGTACATAATCTCTGCCTCTCCTAAAATGCAGACTTTTGAGGCCAAAAGGCCATGCATGTTCTATGCAATATTAAATATGTCTTTCACGTGAGTTAATGTGCATATATAGGAATTTCAAGAATCTCTGAATTTTATGGCAGTGCCTATGCTTTAAGGTAGATTTTCTTACTAGCCTAAGACTGTCAAGTGATCCATTGAACTTTTCTGGTATAATTAAGAACCTTATTTACAGGCAACTGGCACGCAGGTGGGTGGGTTCCATTCAGGTGTCAATACAGACTTGGGTTCATGCCCAGGGACAAACTTAGCACTCCAATAACCACATGCACCACAGTGTGTAAGTGCCTACTTAGTAGTATCACTACCAGTGACTACTTAGTATCACTAAAATTGATAAAAAATGAGGACTTTTCTAGAGGAATGAGGTCTGAGTTCACATCAGTGATCTATTTTTAAAATAGCAGGTTTCTAAGGATGTGGATTACTTTTCTGAACATTGGAAGAATATTATTTATAGTGGGTTTTTTTGTTTGTTATGTTTTTTGTTTGGTTGGTTGGGTTATTTTGCAGTGCATTAACTATAGGCAATGTGAAGTACTTTTTATATGCATAGCACAAGACTGGTCCCAAATTTTCATTCATTCAGGAGCTTTACAAGCTCAGTAGACTATTGATCTCTATGACCAAAATAATGGTGCTCTAAATCAGCCTTGTTTCATGTTGAGAACAAGGATCAGTGGTTAGATGAATTTTACTGGAGAATTTTTTTCTTCTTTTTGAAAACTAAAATATGCCTAATTACTACTGCACTGATTGGTATCTTGTATAAATAGTTTCTAATTTCCTAGAGATCAAATTTTAACTTTACTGAATTCTGTGAAATAACTTAGGTTAAGTTCAGTGTATTAATAGGGAAAAGAGCTGAGCATTCATGTTAGATGTTAAATTAGGGACAAATAATTGCTCAGGAAATAAAACTGCATGCTTGAAACTGGACTTTACGGGCCACTAGTTCTGTGAACACTGTTTCCTGTTTCTTAATCTCTCAGAAATACATAGTTAACTCTGTGCCATGTATTTCTGTACTTCTTATTTACATCATAACCTCACAGTCATTGCACAAACCTACTAGACAATCATTTTAACCATGTAGGGATTTTACACTAGTGTTAAATTCAAACTCAAGTCCAAAAAAATTGATATTCATTTCCAAATGTTCACTCAATAAATGTCTGTTTCTAGAGATGAAAATCTTATCCACTGAGCCATGTTCTTCTCCTTCCCAGAAAATACCATCTTTTAATAACATATTTAGTGTAATCAATACTGACAGAGACAATGTGCAAACAATTACTTAGAAGGAGAGTGTTATAATTTGAAGGCAGCATGTGTCTGTAAATTGTTCCATACCTCCTACCTCAATGCAGCATCCAGATATTCCTCATCTCAACAAGGTAACAACATGAAGTATGTAATTTACTGGAACCGAGATAATTTTTCTTTCTTCTAAGACTGCTTAATTGCAAGCATTTTCTCTGCCAGTTTAGGTGTTCCTCTAAGAATCTTTTCTGATTCAACTAAGCCTTTGAAATCTCTTCAACAGCTCTAAGAGATTAGAGCCTTTGTCTTGTGGCAATAATATTTCTTTTAATACATGATACAGCTTATTTTAATACACTGTTATTTGTTGAAGCCCAGGGAATATTTGTAACTTGCTTCTATATTAAGGATTGCACTGATTTATGAATTTTTCAAAATAGAAATTTAGGACACAATAATTCTGGAATTAATATTTCTTCCTCCAAGTTTTGTTATCATATCCTTGCCTGCATTTATAAAATGTGCATAATAATCAGGAGGAGTTTTCATTTATAGACAAGCCAGATGGCTACCCAGACAGATTCCTATCGTTGTCGATACCAATTACAATTTGTGTGTTCAATCACCAGGATCTTAATTCATCACATTTCTTCAGCAACGTGTCTTCTCAAATATTTATATGTGGGCAATTGCTGAAACACCTTATTGAACTAGAACTCTAAGTACAGCTACTCTGGAAGAGAAAGGGTATATGAAGGAGGAAATAGGGAACGATGTTAAAAGAAAAAATCTTGGTTGCATGGATATTACCACTCTGTTGCTAGAACAGTTCCCAAGAGCCACCAAAGTGGATATATCACTGCTTAGTTTGCAACATGTTGCCCTGGCTATCCTTTACCTGCTGATTTCTGATATTCCTGTGAAGGTTGAATATTTATTCATGCTTTATATTCTTCACAGCAGCAGTTTAAGGACCTTTTCACATGTCACTCCTATTGTCTAACAGTAGAACAATTTTCCAATTATTGAAATTGCTCTTCAGCCTCAGTGTAAACAAAGACATATGAAAACAGAGGAGAGGATGCATTCTGCTTCAATACACACATCACCTACAAGTTACTTGATTATTATAATGCAGATTGTCTGTGTGTAAACAAAAGGGTATAATCAAATGAGATAAAAGGCAAACAAAGGGAAAACAGCAATAATAATACTTATAGATTAAGAGCTTTATAAAAGAAGAGAATGTCTTTATCTGGAAGTCTCACTTCTGAGTGGGCCTAGAGAGAGTAATGCTAAAACCACTACAGGATTCTTCAGAAGGAAAAAATATTGTTCAGGCTGATAACAAGAGATGGATATTAATCTCAAGCAGACAAACAAGGAAAGTATATTACCAAAGCATAATCTGTTTCTCTTGACAAATATAAATCACCGGGCTATCTGGAAATTACCAAAATTTTAGCAGTTTAAGCCTAGATATGAATAGAATATATATAGTTTTCATTTGCTTCTCTTTACCCTACATGATGTACTTTTGGGGGATATTGCTTGGGCTTATTTTACAGCTCAAACTGATCTCTAACTCTGTTTATTGTTTTGTATTTCAAACAGAATACAATCCATGAAGAGTACTAAACATATAAGTAGCCTGTATGAAGAGAAAAAAAAGAAAATAATAGTAATATCTAAGAAATAGTTATTTTCCAGTGTTGTTGAGACACATGATTCCTCCATGAAAGAGGCACAAAAACATGAATTCCTTGACAAAAAGGCAGACTAAATGTAAAGCCTGCCTTTGCTACAGAACAGAATAAGCAAACAAGTCTTTGAAAAGTATGATTCCAAACACATTCAAGGTCAAGTGATAATATAGTAGTCCCACATGCTTTTAAAAGACCCTCAAAATATTCCATTCATTTTGCTTGCACTGAAATGTTAAGTCTTAATAGAAGTTATGGAATGGATTTTAAATTTACTTCCATTTGAGCTAATAACTTTGAGTGGACATTCTGTTCTTTTCCTGACAGCTCCCTAACTGAAGTATTTAGAGTGTGCAGTAAGTAGTGCATCTCAGTGGATGCTGGCCTTCAGTGACAGACAATAAATACTGAAGATGCAGTGTCCACACCATATGAGGCTTTGCTCTTGCTAGTGCAGGACCAGAGCCCTGGATTTAAGCAATTTTAGCTGTTAGAGAATACTGGAAATGTTTATTTTCTGTGTTTGGCCTCATTTTCAACCAGAAACAGCTGACTGAAACCATTCTGTGACACGAATATGTGTGTGTGGTGAGTGAGAATAATTTGGAGACTCATTTCAAAATTATATTCTTATCTAAACTAAAACATCAGTGTAAGTTCTTATTTACTCTTTTCAGGAACTCTGACTTTTATTTTGTCTTGCTGAAATACTATCAGTCACCAAAAAAAGCAAAATTAATTTTAAAAAACCTACTAATGGCACTATATCTAGATGAAAATGCTCTTCTCTAAATCATTACATAAATCCAATAATGAGAATACTTAAATTTAAATTGTTTGTGGAAGTTATTAGAAAAAAAAGTTTCTTTTTTCTGATTGTGTTTGGATGTTTGTGAGCATTGTGAGGAAAAAAAAATAGTGATTGTATATGTACTGATATTTAGCCAAATCTTTCATAAAAAAAGTGGTTTCTAGAAATCTGAATTGCAGATTTAAAATTTTTTTATTAAATTATTGCCTTCATGAACACTACTGTTAACTGGAAAATTACAAACCCCTCCCCCAAATTTTCACGGAAAAAATCCTCTTTTAATTATATTTTTTCTTTAAACAACCTGCAACATAGAGCTGTAGTCTCCCTCTCATTTTAATGAAATTCCTTGACTTACTATATTTTAATATATTTTTATTTGAATTTTTACATATTCTCCAAAACCAAAACTAAACTCCTTCAATTTGTTTGAACTGCTGGACTTTTATGACAATCAATGTTTTTGCCTTAATTTTTTCCTGAAGTGATATTTTTTCAAGAAGCAAAAGGACTTGTGTTAATTTGTTTAAATCTTTTAAAACTTGCAAAACACAAATAGGATTAGCAAATAATGTCATGAGATTTGGCTTAATATGAACATTACAATTGCAAAACAGTTTAAGTGTTTTTCTCAAAAGGTGTCATAGCTAATTGGCAAGGACTATTCTACTTATGTAAAGTTGCTATTGGACCCATTTTATAAGCAGCAAAATCACCACATTTTTATCAGGCACCAGGAATTTAGTTTCACCTACTAATGAAACATGCTTAAAGGAACTATTTTGTTTGGTATTATCCTTGAATAAAAGGATATTTAAGACTGTTGTTATATATAAGAGTTTTTTTTCGAGTTTCTCTCACAAGTCTAACAAGTAGTTTTGTTCATAGGTTAATAGGAGGTCTCTATTATAAAGTCTGAAAAGAAATTATATTCCTTCTGTAAACAGACAAAAGTGAAAAAAACCCCTTATGTTTTTCTAGACTTGAGTTGTTCTATGCTACATTCTGAAATTTATTTCCTCACAATGAAATCAGGCATAATATTCATGAAAGGAGATTCTGTCTTGGAACAAGGCTTTTTTCTCCTAACACTCAAACAATCCCTGATCTTACTAAAATCATTTTCAGAATCGATATGCAAAGAAAGAAAAGAAAGAATGGAATGTAGTATAAGCAATAATTTTGTTGAAGATTAAAGTATATATCTATTATGTATCCAAATGAACTGGGATAAAAAGAAGTAATAAAAGGGATCAATGCCTAGCTACCAATGGGAGAACACCTTTCACTAAAAATCTAAGGTTTGATTTCTCAGTCCTGATCTTGACTGATGTTCAGTGGAACACTTTCTTAAAGTCCTGGTTGAAATTAATATCTGAGTTGAATTTTAAATAAGAAAAATAAATCAAGTAATTAGAAATGCTTGTTTCATAAGTTTGAACTTTCCACATTTCTCATTTCTTCCTTAGGACAGATGAACTCTCATCATGTAGAAGCTAAAAGCATTGTCATTTTTTCTATTCTAAAATGGTCCCTGACTTGCAGCTGTTATCTAGCTTTTTACTCAAATTGTCTAATTAAGGAGCAGAATCATGCTAAACCCAGAAAAGTTGGTCTTGACATGTTGCTAGATTGTGAGATTGTTGCTTCTGTTCAAGACCCAAACAAAGGCTGTTTCTGAAAACTTATTTTCAATACTTCCAGCTTGTCACCTACTACTCTTTCCTACAAAGTTTGTCTCAGAACATAATTGGGATGAGGTATTTCAACTTAGAAAGTGATTCTCATAGTAAACAAAATACAGAAGAATGTCAGTGTCTTGAAGCATGTGCTCAGAGCCACCACCTTCTGCAATCCAATTTCTTTCAATTAGACTGCAGAAGAAAGATAAGGAGAGAATGAGTAAATAGCCTGTGTAGTCAGCATCAAAGAAAGAATTTAGAGCAGCTCTACTTAACCATCTTTGCATGAGTCTCAGGAAATTTCACCTGAACACTAGGAAAGATAAAGTAATGATGTCATTAATGGAATGCAGTTGACTTCAATACTGAACGCTTCCAAAATACCCCAAGTGTTTTGCACTTTTGCAAATAGAATGCCCCTTGGCAAAATAATTTTTTTTTATGTATATTCATTTTGGCAATGATATAAAACATAACAGATAAACTTATTTCCTCTGACTTTACTGATGGATAATGATAAACCATTAACAGGTAGTCAAAGATATCATTATCTTTATCTTAACGCTGAAGGGCCACATGCAGAATCTGATAATGCCATAGAAGTCCCTCCTATGGTTCTTCTATTAGAAAACAGTAGGCATTTGTATTTTCTATAATTTGTTAAAATTTGAGAAATTTTCACACCTTGATGGTATTCTTAGACTTGGTACTTCTGAAACGCAAAAAATATTAGTGACTGCATTATTCAGTTCCAGAAGTCTCTGAATGGTGAACATTTATCTCATAATTTTGAATGCTAAATAACTGAAAGTTTATACACATATTTGTACAAAGAATTTCAGCTTCTCTTTCTGACAGCTTATATCTGTGAATGAGAGGTGCAAATAAAAGAAAAAAATAGAAACGTACTTGTCCTATTACTACATGCTCTTGAAAATAGGCCTACCCCATCTTTCCTATAAGTTCCCTTCTGGCAGTTGAATACTGCAATTAGGTCACCCCCAAGCCTTCTCTTTTCCAGGCTGAAAATCCCAATTCTCTCAATTTTTCATCACTGAGGAAGGTGATTCTGCTGCTGTACCCCAATCTGGAGTGCTGCATCCACCTCTGGGGTCTTAAACAAAACTTACAATAGTTTCACATTATTTTTTAAGTTATAAAACATAGAATAAGCTGTTTATCTGAATTTTTTAAAAAAGTTAATGGCTATGAATTCGAGTCCCCAGTAGTAAAGGGGTTAACCCAATTCTCTCTCTGTTAAATAGCCTGCTTAGCCTTACTCCTAACTTTGTCATACTAAGATTAGTTGACACTGAAATGAACACTAAATCAGATTTCCTTATTGAGAAACTGCTAGAGTATGATATTTTTGTTGTTGTTAATCTGTTTATCTTTTCTTAGTCTTTTAAATAAGTATTTAGATATAAGATTAAAGAATTGGTGACTACAGGTTTCCTAATTCTTGTCTTCTGAAAGTAAACCTCAGTCAAGGGCTGTGTAATCTGAACAGAGACTTTTATTTTCTTCTGGTACTGGTACTAGAACAGAGCTGTCTTGCCTGCATTTTCACAAATCTTACTAGTGACCTTTGAAGCAAGGAAGTGAAAGAGATGACCAAAGTAACCTTAATAGCCTTGTATGATGGGAAAAATAAGAAAATGGAACTGCTAAAAGTAATAGAGGTCAAAAATTAATCAGTAAATCTGATTTTGGCCAAGTTAAACATTCACAAGTCACTAAGTGAAGGAACAAAAATGACTTAAATTGCAGTTCACATTTATTTCTTTTGGAAATATAAATATTTTATTAAAAGATCTGATGCTTTATAACCCACAGATTTTCCTGTGACTTAGTGCTCTCTGTATCCTCAAAAATTGGTCTGAGATCCACCCCTCACTGAAGGATGTTGCTGAAGAATATTGCTTAACAATACAGCAATTAAAAAAGAAAAAAAATTAAATTAAGGATATAAGACACAAAGCAACTGGAGGCTAAGCTCCTCCTGTTTCAAAAGGGTGGTTATAACCAGCATTCATTGCATGCAAACAGGATATATTTGCAACACATAGGATTTTTAATTTTGTCTCCCTTAATTAAATGATACATGGTTATCAAAAGATGAAAAAATATATGGCTAGAATGAAGTGTGGCCACCACTTTAATTCTGAAATTTTCCAACATCTTCAAGTTTAATGTTGTCTAGATATGCTGTTTCAGTGGATTTTTTTACAAAAATCAATATTTTCAAATGAGATGCATACATGCCTTTTTAGGAAAACAGTTCTTTCAAACATGAGGAAAATTCTGGGCTCAAAATTTTTTCCACAGAATATTAGTTAGTCTAGTAAAAGAATTTATTTTGCCCTTCAAATAATACATTGCATATATCTATGAAGCAATCTGGGTGTGGCATTAATCAATATGGATAAGATTTGTGTATTCTGTGCTATTCTACCATCCTATAATTTGTCCAACTAATTAAAGTATCTGGCACAAACCATGAACTTATATTGCCAAATATTTGAGGCACTGTAATGCAAGCCAAACACTGACTGCCACTGTTTCAAAAAAATCAAGCTTCTTTCTTTAAATCTCTGAGGGCAACACTTGATAGAAAAAAAATTACAAACACAGCAAACAGTAAATAATTACTGCAAGGATGTGAGTGGGCATGGCTTGAACAGTAAAAACATTTAAGATGTAAAAAATGTCTTCAGTTACTGCCAGTACAGTCTTTAAGTTGGCTTACAACCTGCATAGTAGATGAAATGGATAGGGCAACACTGAATGTAAGAAAATTCATATAATACGGTGTTGTTTTTTAAAACTGCTTCTGATGTACACATTAATACTGATCTGTACTTTTTTTTTTTTTTTTTTTGTATTTTGATATAACTTTGAGCTACCTAAGATGACAAAATCAAACCACTTAGAAGCTTTTGGGAAAATTGACATAATTTACCTTCACTCAGTGGAAAGGCCAGAATGTTTTAGTGTTTTTGTGAAACTGACATCTGAAAGACTGAAAGGTATAAAAAAATGAAAATTATGTTCTTTCCCCTTCTGTTAAATAAGTTTGAGAAAGCTATGTCAAGATTGAATATCACTGGTAGATTTTGAGATAATAATTCAGAGACCTTTAAAGACAGTATTTTTTGTATATTACTGAAAGACAAAATTTTGTCAAATTATATAATAGCATAGGTTCATCAATGTCTTTGTAACTTTGAGTCACTTCACTACAGTTCAAAATATTACAGTTATGGTGAAGGATTACAAAGATATACTGCCAAGTATCAGTTGATTATAATTTGTTTGATTACATAGACTGATTTGACCTAACCACAAGCTGATAAAAAATAACACCAGCATGGATTCTACTGAAATTTACATGTTGCAAAACATATTAATGTTCTTTCTAACAATATACTTGAGGAGAAAAGAAGTGAATCTTTGTGATAATCTTATAAAATAATATAAAAAATAGCAAAAAAAACAAATAAAAATTATTTCCATGTGATTTTGTTGTAAAAAATATACATATATTTGGCATTTTCTGTAAAAAATACTTTATATTCCCCCCCCCCCATAATTTGTGCCATTTTATCTTAGGGGATGTTTTTGCAGGTTTTTTCAGAATGGGATTATCTTTCCTTCAAATCTTCTTCAATTACATAATGTGAAATAGTTTACTGCAATTTTTATTATTGTGTCACGGTGTGACTTGAGTTTGCCAACCTTAATATATTTAATTTCTTTTAGAGACGGGACCCAGGAGTAGAGACAAGGCAGGCTTAAAACTTAGAAAGGTACAAGAAGAAATTTATTAATAACACAAAAAAAAAAAAAAAAATTCAGAATAAGATCCTTAGATTGTTTCCTCCTCCCCTTCATTCAACATTTCTTAACAACAAGCATACAGAGAGCGCTTCAGTCAGTGATACATTCAAATAATCAGTTCAGTTTACTTAAGAGAGAAAAGTCCCTTTTTGGTTCTGGCTTAGGGGGCGTCTTCACCTTCACAATCCACATCCGCCCAGGAAAATATTACGACTCCTCCCATTCTTTCACAGTCCTTCCAGAGCTGTGCAATGGGTTATGTTACACACATGGGGTAGTGCTTTTAAAGGCAGGCTGCTGAAAAAAAAACCAAGATTCTCTTCATCTCCTTCACTATCAAATGTCTCTGTCTTTATTCCAGTCCCACGACAGAGAGAGCTTCAATTCCTGAGGCAAAAATCTATTAAATGTCTCTGTTCACATTTCAGTCTCAGAACAGAGAGCTCTTATTTCTCCAGGGCAAAAATAAGGTTTTCTTCTCAACACCCAAACCTCCCTAAATATATTTCACAGTTTAAAGGAATTTTAGTAAAGCCACCATCCCCTTAGCCCACAAAAGGTTTTCAGCTACTTATCAGTTCGCATCTTTTCAATCTCTTCCCACCAGGAACTTTATCTTCATTGCGCTGACTTCTGAAGTCTCCAGGCTTTATTCCTTCCCATTCAGGAGAGCTTAGAAAAAATCGAGGATCTTATCCAGGCATGAAGAAGTTACAATTGTATCCAGAACGTGAAGAAACAGCAGGGGCAGCTGGAGGCCTCTTCTCTCAGAACGAGGAGGGAAGGGGGAAGGGAGAGCCTTTGGTGGCTCCCCGATCCCCCCTGCTCGGCCATGCCACGTGGAGAGGGGAGCTCTGGGCCATGGGGCCATGCGGTCGGGGAAGAGGGGTCAGGGCCCGGGACCATGCGGCCGGGCCGGGCCCCACGCAGAGCCGGGGCCGGGGTCCCGAGCCAGGCTCCCTGCAGAGCTGGGGCCAGGGCACCAGGCCGGACTCCAGGCCGAGCCCAGAGCTGGGCCAGAGCCCCCAGCCAGGGACCACCGTACCTCCAGAGACCGGAAGCCAAAAGAGAGCAAGCAAACCTGATCCGCTGTGATTTGTGAAAGTGAAATAACTTTTCATTGGTTTCCCGAGCTGTCCATCACCAAATCAGCTCTGTGATTGGTGGCAGCAGCTCACAGGGGAGGCTCCCAGAGACGGGAGAGCCCCTCCCACTTCCCAGCTCCAGGGGGCCTGCTCGGAGGTGAATCCACCCCTCCCCCCAAGCACGTGAAACCAACACATATTGAAAAACAATATTTTCATTTATCCTTGAGATCAAACATGTTAAAATTTGTGTTATTTCAAATGCAGTTGCTAAATCTTTTAACAGAGACATGACCTATCACATGGCTCTGATATAAACTCCTGAACAGAAAAATGGCTATTGTCTTAATTTTGTTAGAATTATAAATTTGGGGGAAATTGAAGTGCTTGTTAGTATACCATAGGTGGGGTTATAATTAAAGAATTTAATGAATATTTATTTTATCAGGTGACTTTTAAATTTATTGCAAGTAAGTCTTCATAAAAACTTTACTGTAAATAAAACCACAAGCTGCAACATTGTCAATTCTTTATATAAAAATTCATGTTTTATTCTTGCTGGTCATCTATTTCTCAAAATCTTTATTCATATTTCAAAGCATTTTTGGGGTGAAGACTTCATAAAATGTAGGTGGTAAATACACATAGAAAAGATGAAAGCTAAAATATTCAAGAATTGAAAAACATCTTTTTAAAATTATGAACTCAAATCCTGCAGCAGGGTTATAGTTGTAGGTTTTCTGCTTTTTATTTTGCGCCTTTTATTTTGTTTTTTAATTATTAAAATTTTATTTAACACCCTTTTTTAAATTGTCTGATTTCCTATTTAGAAGCAAAATGTGTAAACTGTATTTATATGAACAGATTTATTGAGACTCAGATGGGGATTAGTGATGCAAATAATTATTCATGTACAATTGTAATATGATGGTATTCAATTAGAAAATCACAGAAGCTATACTCTTACAAGTTTTATACAATAGCTGACAGCTTTTTGTACAGCAACAGAGCAAAATAATTAAATTAATATTATATAATTTCTCAAATAGTATGTAGCACATTAAAGAACAATAGCTCTGAAGTTTAGATTGCTGCTTCCAGTGTCTTCTAATGCCATTAATTTGTTTATCTTTCAGAACTAATTTTTTGATGTTATTTTTTCATCCACAGTTTGAGATGCTTTGTCTCAGAAAGAAAAATGTATAAAATACTTTCTTTTAAAAAACCTAAAAAAAGACAAATATACATGCTGTTTCCTTGTCTTGATTTAGAACTTAGGATGCACTAGTTTTTTAAAAATTCTTAAATCATGGATTCATAGAACCATTTAGGTAAGAAAAAGCCTCATAAGGTCAGAGTATAACCATTATCCCTGCCCTGCCAAGTCCACCAATAAACCATGTCACTAAATGTCACAGCTGCACACCTTTTAGGTGCATCCAGGCAGGATGACTCAACCAGCTTTCTGAGCAGTCTCTTTCAATGCTGGAAAACCTTTTCAGTGAAGAATTTTTTCCTAATATACTAAATATTATGTATATAGAAAAACTGCAAGTGTGTTTTTTCAGCAGTGGAATACTCTGAAGATTGTGATCAGCCACAGCTCAGCTCCAGACCCACAGGTAGCAACCAGGCCCCTGAGTTTGACCATGAGGTCAGGACTTACCAACTACCATCATGGACAAAACAGACTCAATTTATGGAACATTAATTTAATTTATTGTAAATTAAGAATACAGGAATATTTCATTAAGGAAGTTTGTTTGTTTTTTTTATTTTTATTCTATGTTTTACTGTTGAAATGAAAGAGCAAATCCAAAAATTTCTTTGTAAAATATCCAATGATAATATGAAGAGGATAAAGAAGTGTTGCTCAGAATTATATATATTTAGATATATATATATTCACTAAATCTGTACATTCTGTATGATCTCATATATCACACATGTAAATCTACACTGAACCTTTTTTGCTGTATCTTACTCCAGTTTGCCAGTATATTTTCAGAAAATAAACCACAAGAAATTCATAAATATTGATAATCTGATGGGCAATGAGCAGAGCATTTGGAAAATATATGAGGTTAGAGTTCCTCCAGGTGAATTTCTTACCCTAGAGATGGTATATTTTCATGACAGCAAGAGAGCCACTGCTGCCATTTCTAGTCTTCTAAGGAGATACTTGCCAGCACTAGGGGCAGGTTTAACTTGAGGATCTGTGAAATTATTGATAAAAGGGAAATAAATGAATAATAAACAGGCTACCACTCTGATTGACCTGTTCACCCTGCCACAGCCTGCTAAATCTGAAGGTAAAGCAATAGGCAGTCCAAAATCTACATCCAGGAGGTAGATTTCTTGGTAGGCAACATTCTTCCTTGCCTTTGAGGTCTCCTTAGAGTACCTTTTATGAATTTAATGTAGCCACATACTGACAGGATCTGATTATTCACAAATGTTCCAGCTGGCTGGCTCTTAGAAATGTTTATGGAGCTTGCACAAAGGAAACTAAACTTACCCAGTAATGCTGCAGGAACCATGTTAACTGTCTGCAGTCATTCTGCTCTCTCAGACACATGTGCCACAGAGTGTGTCATCATCATGCTCCCATTTAACCTTTTTCTCAGCTTCATTCATGAGTTAGGTTAAGCTTAACAGAACTATACTCCTTACAGTCCCAAAGCTGGTTCAACTGAGATCAATGCAAGCCAATATCTCTGCACAATACTCACAACCTTTAAAAACTTCAGAGCCAAATCCATTAAAAATCACTGGGACATTGATCAAGAGTCATGCAACCCTTTCAAAAATCCAACCTTACTTTCTGTTTTCCTGTTGCTCTGTATGAGAATAAGAATCTGATCTGTCAGAATATTTGGTCACCTTTTGTGTAGAAAAATTTCAGCAGCACCATCAAAATTCAACATGAGGAGTAAAAAAATCTTCCTTTTATGAGCATTTTAGGCCACAAGACAAGCAAGACTGGTCCATGACTTGCATTAAAACTGAGATGGAAAATATTTGCAATCCATTATATTACTGAGACAAGAGTTGTTTCTCTGATGTAGTCGGTAACACTGCACACTCCCTCCACAGGCAGTAAACCTGAACTAGGGATTAATTGGGGCTTTAATTTTTTTCTTCAGTAGAATTTATTTTCCTCTAATTTTTTTTTTTTTCCCAGAAAACAGATCTACAATAATTTTTAGAGATGGGAATTTTGTGGTTTGATACAAGTACCGACAGATTATTTCATAGCGAATTCTAATTCCTCTTTAAGTTTGTAAACATGAAAAATAATTTATCTGGTTGGCTTCTCTGGGTGAAAATCTCCCTTTAAAATTATTATTTTTCTTACCAAATATATACTTATTTGCCTAAATGCTGTTATCAAAAACTGTGGTTTAAAAGTAAGTTTAACATGTTATTAATATTATTATTATCCAAGGTTCACAGGAGTCTTTTATTTGAAATAAACTTAGTCAACATTTATCTGACACATGTAATGAAATAGAATTTACTCACACAGAAATATATTTAAATTATTAAGTAAGAACAAACTAAAATTACAAGATTTTTTTTTAATTTGCCCATGTGGTGTGCCACTAAAGGAAAAGTCTTTCATATGTGCACCAGGTGTCTTTGAAAATTGATATTTGTACTACTTTGGATAAACCATAAATCTGTTAATACACAGATAACACTACATAAATTTATGAATGCTACTAGTTTATATCAGAGTTGTAGAAATCACTGTTTGGTGGAAGTTTCAGATTCCAGGAACTGAACAAGAGTTTGGAATACAATGTCAAAGAATAATGCAATCTGATTTTATTCAACAGCATTGAATCTCCTTTTTCCTTTATATCCTGTCTACAGCAAATTTTATTAAAAAAATCATAGCTGATAACGTGGTAAAATGCAAAGTTCATGTTAAATTATGATCCATTTAAGGTGCCTCTAGGCCAAACCCACTCATTATTGAGAAAGTGGAAAAAATTACTCTCTCAAAATTAACAGTTAAGGCTCAAGAGAGATTACTGGTATTTTTTTCAGTAGCCTCTCTGAGATCTGAAATAAAATCCTGCCTTTCCTCAAAGTAAAATGACAACTAAGATATGATATTTGATTTTTTTTTTTTGTAGTGACTAAAGAATAACTGACTGGTCATTTGTAAAGTACTGCAGATTAAAAAAAAAATCTTAGGCTTGAGATACCCTTCTGTTTTTCTGGAAAACAGGCAACATTTACTTTACTGTGGGAAGCTTGATATAAACTTTTTTTTAGAAGACAAAACACAGGGAAACACTTCTGGATTTAGGCACAACTACATGCTCTGATGGACTTAAAAAAATGTTGCAAGTTGCATGAGGTCTTCATTTTTGATAGCAGGTCTATGAAAGACTAAAACTCAGATATTAAAATAAGTGTAGTTCTTATAAAGCTGATATTTCTGATATTTTATTTAAATATTGATCAGAACCCATTGCAACCAAAGCTTTAACCACAAAAGACTATCTTGACTTTGACAACTAAATTCAAACTAGCTCCTCACAGCCATGACTATGTTGCCAACTATTCCTGAAAGCTCCTGAGATAAATAGATGTCATTTCCTTTTTCCAAAATTTTGTATCCTGATATGCTTGAAGGATTTCAGTTTTTACAACATTAGACAGTCCATGGTCTTGTTTATATTTAAACTTTCCCATCAAACACAAGGTAGATATGATGTCCCCTTTAAATAATAGCTCAATAAGTCAGGAAAAGATTAATTTAGCTAAATTGAAGATATCTCAGAGCAAAGATTAATTTTCTCTGGTGTCCAAAGAGATCCAAGCCCTTATCTATCATCTGAGCATGACAGTGTCCTACCTCCCAACACACTGTAGGCAGCAGTTAAACATAATTTCTAGAAACTCCATGTCTTCAGAAATGCTGTAGTAAGTAGAAAAGGAAATTTTTGAGACAGCAGTGTTTTGGAGTTTCAGTAATATGTATTCTGGGAACCAGCTCTGTGTTTTCAGCATCTCAAAATTTCTGAGTAAAATGCAATTTCTTTAAACCGTTAACTATAATTAGTCAAATAAAAGTAATTAAAACACACCCCGAGGTGTCATATTTATTAACGGACAGTTTATTATGATACTTCAGTGGTACTTTTCTTTCAGTCCCACGCTCATTTCCAGGAAGGGCTAATCCAGCAGGTATTGTACTAATTATATATTTTACACAGGGAAATAATTTTTTTCTCTGATGCCAAATGCTGAGATGCTGTGATGCTCAGAGTATTGATACCAATCACTTGTGTTTTTATTATTTGAAGGGATATCAAGAATCCAGTAAGAAGATGACATTCTGCTGCACTGAATGCTGGATAAGAATGTCAATTAACTATGAAAAGGATTGGATTTTAATTCCTGTCTGTAGTAGCAGATTCTTGTATTTGCAGTTGTTTTAAAAGTTTGAAGTCCCTATTATTTAGATTTATTTAGATTATTTGTATTTGGGAAATTCACTTTTCTTTAACTTTTAGTTGATATCACCAACAAGCTTGGGCAAATCCAGCCTGTTTAAAGTGACAGTGTGATCTCCGTCTTGATCTTATATTTTCTTTAATAAAACAAAGGTTTTAATTCAATGGAAAGTAATGAAGATTTTAAATATCAAGTAAACAATCAT
This sequence comes from Oenanthe melanoleuca, assembly GCF_029582105.1. Lineage (NCBI taxonomy): Eukaryota > Metazoa > Chordata > Aves > Passeriformes > Muscicapidae > Oenanthe > Oenanthe melanoleuca. The sequence continues at coordinate 26,062,630 of NC_079336.1, read as the reverse complement.
TTCAGGGAGTTTTGAATAATATCCAAACTAACCATAGATGAAGCTCTCTACATTTAAATATTAAACATAGAGTCAGTAGAGGCATTAACAGAGAGAAACTTAAAAATCCTGACTTCTCCATCTAAAATGCATCGTTGGAAACCAACTCAGTGAAATACAGATTACAAAACGCTTTATTTATTCTGGGATTTTTTTTCTTAGATCTGTTGTACATATTAATTATAAATTAGAGACACAGATCTGAACTGAAGGGTATAAATGTTTAAGAAGTTACAAATAATTGAAAAAGCAGGAAGTCCTTTAGGATTTCATCTTTCTTTAAATGGATTCTGCTTCTCATTTTGTTTTGGAAAACTGAATTCTTGGACTCATGGGAAGGTTCTTTATATTGCAGGCAAGTGACTTCTGTTCAGAGCTGACTGACAAGATCAAATCTAATCTAAATGGGTTGTTATTATCAGAAATATTTTAATTATAGCTCTATACTTGATTTATTTGATTTAGAGAATTTGTTTAACATAATGTCAAAAAATAAAACCTCATCTATTAAGCATTTGCTGACTTTATAATTAATAAATTAATTTCCTTGTCACTCAGGTATAGATCAAGCAAGTGGTTGAATCTAATGTTTTTCTGTTAGCTTCCTCCCCAAAGTAATTTAAGAATTCTCTTTTTCTCCTTACTTGTTCATCTGACCAGAAACAGATGCACATACTTGAACATATACTTGATTGAGTAATCAAGTTACCTAATAGGGAAAGTAGAAATTACTTAAATATAAAAAGCATCTGTTTGCAAGGTCAATCTAGTTCAAAGGTCCTCCTCCTACAGCAATTTTATGCATGTATAGCAATTTCTACACAGTAGTGAATTGAAATTATTCAGGCTGTGTATAAGCAAGGTTGCCTATTTTAACAGTCATAGAAAGTTAATTTAAGATAAAATAAAGATTCAAAATAAATTTTTAATAAAATTTAATAATTTTTAAAATTTTATTTCTCTAGTTATAACTTTTCACCAGCCTAAATAGCACCTCCTAAGTCAGTGGAGAGGAGGTGGGAATTATTGAAATGATGAGAGATCTGACTTTGCAGTATCTTCTAGAAAAGACTTGTCCTTTGAAGCATTTTCTCCATAATATTCATCATTGCTATTCTTTTAGCATGATGAAAGCAAGTAATTGTTTTATATTTTACAAGGCATAAGGGAAAGCTTTGGCACAAAGGGAGTGTAAAAAGGTACAGTAGAAATAAGATTTTGTTCTAAACAATTCTGAAGAAAACTAGCACAGTACCAAACAGTTTTAGAGGAATATTATACAATGGGTTAAGAAAATGCTTGCTCAAAGTAGAAAAAATAGATGGAAAGCTTTGTGTCTGTTTAGAGGGAAGGGGAGAATGGGGGAGGTTGCTAGATATGGGAAAAGAGACATGGTTAGTCAGTGATTTTTATGAGCTGCTTTTTTATACTGCCACAATCCTATTTCATGTATTAGAATATTTTCTTCCCTCAGGGAGGAAAGCATTTTAGATTTGTTGATGTTCTGCCTTTAACTTTGCAGCCAAAACCAACATTTTTTAATGGTAATGTATTTCTATTTAAAAGACATTTACAGTAAAAAGTTGATTCTGGTCTGCTCACATGCAATCCAGTCATTCTGTTATCACTTCTATAGGCAATATAGCTATAGGCAAGTTGTCAGTATTTATGTTTAAGATACAAATCCTTGTTATAAGGAATTTTTCCGTTGGGATAAACAATAGCCTGGAGAAAAAGGAAAGAGAAGGAAACCATATTTCTAAAAAATTAAATAAAAATGGAAAGACAAAATCTAGTACAAAAAGCCGTAAGACATTTGCAGTTGGCTCTTATTATGAAAAAACAGATATTGTGCATATTCATACACCCACACACACTTAAACACACTTGCATATATATTAAGATTTGTCTTGCTTTACAGTAGATCTTTAAAAGCAGAAATATATGAATAAACTAAACAGAACAGAACTTGGTTAAGTTGTTTAAAATCCAATTCCTTAAATCTATTTGATTAACTTCTTCAATAACACCCCTGAGATTTGCCTTAAACCTATCTGTTTGGTAGAAAAACAAAAAGGAACATACTTTTTTTGTTTTTTGTTCTTTTTTTCTTTTTTTTTTTTCCCTGGATTTATTACTGTTCAGTCACATGGCTATTTATTTTTCCTTTAAGGGATAGCCCTGTATCAAATCAAGACACTACCCAGTGTTTATATCTAAAAGGAAAGCAAAGCCTAACCTGGTGAGCCATGAAAACCTTTGCAGTGAGGAGTGAATATAGGCATATTTGCTGGCAGCCTGAAGGAAGAAAGATTTATTTTGATTGCTTGATGTGGAACTAGGTGTCCATGTTTCAGAATTACAGAAGCAGTAAAGTTAGAAGGGACCACAGTGGGTCGTCTGGTCCAACCTTGCTTCTCAGGCAGGGTCATCCTAAAGCACAGGATTATGTCCAAGGGGTTCTCAAATAGCTCCAGTGAGGGACACTCCACACCCTCTCTGGGCAGTCTGTGCCAGTGCAAGGTCACCTGCACAGCAAAGAAATTCTTCCTCATATTCAGGTGGAACTTCCTGAGCATCAGTTTGTGCCCTTTACCTCTTGTCCTATTCCACCAAGAAGGGCTTGGTTCCATCCTTCTGACACCCTCCCATTAGATATTCATACAGATTGATGAGGTTCTCCCTCAGTTGTCCCTTCTCAAGGCTGAACAGGTCCAGCTCCCTCAGCCTTTCCTTGTTAGAGAGATGCTCCTGTCCCTTGGTCATCTTTGCTGCCCTCCCCTGGACCTGCTTCACGAGCTCCATGTCTGTCTTGTACTGAGGAGCCCAGAACAGGACTCTGGCCTCACCAGAGCTTAATAGATGGGCAGAATCACCTCCCTCAGCCTGCTGGCAATGTTCTTCCTAATGCACCCAACACACCAGTGGCCTTCTTGGCCACAAAGACACAGATGTCTCATGAACAGCTTCTTGCCTGCCACTGTGCACACAATCACCACCAGTTTTGCTTTTATGGGTGCCTGGCATTTGGCCAGTGTCAAAACACCTTCCCCCCACTCCTGCTTAGTTCTTGCCCTTAAATTCACTCACAATTTTTCTCAACCTTCTACCCAGAAGGGCAGGGGTACTGGGGTTGGCATCTGTGCCTGATACGTTGTCTCTGCCCCTCTTTAGAGGGAGGACTCCTCACTCCCTATTCCCCTGTAGGGTCTCTTTCATGGGAAATAATCCTCCATTAACTTCTCCAATGTGGGTTCCCTCCTGGCCAGTTTCAAACCAGTCTTGACAACTGGCTCCATCAGATGCAGAGGAAGTTTCTGGCAGCTTCTCACAAAAGCCACCCTTGTAGCTTCCCCCTTCTACTAAAGCATTTCTACACAAACCCAATACACACAATTATATTTTGGATTAAATTTTAATGAAGGCCCTTTTCTCCACTAACCCTAGAAAATACTTAGTCTTTAATTTAATCATCTAAATATGTAATATTCAGAAAACAAGCTTAAATCGGTCCTGCTCTCTGATTCATGACTACATAAAATATCTAAGCAGATCTGGAAACAGATGACAGAATCTCCTCCCATGTGGTTATCCCAGCCTTTAAAAGAAACGTGCTTTCTTTATCATATTTTCTATTTGCAAACTTGATGTAATACATAAGAAACAACAATGCATAATAAATCACTCTACTCCAGCATATTCGTGTGTGTGCATATATATGCATGTATATGCATATGCATATGCTTATACATTTAATGAAATTGATTATAGAATAGAGAATTTACTGTCACTAGAAAATAGGAAAAACCAAGCCCATACCAGGTTATCTAGTAGAATCTGTCTACCAAAATTACATTGACTAAGAGGAGAAATCTTTTAACTTCCAAAGTTAGGTTGTACTGTAAGGCATGATTTTTGCCCCAAAACAGCCCATTTATTTTAGGTATTTCAGTGGTTCTTGGGTAACTCTGGCAAGATACTGTTACTGAAACATGTTTGAGTTAAAAAATTAGAGTACTTTATCTTTGGCATCTTTTATGTTTGGCAATGATAACTGTTAAGTAGCTTTAGCCTGAGAATATAAAATAGATTTTTTTTTCTGTTACTGGACATGCTGGCAAGCAAATTACCAATCTCCTTTCAATAAATATTATCTCTGTGTTAAGATAAAACAAACAGTGGTTCACAATGGGTGCACAAACATAAAAGCATTTGATGTATCCAGTTGTATATTTCCCCTGTCTGTATTCTGACTTTTGGTTTCCTGGGATGCAGGCCAAATTTCAGCATATGAAGGGTTTTCTTTGGAACAGTCATTAAGAGATCTTCATATGACATCATGGAACTCTGTCTCTATAAGTATGAGCTGACTGCTTTCCAGGATAAAATATTTTAATATATTTAATAACACTAGTCTCAGCAAATAAATTGTCTTCTTCTCTTTGTAGAGTTTATATGTGAATTCATTATTCAGTGAAGGAGAAGACTTAAACTAAGGTTATGAATTAACAGGATTGAATATCAAAAAGGTTACAGAATGGTCACTGAAGTCTGTGTTCAGAACAGGATATGAGAAATATAGTTCAAGATGGATTCATAGGTGAAATGAATTAATGATATGAAAATAAAATAACGTAGATCTTAAGAACAAGAAGCAAAATCCATTGGTTATATATCCGAGCTGATTGAGTAGTTCCAAATATTTAGTCTCCATTATTTGTATCAGATAAAAGAATATGGTGAGAAATATTGTAAACTAAAAGAGAGATGTAGTACAGTCCTTAGAACCTCGAGGTCTTGAAGTTCATGTAATATCTTCTACTAAACTATCAGGGAGCTGCCTGCAGTGAGTTACAGGAAACCTGATTAATTCTTGTTAACTTCACTGATATTATCCCCACATAATTTACTGGAAGGCCAACTCAGCCCTGAATTCTTAGTAAAAACTGTACATAAATTGTGTTTACATAGAATATGTTGCTTTAAAACTCTTAAGTGTAAAGTCTACCTTCATTTAAAAACTCTATCAAGATCATAGTTGGAAACCAAGGCACAAAATAATGAGACAGATTTGTGAATTCTTGAAAGGCACCAAAAGAAAAATAATTAGGATACAAAAATATTTTGTTTGCCTTCTGTTTTATTGGAAGGATCATCCAGGAATGACTGTGTGTTCTTACAAAACACTGAATCAAAAGTGTTCAATGTTTTTTTCTTCATAATCTATCTAAAAAAATTTGCATATATTTTAAAGATTTGTGAGCTCTTCATCTTTATGTAGTTCAGTATCTTGTTCTGCATGATAGTTAGAAAATATTCTCATTGTTTTATAATTATTAATTGTCCTGCTCCATTCCCCAATTCTTCTTACATGGTTTCCTTAACAGTTTTCAACAACATGAAGAAATTCATTCTTCAAATTAAACATGCATAAGGAAACAATCTTCAAAGACTTTACCAGAAACTTTCTAATTTACTTTTACTCCCATGACATGTACTGCAACAGTTGACTTTTTTCCTTCAGAAAATTCTATTGTAATAATGGATAAAGGGTTTGGGATAAGGGGAAGAAGCTTAGTCAAGGAGTAACTTCTCTGGAAGACCTTCAGTTGGAGTCAAGGGTGATAGGAACAATTTGACTTGGTTTTTTTATTAATAAAATTATTTTCCACATGCATTTGTAACAAAACAAACTGGCAAATTGAGATGTGCCATAGCCTACTTTTGCTTGGATGAAATTTTAAAAAATTGTTAAAAAAAAAAATCAAGAAATCTGAAAGTGGAAGTTCAAATCACTAGAAATTCAAGTCTCAGAGAAAGAATACCCACATTCTTCTAGCATATTTATTAAAAAAACAAACAAACAAACAAACAAAAAAAACAAAAAGCACCAAACTAAAACAGGGCAGAACAGCTTGCTTTAAACTCATATAAGAATAATAAATAAACTTGGACACTCATAAGCACTTGAACCAGAACTAAAACAATAGTGATAACAGTTGTATCCTAGAACTGAAACTACACACAAAAACCCTTCCAAATGGTGCATGGATCATTCCCAATTTCATCTTAGCAGGTTTCCCACAATGGATGCAGTTTTGTTTCATCACCTATCATTTAAAGACACCTCAGAATTACACTCTCCATGTTGATTAGCCTCCACTTTCTGCGTACACCATACCTGTCTGGCTGCTCTCTGCCTTCAGAACCTCGCACCCCAGCCTTGTCTCTGAGCTTTGACAGTGTCTGGGCCCCCAAAACACTTGCTTGAGTTTTGGTGTGAGAACAGCTGTCTTTAGCCTCCTGACAGCTGTTTTTACAAAACACAAATTGTGTCATATAAAATATCAGAAGGCATCTCTGAAGTTTTCCTAGTACAACTTCATGCCCAAAGAATGCTGATTTCAATGATACATTTAGTTACTCAGGTACTTATCCAGTCAAGTTTTCACAATTTCTAAGTCTGGGAATTTTATAACCTCCTGGATGACTTTTAGCACCATCATTTAAATGCATTGAAATTTTACTGATTTAAGAACAAAACATTGTTGGAAGTTGCCCAAAAATGTAATGAGCTTCTTCAGGAAGGGTAAGGATAATTTTTGAAACTACATCTTAAGGAAAACCTATTTAATTCTCTGCTGTCTTAGATGAACCCATAAAAAATAAACCATAAAAGAATAGTACTAACAAATGACCAAACCAAAATGTTAGGTGGACTGAAAAAGAGCAGAACAGAAACTTAACATCCTTATTTTATGGAGAAATGCAAATAAAATATATTTTAAAATGTTATGCTTTTTTAAAGTAAAACAAAACTAAACTAAAACAAAACACAAACACAATTAAGCAAAGAAACAAACAAATAGAACTCTAGTGAACACAAAAATTGCAATCAATAAAATAGCATAGACTAGATACAAATAGAATAAATCAGAGTTTTAGAAACTATAGAGAAGGGGTTTGTTAGAATACATTGTTATAACATTCTTGAGGATCTGGTTAGCATTTTTTTTTATATAGAAGAAGCTGACAACTGAATTAGAAATTACCACAATGAAACAAACCTATGTTTTCTCCAATCAAGACAAGAGTTCTGGTTCTTGCATATCGTGGTCTTCTGATATTGGGGAAGATCTACTAAGTCTCTTTCAATTTTCAATTTCTTCCCTAAGCTGCAATTTGTATTTGAGAAAATACCTTTTCTCTGTATAAGGCTCTCCTTATTGCTGCAATGGACCCTTTAGTCACTGTAACCAGGAGAGAAGAGATATATCAATGAACAATCAGAATAAAATAAATAAGAGATTGCTACATCAAAGACAATTATTTAGTGGTGCTTTTTACTCCAGATATGTCAAAGACCCAGATTTGTATGTGTCACACGTGTTGGTCTTCTAAATACATTGTTTTAATACCCAGATGAGAATTAAACAATTACTGATCCACATGAGGGTTCCTTTGGCATTTGTATTACTTCAGCCCTTGGTTATCTTTCAAATCCCCAGCAATACACATATCTGGCTGACAGCTTACAGAATTCTTTTGGGATACACAGAGAAAAGCAAGAAAGGATGATGAGGATTCAATCAACACAGATGCATTAGGATCAGACAGAATACCAGAACCTTCTAAGATCTACCCAGGTATTTTCAATTATTCATATATAGTGATCTCAACCATTGACTTTGGAATGATATTTTGGATCTTATCCTATTAATCAAACAGAAATTACAGGGGATTACGAAATAAAGACAGAAAAGATTTATAGACTGGCCATTCGGATTTTTGCCAACTGGATATTTTCTAATTCTGTGCAAAATCTACCTTTAAAGGTCTCCATAAGATATCACTAACCCCCTACTGCCAAGACATCACCATGTCGCTACACCCTGATATTAACTACAAATGTTCTTTTTTTTTTTAATCAGTGATTCCACTATTCCACAAAATAATCAGTCCCTGCACATCATAACAGCCTTTAAATATTTGTAGAACATCATGACTTACTTTGTTATCATCTACCTGTTAAAATGAGTTCTTTTAACCTTTATGCAGAAGTCAATATATTTCTCCTGTTCCTTCTAGTTACTTTTTATAACATATAACATTAGGCGAGAAGATTTTACCATTTTCCCATTACTTACTCTAAGCTAATATTATTTATAACTATCATACTAACAAATGTTCAAACTTACAGAATCATAGAATCATGTAGGTCAGAAAAGACCTTCAAGATCATGACATTTAACCATTAACCCAGCATCATCAAGTCCACCAATAAAGCACATCTCTAAACTCCATGTCTACATCTTTTAAATACTTTCAGGGATGAGGACTTAAATACTACCCTGGGAAGCATGTTCCAATGTTTGACAACCCTTTCAGTGAAGAATTTTTTTCTTGATATCCTAAGCCCTGGTACAACTTGAAGTCATTACCTCTTGTCCTGTTGCTTGTTACTTGGGAGACAAGACTGACCTCCAGCTCCCTACCACGTCTTTTCAGGTTATCTGGAGAGAGAGAGAGTGAAAAGTTCTTCTCTGAGATGCCTGCTCTCCAGGCTAAACAACCTCAGCCACTCCTCATAGATCTTACCCTCTAGACCCTCACCAGCTTTGTTGCCTTTCTCTGAACACACTCCAGAACCTCAATGTCCTTCTGGCAGTGAGGGGCCCAGAACTGAACACAGGATTTAAGGTGTGCCCTCAACACTGCCAAGTACACAGAGGGACAAAACTTCCCCAGTCCTGCTGGCTACACATTTCTTGAAACAGGCCAGGATGCCATTGTCCACTGGTACACACACTGGATCATGTTCAGCAGGCTGTTCACCAGCCCCCCAGGACTTTTCCACCAGGAAACCTTTCTCTGTCCCCAGCCTGTAGAGCTTCAGGGCATTGTTGTGACCAGGTACTGGACCTAGTTCTTGGTCTTGTTGGACCTCATTTTGTTGGCCTTGGCCCATCAATCCAGCCTGTCCAGGTCCCTCTGCAGAGCATTCCTGCCCTCCAGAAGATCAAACTCCCACCCACCTTGGTGTCTTCAGAAAATTGCCTCTCACTCACCATTTTCCCTTGGATTATGGGGGCTTTATTCTGCTCCCTGTCCCTCTCTTCTAACTCAGTGGGATCAACACCTGGAGAACAACTGCTCTTACTACTAAAGACTGATGCAAAGAAGGCAATAAGTATTTCAGCCTTTTCTTCATGTTTTGTCACTATTTCCATATTACGTGTTTAGGTATTGGACTAGAGAAAGATTCATTACAGAAATTTTTGAAGTCTAGTAATACAAGGATATATTGCAGTACAAAACAGCTAAAAGTAGGCCCAACTGTGTGTGGCTATAAAAGGGAGACCACTAGAGAATGTGAAAGAAAGAAAAAAATTAAAACAACAGAATTTAAAAGAAAAATTAAATCTCAAATGGGAAAAAAATCACCTTGATTATGAGAGTTAACAGAGAACTTATTTTTAAAGTAAAACCTTATTTTAATGTTAAGCTTAAAAAAAGTAGCTCCCCAGAAAATATCCACACACACACAAAATTCTTCTACTAGTAATTTGAAATTGCTGAACAATTCTTCATGAGAATATTTAGAAAGACAGAGCTAGGCAGAAAAAAACCCTAACAACAAAACTCAATGCAATTTGTCACAGTAAAATATTAAGATAAAGAAAATAAAGTTGTAAAAGCCAGAAACAATTGCAGGAACTGAATGTCTCTATGTAGGAATATGAGGCAAAAATTCCATAAGCATGGTAGCATTCAATGAGAGAGGAAAAGACTCACAAATTAAAACAACAAAAGCAGTTTAGGCATTGGCTATGCTTCAATGAAATTCAAGTCCTGATATGTAAATCATTGATTAAAATCTAGGAATAAATTTGCATGAAGGAAAATATAGTTAAAAACCTAAACTAAACTGCTCAATAAATTCCAATTCACATAATGTATTTCATAATCTCTTTGGTTCTAATAGAAAAATGACAACAGAATTGCAATGTTGTGTGTATTGTCAAACATCCATATCCCCATTTTACTAGGTCAACTTTGTCATTCTTTACAACTAACCCAGTTTAACTTAGTCTCTTACAACTAATTTAGTCTCAATTAATCTAGTTTATGTAAAGGTAATTTTTTTTTTAATTCCATAATCAAATGTCCACTATTCATTCATTTTGATTCTTCTTTCTATAAATTAAGAAAATTGTTCAAATGGTTTTTTGAATTCAGGCTTGAAAAATAACTTCTTAGTTATAATTCAAGAACATATCAACAGAATATTTGGGGAAATTGAAGCATCATTTAAAATATCACTGCAAAACAAATAGGCAGGATGAAGGGCAGAAGGAATTTTTCTGTCTTATAATGTTGGGGTTTTTTGCTCTAAGGAATTTAGACATGAATAAAAAGGATTTTTACAACTTTCTCTGCAGTAGCTTTACAAAACCCCATAGAGCACTGAGATATATGACCTGCTGCAAAGCTTTCCTTAATGCCAAAGATTCAGTAATTTTTAAGTGGAAAATTTTTAGCCTATTAAATATAATATATATCCCACTAGCTCCTGGCTAAGCATTCTCTATCATTGTTTATAGGCTTTAGTGAACATGATAGAATTTACATGCATTTCTTGATCTAGTCTTGGTCAAGTACTCTAACAGATTTCTTAAAAATGAGAATATTTTGTACCCAGTGTGTAGTTTCTTCTTACTTTGCCTTCATTTCCTTAGTTCAGTTTTCTATGTTTGCTACAAAAAGAAATATTTAAAACAATTTCAGTTTAATAGCGAGAAAATCAAAAAGTATCATTAAAAAAAGCCTGTATCAATATGGAAATGTGACTAGACACTGATTTTCAGGCCATTTAAAATATGTTTTCCAGGCATAATAAGTAGTCTGCTCATAGGCACCTTCCTGAATAAAGGGAGAAATCATTCTGGATCATTATAGTGTCCCAGAGGAATCCCAAAGGATTTTTCTCTGTCAGTGAAAGAACAGAGTCAGAGTCAAGGTTCTCTTTAACGTTTTTTTGGGTCCTTCCATTTTCCCTCACCTTAACTCTCTGTAACCTCACCTTTTTTTTTTTTTTTTTTTTTTTTTTTTAATAAAACTAGTGAGATGGGGTAGATTAGTTGGAAAAACAGATTAATAGAAATATATCTATTTTACAGTTCTGCTAATGTATGCAGAGAATTTCTTATAGCTTCAGAAAATTGTACTTGCAAGATTTCAATCTGAGGCTAGTAGTCTGATTTAATAAGAAGAAAATTGAATCAACTTCCTCCATTAATGTTATTATTAAAAACCTCTTGGTATTCTCCAAAAGAATCACTTCATTATGCTGAAAGTAACACATCATCTTTATTTTGAGTAATATTGACTAGAAAGAAGGATTTCTCTTGAAAAATTCTCTATGTGAACTAATAATGGAGTCATTGAGTCATGGAATTTCCTGGGCTGGAAAGGACCTTGAAGATCATCTAGCTCCAACTCAGCATCAGAGGCAGGGACACCTCCCACTAGATCAGCTTCCTCAGAGCTCCATCCAACCTGGACTTGAGCATTTCCAAGGATGGGACATCCACTTCTCTGAGCAACCTGTTCCAGTACCTCACCACCCTCACAGTAAAGAATTTTTTAATATCTGATCCAAACCTATTTACTTTCAGTTTGAATCCATTGCCCCTTGTCCTATTACTACACGCTCTTGCAAAAAGTCCCTTTCCATCTTTGTAGGTTTTCTTATAGGACTGAAGGGCAGCAATTTGGTCATCCTAAACTCTTCTCTTTTCCAAGCTGAACAAAAGCTCTGTCAGCCTTTCCTCATAGGAAAATTAGTTAACTTCATCCCATTAACCATTTTGCTGGCTGTCTTCTGGATTTGATAGCGCAGGTCTGTGTGCTGGGGACCCTGGAACTGGATGCAGCTCTCAAGGTGGGTCTGACAAGGCACAAGGGCAGAGCAGAGGGGCAGAATCCTCTCCCTCACTCTACTGCCCACGCTGCTTTGGCTGCAGCCCAAGGTAAGTTTGGCTCTCGGGGGTGCCAGGACATATTGCCAGGTCATGTCCAGCCTCTCATCCCTCTGGAACCCCAAGTTCTACTTGGCAGGGCTGCTCTGGATCTGTTCAGCCTATACTGATACCAGTGTTTCTCTGATCCAAGTGCAGCACCTTGCACTTGATTGTGTTAAATACTGTGAGTGTTAAATACCATGGGTCCACTTCTGGAGCTTGTCCAGGTCCCTCTGGATGGTCCCATCCTTTGGCTGTGCCAGATGCCCCACTCAGCTTGGATTCATTGCAAATTTGATGAGGGAGCACTTGATCCCTTCATATATGTAATTAATGAAGATATTTAATAAGTTGCTCCATCGTTACACGAATCTCTGAGGGTCACCAATTGTCCTTGATATACATTTTTGTATGATGTGGGAAAGAGCTGTGTGAGAGAAAATATATATGACCTTTCAATAGTTATCTTCCATCGTGTTTTCAACATTGGTTTTCTGTTTGCTACCTATGCCATATCCAGACAAGAGTCAGACAAGTTACCTGTAACATCAGTCTCATGCCCTTCCAGTAGAAAAATCTAGAGGTTGGCTTTCTAAGGACTGGCATTACTGACCATTTGAAACTTTACCCAAGAAATATTTTTATTGCCTACTCTTTCTTATACATTTTTCCTTACTGACATCCCCACAGGGAAGAGGAAGAAAGGAAATGGGTGAGTACACAAAGCATAAAAGAAGTGTGGAAAGGAAGAAGCACTGACTACAAGGGAGAATAATAGTGATATTCCTGTACATTAAATGGTATCTATGATCTCAGGCAAGAAAAAAAGAATTTGTGAGAGGGAACAAACAAGGTCATAAGTGAGGTCATTCTCTCATACAAAATCAAGTATTTGCTGCTTATCTGTCTCTAGGCTTTGGAGTGTGACCATGCTTCATTTTTGTTTGTCATCCACTAGTAAAAGGAAATTATATTTTGAAACTTTAGTTTCTAGAAGACATACACCTGTTAATTAGTTGCTATGAAAAATATGAGGTAGGCAGAGGACAGTTTTGATATATAAAACTCAGGAAGCTGAAGTTTTTACACTTTTTCAGGACTAAATTTTTCTTTGAAGGGCAGCTTTTGCTAAAAAGAAATTGTATCATTTTAATAAGAATATCAAATAAGGCACTATGTTCATTTGGCTTTTCAAGGGACAATGAAATAACAATGTATTCCCATAAATGACACGGGGTTTGGTCTAAAATTATAGGAAAATAAATGAATTATTATATTTGCAAATTGAACTTTCTACTTTAACAGAGAGATCATTATGGCTATAGGGATGAAGAAATATTGTGCAGATATATAATTTGACATGTAACATTGCCATCAAACTCCATGCATTGCACTTATTTTTTTTCACAATATCAAAAATTCCATTTCCTTGCTCTCTCGATAATCTAAAGCATTTATGAAGATACTTTAAAATATGGTCCTCAAAGAGCTCAGCCAAAATATGACTCAATAATAACTTTCAAATCATTGCAATTCACTGGGCTGGAAATAGAAACTTCAGGCTGAGTGTCATAGTTCATATTCTGCTCTTCCCAATCACTGTAATAAAGTTCAAAGTCACATTGCTTCTGTGTATCTTAACCATATCTAGCCTCAAGATTGAATGCTGTTCTTCTTAAGGAAAATAGAAAACATTTTGTAAATATTTAAAAAATTTAATAGAAGAAAGTCCAAAGAATATTTAATATTTCAAAACATGCTGTAAATTTGTTAACAGATTGACTATTGACCTAATTTTTAACCAAATAAATCTGTAAAAGAAAACAATATGGTAAAAAAGTGTTCAACAATCTGCGATATTTTTTCTTTCTTAACATTTATAAGAACAATTTATAAAGATCTGAGACTACAAAGATGTTAACAGCATGTGTCCTTATTTTTTAGAGATTTCTTTATCCAAAAACAACATACAAGGTAGATCAGTCTTTTAAAACGTATATGCAATTAAAAATACCAAACATCTAAGAGTTATGAGGGGTTTACATTTTGTTTTGGACTTTATGTAGATTTATATATATACATGTTTATTTCAAATGAGTTAACTGCAAGAAATCTGGATAGATAATAAACATATTTTTAGAATTTAGTGGAAGATTGAGAAAAAATTATTTGGATCTCAATGGAAATCTGTCACATTCCAACAGATAATAATGCAGTACATTATCAAAGAGATAACTGAAAGACTTTTTTAAACACATATATAGGTGTATGCATACATATAAACAGACATATATGTTTGTACATGCATATATTTATGGTTTTGAAATTAATTAAATTGTATTTTCTCTTTTATTTTTTGTTCAAAGGCTCCACACATATATTTCCTTTACTGTCAATCATGTTAACGTATTCAGTAAGAGGAAACTTACAGATGGACATTTGAAGGTCTCACAGACTCAAACTGAAGAAAAATATTTTTTCTTTAGTAGTGGTCTACACTTTTTTTCTACTTACATCCTGTGTCATTTAACTGTCAAACCTGCCAGCTGTTTTAATGGAAATGTCGCCTATGCTGTTATTTTAGAAGGTCTTTCAGTGTGTTTTTTGCTGAAATTATATAAACAAAAAATTTATTTTAGAAGGAAATTTAATTTTGGACAAGATATGGTGATTTAGCCTAGCAAGTCCTTACCCTTTACATTTACTCTATCTTATCAATCCTGCTTTGACATTAAAGAAGTGAAATTCTTATTAGAATTTGCAAAACATTTGACTTGATAATAAACCCTAAAAATTTGCCCTTTTAGGAAACCTGAAATTTTCCATTAAATTTAGAACTGTAAAGATGTGTGTGAAAATATTATAGTCAATACCAAAGTCACCTTTTTCCTTCAGTGACCACATATTTTTTTTCCTCATTCTGATCTTGGATAATTTGAGATAATCCTGCATGTGAATACCCTTTTTTTGAAATGATGTAGCCATGCTGACAGCATATTTAATGGGACACTGAGAAATTATGACTTACATTGTTGTTTAACTTGAACTCAAGATTTTTTAAAAATTACCATCATCAAGGAAGAAGCCATATCAAAATTGTAAAAATAATTACTTGGCATGGTAATAATCAATGTTAAGGACTCAGGGGTGAAATCCACTTTTGGAGCATTCACTGGAGACCTCACTGTGGTCAATCCTTAAAAGGGGCTCTAAAGAGGTTTAACTAAAGCCTGTGGTGATAGGACAAGGGGCAATGGTTTTAAACAAAAAGATAATGGGTTTAATTAGGAACAAGGAAGACATGTTTTACAATGAGAATAGTGGGACACTGTAACAAGTTGCCCAGAAAAGTTGTGCATGCCTCAATTCTGGAAGTGTTCAAGGTCAGGTTGGATGGGACTTCAATCATAGTGACCTGATGGAAGATATCCCTGTCCATGGCAGAGATTAAAACTAGATGATCTTCAAGGTCTCTTCCAATTTTCACTTTTCTATGATTTTATAATTCTGATGAGCTTCCTTGTTTCTAGCAACTTGTTTGTAGTAAAAAACACACAGAGGTGGCTGGTTTTACAGGTTTCAGTTACTGAGGACATTCTTTACAATGTTCATATACATACTTATCCCAAATATCCTGCACAGTTTGAGAATTTTACGTCCATTTTCACCTCCTCAGGTTTCCACTGTGTGGCTAGGGAAGACTCCCTGAGAGATGGGAACTTTCTCTACAGTGTTCACATACATATTTATCCCCAATATCCTACATAGTTTGAGAAAGAAATAAAAGACATTGCTTCTGTTTTTGTGACAGCAGAACAGAATCTTTCCATCCTCCTATGCACCATCAGAGATTTACATCTAATAACTTAAAAATTGAGGACTTTACTTCTGCAATGGAAATTTTTTGGGGGCGACAATTCAGGGACTTCTTCCAGCTAACAAAAAGTAGGTAGCTGAAGCAGAGTGGGACTGGATTCTGTTATCAACCATGTACAGGAAAAACCCCCACTGAGCTGTGCTATAACCTTCAGTCTTTGAAACTCAGTAAATTTAATTTCATGTCCTTTTTCACTGCCTCAGCTTTCCCATGTGTTTTTGTGTAGCATCACTGTGTAGCTCAGGAAGACTCCCTGAGAGATGAGAACTCCTGAATTTTCATTAAGTTCTATTACTGCAGTTTTTCATTTTCTACAGTTAATCCTGATGCTTAAAGCAAGATTGAGTGGATGTAGGAATCTTTTTAGGTTTAGCCCTCTGTTTGGAGCTTGCATTTATGTGGCTTAAAATACTCCCTTTCATTCTTTGCCAGAAATTATTTTCATGTTGTCATGCCTATTTTTTTTTTTTTTTTTTTTTTTTTGAGACTTGCTACCTTGAATTTCTGTATAATTCTGTATGCTACATCTGGAGCCCCTTAGTATACTCATCCAACATTACTTCATTCAAAAGCATTTTCTCTGCTGAATTCTTTACTATTAATATTGTTTCTTGTCTTCTAAACAGTGGTGTACTTCTGTACACCAGCAAGACTTAAGTGCTATAGTTTGCACATTTCCTTGTAAATCATATTTCATATGGAGGATAAATTAACCACACAGTATCTCATTATATGCTGAGTGCAACTAAGGTGAAAAATGTGATTCTTTAATTTTGACAAAAATATTTCAAATTCACTTTCCCAGCTGTTTTAAAACTAATAATAATTCCTGATCAGTTTCACAAGCTGATTTCACACCCACAGAAGTTCATTTCAAGGAGGTTATGGATACTCCATATCACTCAGCAAGTCATGAATCATACAATTATGCTGTCCCTTCAGAAACTGGGTAGCTCCACACAAACTGAGCACTAGAACTGGTCCTCCTGTTGATGCCTCAATTCCTTGGGCTGTACTGAGGCATTGCATCAGACAACATTAGTTGTGCTCAGCTGGAATCCTCCCAGACAGTATGTTAATAGCAACAGAATGAGTAGGGTAAAATTTTCCAGATAGGTGTTTGCCAGGACTCTTGTGATCAGATTCATACTCTGATATTATTTTACTCATATAGGTCTACATTTTTAATCAAGACACCGACTTTTGATCTAATATTTCATAAGTAGAGAAAGCAATAAAGAATAAAAGGATAGTGTTCTACTAGAACAAATGAAACAAGATGGTTGGAGGTTTAAACAGCACAAGTGAAAAAAATTGAAAAGATGAAAATAGGAAGATATTTAAAACATCTTGATTAGTTCAGATGCAAGCAAGCTAGAAGATACATTTCAGAAAAAGAATGCTGGGTTTGATATAAAATTAACAAAGAAAAATGTAATTACTTGTAATATACTGGTCAGACTGGATATCTTAATAATTTGTTGTGATCTTAGACTTTTTTATTTTATCAATCTACTACTAAATTAAATACTCGATAAATTAGTGGCAAACTGTCACATTTCAAACACAGATAAATTCTTTGCAACCTACAGTTTTTTTTCCAATATTATGTCTTCTGTATGAAGTATATTGGTTGCTGCACAAACAATATAGATCATTATAGTAATTATGCAATTTTTTTTTCTTTTCAATTTATTGTCTCCTCTATTATTATAATACTATGTTGAAAGGTGTGTGGAGGGTTGTATGTGTGTGCATACATCTGTGCACAGGGGTAAATGCATTGGGTAGTAAAAGTGATTCAAAGCTGATAAACTGCAAATGTTTGAGAAACTATTTATAGTGCCCCAAAAGCATTACTTGCAATTTGGAAAATGCAGAAGAGAATAAAGAGAAATTAAACTTTTGAAGTATGGAATATTACAAAGTCAATTTAGTTACATAGCAGCAATGCTTATTTTCAGACCACTGTATTAAAACAAGCAAACATGTTCTGCTTAACTGGTCCCTCCACTGTAATATATTTTGTATGTCCTTCTTGTCATTTTTAACAAAATCAGACATTTTAACTTTCAGTATTTCCTCAAAAGAATGGGAGATAAAATCCTTCTTTTTTCAGGTATTGTTACATAATCATGTGATGACCCATGAACAAAAAACAGTGTTGTTTTTTTCCAGAGTATAAGGCATTTTCGAACATACTTAGTTTAAGCTTTGTATAACCAATGAAGCCAGAAATTGGAAAAAGGTAATTCAGCTTTTTTCCTGCTGATGAGAGACACCATATTCCGGGATTTTTCCTCATGTCGTGTGAATTACCTCAAAGAGGATCTCACACTCTGACTAACGAGCAATTATTGCTCCTCTGTTGCTCCTCTGGCAGCCAAAGGTACAAATCAGCACCTTTTTTCCCAATGAAATAACAAGAATTTTGGAGGTGCTCATCCAAAAATAGTCTGATCCAATCTTCCATGAGTAGCTGTTAGTCACTCTCTCAGTCCTGCCTCTCAAAGACCTGGGCAGATTCTTTTGAAAGACAATCTTATCATACCTATGAGCTTTCTTTGGCCTGAGATCTGCTGAGAATCAAAGGATCTTTGAAAATTTTCCAGACAGCTGTTTGTGATTCTATCGTTGTGAGCAGCAGCTTTTGCTATGTGGGCATCTGGAAATAGTGGGATAATATTTATTTGCAGTAAATAAACAATACTAATAAAAGTAAAAATTTTAGATTGGGAAAAAAAAAAAATATATTCCAGATTTATTGCTGAAATAAACACCAAATTTACTTTTAAGCCCAAACATGCAATTTGCTCAGCATGGCAAAAGATTGGAGGGAGAGAAGTGGTGACAAAAATATTTGTTTTGTTTAGTTAAAACTGGAGCAAATTTTGAAGTGACTGGTTTTCTTGATGACAACCATAATAATTTGACATCACATTTAAACAATTTATTCAGAAACTGTATTTTTTTATTGAAAATGTTTTGACCAAGACATTTAGTCCACTAATGTCACTGATATAATTTCTATAATTTGAAGGCACCATCCATTTCACTTTCTAACATTCTATCTCATTTTCTGATTGTGTGAGATTTCTTCCTTTTTAACACTTTTGACTAAATTTTTCTGTAATTCTTACTTGAAATTTTATCCTATAATAGTGAAACATTTACAGTTTTTAAATTTTTTACAAGCTTTTTTTTCAAGTTTTTTAACACTATTGCTGTGTTTTGGAAGTAATGCCAAAAAAGAAAGATGATGATCAAAAACCAATATAATTAATTAGAGCTAAATTTAAATTTTTTTTTTTCTGTTGCAGACTTTAACTGAAAGGATTCAAAGTCTATGAGCAACTGAACAAACTCCTTTTCTTTCTTATCATAGCATGGAAAAAGTAAAGAAAATTGCAGATTTAGAGATACTAAATTTGCTAAATTTAGAGATTACTATTGGTAAATAATTTGATTGACTAGGTTTTTGTCAATTCATTTGACTGGAATTCTGTCAAATTCTTCAAAATCCTTTTTTATTAATTCCCTTAAAAAAAATGTATATTCTGAACTATTTATAACATTTGTCAAACTGCTCCATCATTTCTCAGAATAGCTTTTGTCTTTGTATAAATTGAACAAGAGCAAGCAGACATTACTAAGAATTTCTGAATTTTATTTCTGCATTTTTATTTGCTTTCAAGATGTCATTGAAATTTTAAAGTATTAAAACACTGAAATTGTTCATAGGTAGAGCTAGCAATAAATGATAAAAGAAATTATCTTCCTTTAAAATATTGTAAAAAGGAAATCAGTTTTAAATTATACTCTTTTTTTCATGAAATAAAGGCTTCTTTCACCACCTGGCAAGCACCAATGTCACAATTCCTATTCAAAAAGTTTCATTCCCTTCTACTCTTTCCTACTGCAGCTTCCACCTGCTTTCTGGGTTACTGGAAAACATGAAGTGAGCCATATGGGGCAGAGGTGGTGGAAGACTAAGGTTGCTCTCTGAAGTACTTTTATAACAATCCAAGACATTGAAAATCAGTTTAAATTGTAAATACCTGCTCACATATACTTGTGGGAGTGTTCTAAGTGTTAGAATGCAAATTATTCCTGTTGAAAACAAAAAAAAAAATCCTTCAGTCTTCCTTGGAGAATTTGATTTTGTTCTGTGTGCATAAGAGAGTCTGCAGCTAGGTATTGAAGGTGAAGTTAGTTCTCCTCCTGTGTTTCAACAGCCACTTCCACATATTTGTTCACCTTTCATTTTTGAGAATATTTTTTAAATTAGAAAACATACCTACAGTTACTGCTTTTATTTTTTCTTAGAAAATAAGCTTGAAATTTCCATTTAAATTCCCTATTAATAAATCTGATTCAAACTACTTCCATAATTTCAAATTTGGCCTAGAAATTACAGTGTTTGGTCCATTTTTTCAACTTTTTTTTTTTTTTCAGACATAATTTTTAATATTTTGAATTCGGTCTTAAGTGCAGAGAAGGTTCTTTAGCCAATTTTATCTACTAATGGAGCTAAATGAATGGCTCAGATGAGGCTGAGGTGTTAAGCAAAAGCATGCATTGTCCTTCATGAAGGTTAGCCACTAATGTGGACTTCATTGACACCTTGTGTGCAAAATATTCACCTTCTAATTGTCTTTGTATTGCTCATGACATTGCAAAACTCTCTGGATGTGAAATGTCCATCACAAAAAAAAATAAAACCTGCTGCTAGTGACTTTCATAAGTGCCTTTTGTACCTTTTAAAATATGCATGTTTATCTGTGTGTAAAATAATGCTAAAATGCTATTCATCAGAGAGCACACATTTGTAAAACTCATAGAGAATTGACTTGAACTACTTCATTTTTCTTTCTGCTTTCTGATTCTTTTGTGGCTGGAAAACTTCAGTGATAAACAATATCTCTTGTTCTCTAATTCTCTCCTGCTTCTCTTTCTCTGTTCATGGAGTATAGCCCTTTTAATAAATCAATTCACAATGAGAGTGAATTATTTCAAGTTTTTTGATGCTTTTTCTAGTTTGCAGAGAAAACAGATGGCTAGCAGTTATGGTCCCATGGTCTGCTTTAGGCTATTCATTGGTGCAGGAGAGAGAAAAAAGGAGGAAAGTACCAGCAGCCAGAATCCCTCAAGCAAAAAGCACTTCCAGGAGGGTGAGTCAGAGAACCTGAGGGAGCAAGCAGAGTGCTTATCATCTCTCTCATTTATTACCTGAGAGGCTGATGGCAGATGGAGTGAGACAACATAGGTCTCCTGTAGGGCTAGATAAGGAAACAAGATCATTGATTGCTATGTACAAAAGCACAATAAAGAAACCAGTGGAAAAACTGCCTGGAAGCAAAATAAGAAAATGCATAAAACAGCAATAAAAACAATAAGACAATAACAATAATAAGCAATCAGGCATTGTAGAGCTGTGAAACTTCAACCTCTCTGCTCTTTTGTTTCATAATAGGATGTGCCCGTTCTAGCCCAAGAAACAAAATTTTTACAAAATATAGCTGGTGGTTTTAACATCACGAGCTCCCCTTCCACAAGTCTCACATTGCCCTCCTAATAGATTCCAGGGTGTTAGGGAAAAACAGGTGTTCAACAATCTGTGGCATATGGAGTTTCTACTCTTTGGCTTTAATTTACTTCTGTTCCCTTCTCTGTAAACTGTACTGTGATATACATTACCTGGTTTCCCTTTGACTAAACATGGAATAGTTATAAAACAAGCTTTTTCTTTTCCTTTTTTTTCTTTTTCCAACTCTTTCAACGTTAACAATGCAGAATATTCTGGTGGCAAGAGAGGAGCTGTGTAAAATACATTGCAAATCAAAAGGAATGTTTCAATTTTGCTTTGTGTCAATGCTAAGCAAACCTACGTAAAAACTTAAATTTTGCATGTTTCTACAGACTATGGAATGAATCTGCAGAACTTGAAAGAATGGGACTCGTTAAAGATTCAACCAATATTCTACTTGTTGGCCTACTTTTCAGTACCTCTGCTATTGTTTAAAGCTATACTATCTATCCTGAAAATTCTTTTGCCTAGTTTGAAACTACAAAAGAGGATATTTTGAAAGTTCAAAGCAAATCAGCCAAGCTGCCTTCATCTTGTAGGGCAGCAAAAATGTAACATGTTTCTGCTTCAATTTACACATTCATTATGTTAATTCTTTGAAGTTATTTTGGGAGGAATGTGTTAGCAACCTTCACTGAAACATTCTGTTTCATGTGTGCATGCATTCATGTTCATGCATATTTGTTCAGGGAAAAAAATCATATATGGTTTAAAATAAACTTGTCTTCATTTGGCAAACTGTTTTTTTTTTTCCTCACAGCTCTGTGGATTTTGCTATTGAACTGTAGTGAGATTTCTTATTTTGGACGATTCTCACCCCCTAAATCTCCTGAAAGGGTCTCATTATAATAGAAACATATTCACTATAGCTGACATCATGGGTAATATATGAATTCTGATTTTAGTTTGTATGCTTCTTTCTTCTTTCACACTTTTGCTGATGTCATATTGGTCATGTGATAGGCTAAGTCTGCATTAATCACACAATCACAGAATCAACTATATAGTCCAACCTAGCACTATCTTATCCACTAAACCATGGCACTGAGTGCCACATCCAGTTTGTTTTTAAGCCACTCCAGGGGCAGTGACTCCACCATTTCTCTGGGTAGCCCATTCCAATGCCCAGCCATACTTCTTGTGAAGTATTGTTTTTCCTAATACCTAGCCTAAATTTCCCTGATGTGACTTAAGACTGTGTCCTCTTTTCCTGTCGGTTGCTGCCAGGAAGAAGAGACTGACCCCACCTGGTTGCACTCTCCTTTCAGGGAATTGTAGAGAAGGATGTCTCCTTTTCTTCAGGCTGAACACCCCCAGCTCCCTCAGCTGCTCTTCATAGGTCATGTGTTTTAGACCCTTTCACCAGCCTTGTTGCCCTTCTCTGGATGTGTCTGGGCATCTCTACATCCTTCCTAAATTGGGGAGCCCAGAACTGGACGCAGTACACGAGGTGCAGCCTCACCAGTGCTGAGTACAGGGGAAGAATGGCTTCCTGCTGGCCACACTATTCCTGATACAAGCCAGGAGCCATTGGCCTTCCTGGCCACCTGGGAACACTTCTGGCAAATAATTATATATGCCTATATTTTCTCTTTGGCGTTGGAGTTTGCATTATTAAACTCTCACACCACACTACTAGGAAGCCATGTCAAAATTATGTGATGTTAAGAGCTACTGTACAAGAGCTACATACTCTAAGCATGTTCAGGCATGACCTAGGGAGTACTAGTTGTCCCTGACCAAACTGCCAAATGTGGCAGTAATTTAATGACACCGTTGTTTTTGTCTTCTGGTACCTTGTGATGGTCCCTGACCCAGTCAAATAATCCAGCATAGGTGTAACCTGTATATAACCCTCCTCCCAGGGATTCACTTGGCTGTGATACAAAGCCTGGGTTTAATAGAGAACAGCTGTGCAACCTTGGCTTAGATTTCTGAGAAAGTTGCTAAGCAGTAGGAAAGAGCCATTAGAAAGTGCATAAGCCATAAGCCATTCAAGGTAAGAAAGGTAAAATTTCAGACAGAGACAAGACTATTGAGACTGAGTAGTCAGTAGATCAAGGATTCAGGAGAGAAAACACTGAAATGAAAGGGTAAAAAATCCTAGGCAAAAAACAGGGAACGGAAACATAACAGCTTGGCAAAGTGAAAGGAGCAGTACAATTCCATATGTAACAGCAGTCATCCTTTATTAATCCTCTTGGTGAGGGAGTGAACATCAGAGACTTATTAGATGTCTTACCATGAGCAGTGAATTTACTAATGCTTAACCTGTTGATCCTCATTATCTATTATCTATTGTTTGTGTTAGTCTATAAGCTATTGTTTCGGTCTTTAAAATGGCATATCAAAAATTATTCTGAGTTGGAAGGGACCCACAAGGATCATCAAGTCCAATTCCCTGCCCTGCACAAGTTCACTCCCAAGAGTCACATTATGTGCCTGAGAGAATTGTCCAAATGCTTCTTGAATTCTGTCATGTTGGTGCTGTGACAGGACTATGACCCTCTTTCAGTGTCAACCAACCTTTTTATTGATGAAGAATCTTTTCCTGATATCCAACCTAAACCTCCCCTAACACAACTTCAGGCCATTCCCTCAGATCTGTCACTGGTCATCAGAGAGATCAGTGCCTGCCGCTTCTCTTCCCCTCACAAGGAAGTTGTAACTGCAATATCTCCCTTCTTCTTCAGGCTGAACAGACCAAGTGACCTCAACATGGCTTCTCTTCAAGGTTATTCACCATCTTTGTTGCCCTCCTTTGGATGATCTCTAATGGTTTAGTATCTGTCTTGTATTCTGGCACCCAAAACTCTGCACAGGACTTGAGGCTGGCCGTCCTGGTGGCTGGGGTACTGCTGGCTCGTGCTCAGTTTTCCTTTAACCAGTATCCCCTGGTCCCTTTCTGAGGCACTGCTTCCCAGCATCTCATTCCCCAGTCTGTCTGTACATCCAGGGTTGCCCCACTCACACTTGTAAAGTGTTTTTGTTCACAGTAAAAATTGTCCATCAACATAATTCAGAAAGACAAGGTTGATGAGATTATATGAAGAGACAAATTATCAATTTGATGATACTCTCTTAATAACAATCTCTCAAGGAAATGGTTTTGTTTCATTGTACAAAGTACAGAATAAAATAAAACAGATTTCCTATATTTTAAGGGTATTAATGTGGTTTCAAAATTTACGGCCCTGATTTTGTAAAGAACTTTATTTTACATGAATGTCCCAGATAAATGAGTCATTGCAAGATTAGGATTATATTAAAATATAATTAATTGGACTGCAGCCCTAGGAAAATTGTATTGTATTAAAGTGTTCTCAATCAGGGCTTATGTTTCTTTCATTAATTCTTTATCAGTGAGAGGAATGCTGTGGGGAGCCAGGTAACATTTCAAGAAACAATTAAAACAAACAAGGATCAAAGTATGGATGGTGATGCCCTTATGTTCAGCTATGCTTCCCTTCCAACTTCTCTGCATATTATTGGTTTGAAATCTCACTGTCAGTGTGGCCATAAAGATTTGAGTTACTGGACATAGACATTTGGACTAATAAAAAAATGTATAGCACTTAATGTTCTTCATTCTGCTTTCAAGTTTTGCTATTTTGGCTTGTAAGCTCTTGTAAAATTAGATAATGGTGATTTAATATATAGGGCATCTGTTCCTGTGTGGTTATGCATGCCTTTATACATTCTCAGAGGACATCTAACAGGCAGTACACATAAAGGATAATATAGTAATACAAAGAAAAAATAGAACAAATCCTAGTTTTTTATTTAGGCACTGTCATGATTTAATCTCAACTGGTAACTGCTCACTCATTACCCCATCAGCAGGATGGGAAGAGAATTGGAAGAGTAAAAATGAAAAAACTGGTGAGTTGAGACAAAGACATTTTAATAGGCAAAGCAAAAGCTGTGCACGCAAACATAATAAAGAGAGCAATTCATTCACTGCTTCCTGTGGACAGGCAGGTATTCAGCTGTCTCCAGGAAAACAGGCCTTCATCACACAGCTTTTTGGAAGACAAAGCCCTCATTCTGAATGTCTTCCCTTCCCTGCTTCCCCCAGTTTTACAAAGTAAGCATGACACTATGTGTGATGGGATATCTCTTTGGCCACTTGGAGTCAGCTGTTATGTGTTATGGGATATCTCTCTGGTTACTTGGAGTCAGCTGTTATGTGTTATGGGATACCTCTTTGGTCACTTGGAGTCAGCTGTTATGTGTTATGGGATATCTCTTTGGTCACTTGGAGTCAGCTGTTATGGCTGTGCTCACTCCCAACTCCTTGTGTGCACCCAGACTCCTTGCCAGCATGGCAGTAGGAGAAGCAGAAGGGACCTTGGCTCTGTGTAAGCCCTGCTCAGAAATAACAAAAACATGTCTATATTGTCAATCCTGTTTTCAGCACAAATCCAAAACACAGCCCATAGCAGCTACTGTGAAGAAAATTGACTCTAGCCCAGCCAAAACCAGCATATTATTCACCCCCAATTACACATTATACAGTATCATGTTCAGTATATAAAGCTGGGGAAGAAGAGGGAAGTGGGTACACATGGCATGATGGTGTTTTTCTTTCCAAGGCTCTGCTGCACGTGTTGGAGCCCTGTTTTACTGGTGATGGCTGAGCACCTGTTTGTCTGCTGGAGAGGGTGAATTAATTCCTTGTCTTGCTTTGCTTGCAGGTGCAGCTTTTGCTTTCCCTGTTAGGCTGTATTTGTCTCAACCCATGAGTTCTCTCACTTTTTGCCCTTCTGATTCTCTTCCCTGTCCCTTTAGTGAGGGATTCAGCAAGTGGTTGCATGGTACTTAGCTGATGGCTGGGGTTAAACCATGATAGGCACAAAGTTTCATATTCATGGAAGTCTGTCCTCATGTATCCTCTCAGATTTCAGAGTTCAGATACCTCTCTCTCCATCAATGTATTGTAACATACAGGCTTTGCCACAATGAACATATGAAGGTAAAGCATCCAAGACATCTAAGATATTTTATAATTGTTTGGCATAGTTTATTGTAAATGAATAAATAAATATGGATTTTATCACAGGATTATCATATTTTGATCTACCTGCCATAGTTGTAAAGAACAAAAAGTAAAAAGAAAAATTGGCATTGAAGTAGACAATATATTTCACCTGATAAAAGGTTTAACATGCATACCTGTTGTTCCCCTTCAGTCATTTCTACATGCTTCATAGTTAGCTTGAAGCATGTATACTCTGTTCTCAGGCTTTTTCATTCACTTAGGCAAAGAAATAGGAAGGTGCAGCATAAACATATTCAAGGAAGCAGTTCCCATAGTCAGTCTCATCCTGTTAGAGCTGAATGTCCTTCTCAGAATCTAGGACTTGAGTCACAATCGTGATGATGAATTTCAAAACTTTTTGCATCTTGAGAGTGAGGAACATGCCAGACTTGGCAAGCTTGTATAAAACTCTTTATTTTACAACTGGAATATGCTAACCTAAGCTGGTGGTTCAGTGAATTATTTTGCTTCTGCTTCCCACACATAAGTAGTACTTCCCATTCCTCTGCTTCTCACTTACCCTTGAGTATCTACTAGCTAATTCTTTCCAGTGTTCATATATGTCCTGTCCAGGACAGGGCTAAGTTTTGCAGTAACCAGGAGGGGACATGGCTACGACCCAGAGGTTATTCTATACCAACTTAAATAATTTTGCAAGGACAGGGACAGGGGTCTCTTCCAGGTGGTGTAGCACAATGGTGCAGTGGAGTATTGTTGGGGGTGACCACGTGCATGTGAATTGTTTGTTTCTTGTACGCTCTATTATTAGTATTATTGCTGTTACTCTTTGTTTTCTCATCTCATTGCTGTTTCCAATAAATTGTTGTTATCTCAGTCCATGTCAGTGCATCAAAAATACAAGATATTTACATTTTGTACTCCCATTCTCTCCAGCCCTATGCTGGGGCAGGAGGAGGAGGACGAGTGAGGAGTGAGCAAGCAGCACAGAGCATTCCAGTCAGAACACTTAACTGGGGAACACTATTCCTAAACTACAATAATATATATCACTTCAGAAATCTGGTGAAACATTACTCAAATTGTGTAAAACCATGGCATCTTTGGAACTTTAAAATAGTGATTGGAGTACTCTAAAATTTAGCTTCCTATAGCCTTGAGGTGGAATTGAAAATTAAAGTTTTACAGAACAAAGGTTAGCTGAAAATTTTGTTACTTACATCAGCCTCCTTTTCAGTTTCATTCCACATTGCTCTTTGCCCATATAGCTGTCTCCATCATCAAAGCTTGTCATTTGAATGGCATAAAGAGTTTATTCAGCCCCATTAGATGAAGAATGACAGTTGAATACCAATTACTGTGCAACAGTGTACTGAAATATTTGGCAGCTCTTTCTACTGTACTGACAACAACAGCAATAGTTTGCAACCTGTTTATAATTTCTTTGTTTAAACACAGACCAGCTGAGACATAAACAGACCTTGGGTTAAAAACTGATCATGACTCTTTGTTAGCTTGGAACTTTGGTCTTGACCTAGCTATGCATACCCTGAGCAATCTGATGTATCTCTGTTCTAAAGCTTCTGAAACATGTATCAGTATTGAAAAGAATTGAAATGGCTTAGGTGTTGAGGAAGTTTTTTGCTGTATCATAAATATTGCAGCATAAACCCCTTTATTTATTTATGCATACCTAGATTTCCCTTTTAAAGAAACAATCAAACTTAATATCAATTAAGCTTCTTAATAGATAAAAACTGCATCAATAAATAAATAATAGAAATACAGCATAGTGCACAAACTGTTGTGGAATTAAATTAAAATAAACCAGGCTTTTAGAACTGAGAACAATGTCATGAACAGTTAACCATTTAGGTCCCTTTTTGGTGTATCATTGGAGTATTCATTAACCAATTTTTTCAGAATATCTAAGAGTTTTCATTGTCAATGCATCAGTTCTTGTGTATGGTTCAAGCTAAATTAAAGTAGTTCAATTCATAGATTCACCAAATTAAAAAGACTCTTTCAGAAAATGTTTAGATTTTGCCACTACTTTCTTTTTACTGCACTCAAGTTTATAGAACCTCGAATCATAGAACCACATAGGTTTGGGTTGGAAGAAACCTTAAAGATCATTGAGTTCCAAATCCCCTGCCCTGGGCAGGTATATCTCCCACTAGACTGGGTTGCTGAAAGTCCATCCCACATTTATAGAGATGGAAATGTTGATCATTGAAACACTCCAACAGTCTTTGATTTGCAAAACCTCCCTGCCAGACATAGTTTTATTAAGCTACTGTAAAAAGCAAATATTAAGTCACCACAAAATCTTTTTGAAACCAATATCCTTGTTGACAGGTAATTCTCAGATATGACCTCTTACACATTTTAGAGAGGTGGTTTGAGCCAGAACCAAATTATATCTGTTCATTTCTACTCTGTGGAGTTTCCAGTTGTCGTGTTCAGTTTTGAAATTTTTCCAGCAAAGATGAGTAGTAAATATATTTATTACTGAAGTAGCATTAACAGATTCATCTGTGTTTCAAGGTCAATATTTACTCCCTGAGACTTTGCTACCACAATGCTCTAAACAGCCCCAATATACAAACCACTGAGGAATGTCTCTCTTAATCATTTTAAGTTAGACAAAATGTATTCTAGAGCTCACATCATCATGTGTTCTGGACATTATTAAGACACCCATAAATTTATCAGAATTGTCATTTAGTGTCTTGTGAAATTAGTCACAACCACAGTTTTTTGGGTACCTGAATTGTTATCTGCTGACTGGTATATAGTGAAAAATGACAGGCAGCATCCAGTGGTGTTCTTTGCTAAAATGCTAAAGATACAAATCCTGAAGCACAGGTTTCTCATAATGCAAGTTATCTTCAGCTTTATTCTATGTGCTAAAAATAGGTGGAACCCAAGGTGTATATCCTTACATGGAGATTCCTGTTTCTGCACTTCTGGTCTCCTATGCCTTACCATGCCTGCAGAATGCAGTATTTCAATCTATATATCATCTAAAGTGATAAAGAGGTGGCTGAGAACAGGTTATAGTTAAAATTATATTTTATTTCATATTTTCTCCAGGCATATTAAAAAATACAGACCTTAACAATTGTTAGTGACAGGATAGACACCGAGTGAAAGTTTTAAGTCACATTCTAACAAGTAGTGTGGCACAAAATTGTGCTACAAGTTTCTAGTGATATCTTCTTCCTGTCTAAGAATATACACTTTACAATTCAAAAACAGTGTGTATAAAAAAAAATATCTTTAAGAATATATTTTCAAAGAGATCTTCTACTGCTACACACAAACCTCAGGATCTGTGCAGTAAATCAAGATGGCAAATATTTCTGCAAACATTTCAATGTTGTTCTTCATGAGAACTATTTGAGTAAATGGCCTTCTGACACTGCCCTTTCACTGATATTGGGCAAAATATGAGTACCTCTTTTTTTGCCTTTTTCTTGTACTATCACATTCAGTTTGACTAATAAACATTTTCCTCCACATCATTATGGGCACATTTTTGCTATTCCTGAAGTGACTTGAACAGAGAGAGTTTGTCTGTCACACCACCACACCTCTCAGTTCACAGATTGTAATTCTAGCACACATCATAGGATGAGAAAGTCTTAGCTCTATACCTTTACCATGTCTTTCTGGAAGATGAGATGTCACTGAACTTACTGACATGACTTTATAATTTTCTCTGTAGTAATAATTCCAGGGATAGAACATTGGCCCACATTTTCGTTTTCCACAGACATGTTACTAATTTATTACCATGCTGAGGACTTTCTAAGCTTTTACAAAATTATTATGTTCCTTAGTACAGAAATATGGCATCTTCACAGAATTTCTAGGAGAATAGTTTGGTGAGTTTTCAGAGACATGCTGACCTTTGAAATGACAAGGTCTGTAGAAGTAACTCCTACCTTGTTGAAATCTTTCTTAAACATTAGTTAGGTTAAATATTATGCCTCAAAGACTTGACTTATTTATTGTACTGAGTATTGAAACTATCCAAGAACCACCTGTGTAGGAACACTCCAAGTTTAATTTTCATTATTATTCCCTAAATGCATCTTCCTACATTTTATAACATTGAATTTAATACCACATTTTTAATTGTTATCCAGTCCTTCCTATATGATACTTCATATTTTCCTTTAATAATTAATTCTTATAAAAGTTTGCCTATGAAACCTTCTGATGTACTTTCTTTCCTTCCACATGTGAATGCTTTAATATTGCTTATCACAGCTTGCAACTGTACACATATTATTTTTTTCTAATCACTAGAATCATCTATAAATAGATGAACTTTGGAGACAAAAAAAAGAGGAAGGTCATTGACCTCAGTTCTTTAAAATGAAAGCAACTTCCTTTGCTTCCATTGGTGTGAGAATAAAAGCAGAGCCTTTTACAAAGGTGGTGAGTGTTTTCAATGTCCATTATTCAAAATCTGAGCTGCCACACTTGTGTAGCCTGGGAACTCTTTCACTTTGGTACTTTTTAATAGAATTTGTATGATTTATCTGGTCTGATCTACCACTAAGTATCACTAAGAATTAGTATTTTCTGATGTCAGGTCTGAGATTTATGGTTATGTTTTGGGAATTAAGGAGAGGATAAAGGTTTTGATCTGTGATATGTGCATTGACTGTTTATTGTAGTGTGACACTGCAAAGGAAGTAATAATGTTTGTGATGTGCAATTGTTTTGTAGTGCAATTTTAAGGAATAAGTACTGCTTGGTGGGCATTGTTTTAATTTGCTAAATCTCAGCAGACAACTGAAAAAAATATTTCCATTTATTCATTATGGATGGGGATTTAGGCTCCTGCAGAAAGCAGAAAATACACTGAGGAGTTCAATTATTTGTGTTTGAGACATTTAGAAGTTTTTCAAGTCACTGCCAATTTAGTCACATGCTCAAATTCTCTGAATGCTGATTTTGCTAAAGAATTAACAATGTTATATATATATATATATATATATATAATAAAAATACAATATATTATTTTAATTTAGAAATGCTGTTCCATTCCTGATTTTCAATATTTGGCTTTTCTTCCTTAGTAAATACATTCTCCTAGCAGAAACAACATGTAGCAAGTTAAAGCTGTTGCATGTAAGGGGAGTTGTAGTTTTGTAGTTTTGTACTTTAATATCCATAGGCAGACAGTAAAGAAGCCATCTTTGAATTCAGGAATTCTTGGTAACCAACAAATAGGCAAACATTGCTAGTATAAATAATTCAAAAAACACTGTAAAATGCACAAACTTTGGAAAATTACTAGTCTTATACAAATTTGGATCTTTAAACTGGAAGCTTTAAATCAGAAAAATATCCTTATATGTGGACTGCACTGTTCAGCAGGAGATTTATAACCCTAAACATAGAATGACATGGTTGCTCTACCTCAATACTCTGGAGAACTCTCCATTTTTGTAGTAAAATGTGACTTTTAAAGAAAAAAAAAATTTCAGGGCTAGAAAAAAATTTAATCCAAATTCATGCCTGTTTTCAAAAGTATATAATCATATCCTGAGTTACTGGTTTTTGCTTTGAGTGATCTCTTATGACTGTTTAATTTTTTTGCTTCCATATATGCATATACATAATTTTAAATTTTTCAGCGAGTTTAAAAAGATTTTGGAATAGAAACTTATTTCCGATCTCCATCTAAAGAAATTAGAAGTGCAAGGAAGCTTAAAAGGTGACCCTAAGTAATAAATACAGCAGCTGAGAAACAGAACAACAGAGTAAAAAATATCTTAACAAGTGAAAAAAATATGTAGAAACTGTAATTTGAAATGAACATATATTTGAGTAGAATACAACTTGAGAGAAACAATCTAGCTGTCAATGGATTAATTAAAGTCTGTTAATTTGATAACATATTAAGTCAATTTTGTTTACAAAGAAGTCTGAAAAATAAAAAAAAATCAGAATAAATTGTTTGTGGTGTTTTTAATATAAATTCATACCTTTAAAATTTTTCTTTGAAAGTATGGTATAACATAGCAGTGTTCTTTCTATGACAATTTAAAACAAACAAACAAACAAACAAACCAAACCAAACAAACAAACAAACAAAAAAAACAAAATACACTAATTATAAGATTCATACAAAGAAATACCTTATATAGATGCTTAAAGTGATGAAATGTTATTCTGCAATTTAAGTGTTGTACTTTATTTTTGTTGTTTTCCTTTTCCTGTTTGCTCTTAATGTCTAAGTCTCAGGGTTTTCTAATGCTCATGTGTGCAAATTTCTTCATGCCCTCTAATGATGCCATGGAAACTCTACAAGGTTTCTTTTTGTGTAACCATATGAAGAGATGATTATTTTATTTTGCAAAGATGCACAGATTCAAAGGTAGTCTAGCACAGAATGCTGAGGCACCTCAGAAGTAGATTAAAAGATATTCACTAGCCAAATTTCTTAATGTACAAAATGATTGATGCTTTTATGCCAGTTTTTAATTTGGAATAGCGATTAGATTGATGGCTGTCTGAGGCAGAAACATATCAGTCTCATGTGGGATGTTGGACAGGCAAATTGCATTGCTTCAAGTGCTCTTGAACCCATAAATTTCAAGTAGTAATTTTGCAGTGGTATAAATAATAGCATGTACTTGATGTCTATTACTTAGGTAACATCAATAATAAAATTAAGAAAAGAAGACAACATTTTAAAAGCTTGTACTTCTGCCTGCAATTGTAGCCAGGTAAGAGTAGACCTATGTGTAAGGCAGTGCTTCTGAAGTCGTTTATATCTGAAAGTAAGTTGTTTATTGCTCCAGAATACAGAGTTTCTTTCTCTTTGCTCTTTTGTTATGGTGAGAAATCATGCCATTAAAATATTTATATTTGGAGTTAACAGTTGCACGTTCACTAAACAAGCACCATCAATAAATTTCACTTTGATGCTTTTTATGATAATACACTGTAATTGGATTCAGCAGTAAATCCAAACACAGCTCTGAGGCATTGATTTTCAAAGCAGTTCTGTCAAAATTATGCAGTAAGAAATGAAGCAGCATCTTGATGAGGCATATAATAAAATTACTTTAAAATATGATTATTGAGCATAAGATATCAATAAGTTGAGAGTTGTTTTTATTATGACAATCCTAGAAGGGACATCTAAGGAACTGATATAATTTTCTATACTGACCTTTTGTAAATGCACATTGGCAGACAGAGACAGTGTATTTAATTTGTTGAGACTGACAAGCAAAATGCCTGTCAGTGATGTCAGAGGTGATGAATGATGGTTCAACTGGAAAGAAATAAAAAGAAGCACCCAGAAAAAAATCCAAAAGGACAAAAAGCAGTAAGAAAAAAATCCACTTCCTATCTTTCTGGTGAAGACAGAAGAATTTTTGGGCTTAAACCCATACTATCCTGTACTCAAATCAGTCTCTGGGGAGAAGAATGAGAAGATAATTTGCTGTAGGGCACTTGAATAGGAAAATTAAGCTTCTGGCAAACAGTACAGTAGACTTTATGCAAATGAGCATGAAGGCATGACCAATTCAGGGATTAGGGTTCAGAGCTGTGTATGAGCCATGCCATGCTCAAACCTTATCAAAATCAATATACATTGATTTGCAGCTGAACAAGTAGTTCCCTTGTTCACAAGGTAAAACATCCAAGTTTTACTTTTGTACCTCCAGTTTGCCCGTGCCTGAGTTCCACTCTGGGTACTCTCCTAAGACTGGTTTTAGACATCACTGGGTTTGTATGCATTTTAATATGTGAGCAAAATTTTGAACTATTTTTAAAAGCTAAAAGTATATAACCACCATTATGTTATCATCTATCTTACTTTCCCTTAAACTGCTTAAACCACCAGAAATTTTCTGTTAGAAAAACAAGAAAGCAATTTATCACTGCAAATGAAACTCTATTCACTCTCCTATTATGTTCTTAAGATTTTGAGAATATACTTGTTTCAGCTCTAAGATGACAGTCTGAAAGTATTTTCAGTCCAAATGATGCTAGAACCAGCTTCTGAATGATAATAATGAAACTTATTCCATGAATAACACTAATTCAAATTATGCAAATAAAAAATGTACAGGATATGCCTGGGCAAGAGAAAACCATGGTTTCCTCAAATGCTAATGCCATTTAAAAAAATATATATCATAGAAATTAGTAATGTTTATTAAAACTTTTCACATGAAGGCTAAGAGTTCTATGTGCAAATTTTAGTGGTGCCAAAAAGACATAAGCCTATATTAGAGATTGTGATTACAGCCTAAAAAAGGAATGGTGGAAGAAAGGAGATTACTTAAAATTCGTAGGGGGAGGTTGCAGATATGTGACTTACATAAATGTCTACAACCCAGCTGGGGGATTGATGCTGATGTCTTGAAAGACAGGGGGTGGCTTCCAAGGATGACATAGATGAAGCCAGTGGTTATAACACACAGCAACAGGAAGCTGAGGATATGAGGTCTTAATGAGTTTCAATTTTAGGCCTACTTTACACACCAGGCAAAGGGTAGAGATTATATTATTCAGTGAAATTGGCTTTTAAACAGTCTATGTTGCAGAAACGATTCCTGGAGAACTGGTTAATCTAAATTAATTAGGCTAAAGGAAAAGAGAAATACTAGCTTTTAAAATCTCAGGCTATAAGTGGATTTTATTCAGAGACGAGGAGGAAAGATGAAGCTAGAAGAGAATTCTGAACATCTATCTGTAATTACACTGAAACTTTAATGACAGTTTTCTAGGTATCTATCTGAATCTTTTATTAACTGCTCAAGAAAAAATTACTATTCAAAGCAATCTATGCAACCATTCCACAAGAGAAAATTTCATCTATGTGCAATGATATTTGACATATATGCAGAACACATTTATCTTCCTAAACAGGGTAAACATGGAATTTTGTTGATATGTTATTTAAAATTCCTCTGATGATGTTTCCCAGAGGTTGGAACACCCTAAAAAGCCTATCAAGCAGAGGCTGTCACTGTTAGTCAATCAGGTTAAAGGTTGCTCAGCATGTTGCTTCCAGCCAATTGTATTTTCAAAGTCCTTTCTCAATAAGTGTCAACAGTGAAAGAGCTATAAAAAAAAAAAAAAAATTATTCAACACAAAATTACTGTCAAGGTCGGTTGTGCCAGAGTTGTGCTCTGAGGATCTGAATAATTCTTTTGACCCCATGAGTACTCTCTAGTAGCCTAGAGCAAGAGCCATAGCTTAGCTCTAGTTTCCTAAATCCAGATTTTAATAGATTTTTCTATCCATCTTTTTTTCAGGATGCCATTCTATTAATAACTCACATTCTATATTAACTAAATACATTTTTTTTAATAAAAAGACAAGAAAATCAACTGGTTGAAGCAAGCAGAACTTTGTAATATCTATGTGTTTGTTAAAATAAATTCAAAAGAAGTTTTATTTTATTTTGACGAAATACTTCAATTTAAAAGTAAAACTTGGGGATAATCCTATACAAAGTGCATTCAGTTTATGGTGGTTGGGTTGAATGAACATATTTTTTATTTGTTTCCAATAACAACTTTATCACTGATTTTCTATGGATGATTTCATTTAGTTAGGCAGTTCCTGCTAACTGCAATTTGTTCTAAGATTTGTGAAATCTTTCAGTTTGGACATTTCAATCCCACTAGCAGCACTATTGTTTCAACACTGCAAGAAGAATATAAACATCTGTAAATCACTCTTCCTTCCATCTTCTTACTCTGTCTGCAAATAGTTTTTCATTTGAAAGTCTTCAGTTATTGATGTCCCCTTTATATACATTAACAGATTTTTCTTTAGATTGATGAATTACTTTAATTAAGATTACGGAAAATTTAGTTTGAGGGAGGAGAACTACATATCAGGAAAGGCAATTTCTTACTGAGAGTCTCAGTCTAACTGAGTCTCATTACTGAGCAGGCTCAGACTATGTAAACATACACAGAAATATGCTGCAAGGGTTACAAAGTAAACCATTTGTACCAGAAAGCACGTGATGCATTTAAAATCTGAAAAATAAAACTTTTTTTTACTTATGAAAATAACTTCCCATGAGCAGAACATTAATAGAAATAGTGAGGTGTGATACATAACTTGTGAATTTTTATCCTAGTATCATTATCTGGCCTGCTTTATTCTATGTCTTCAATTTTAACAATTCAAATAATTTGATATATGGAAAAATAACACTCAATACCTTAACAGTGGGACAAATCTGAGGAAGAGCCTGGAGTCTAGGAGAGAAAAGCATAACAAAATAAAAGTCAGACAAATTCACTTAGAGGCAAGCATTTAATTGAGTTGCTAATTTAGCATTTACTCAAGTTATGGCCAATCTCTTGACACCTTTAATTTATGAATAGATGTCTTTCTTTGGAAATGTTTCAGTTATACATAAATCATGTGTCTAATGCAGGCCTAAAAGCATCCAAGTCTACAGTTTACGTTAATCAGCAAGTCAAATTATATAACCCAATTGTGTCTGCTAGAATTAAACACTCATTGACTATATAAATCTATTTATCATCGCATTAAATAAAATGATTAGCACTTCTGCTGAAGTGTTAACGTCAAGAAAAAAAGTCATCAAATTCTACTCTGCAGTGTACTCATAAACTTGGTAGCACTGACAAAATAATGTATACCAAAGCCATACAAAATACCAGTTTTTCAATAATTTCTGATAACATAGGTAAAAATACTGGTTGATGAGGGTGAGGAGAGCTCATTTAACAAAATAGTAAACCCATGTCTATAAACATTATGATAATGGTTTCTCTAGGATCATGGTGAAAGAGATAGAAAGCATAGAGAATAAGAAAGAAACAGAAAGAAAAATAAGATTAATTGCCTGAACAATGAATCTTAAAAATAAGCTTTCCTGTAATTGGAGAAAATTTAAGTATTCCATCTTGACCATCAGGCTATCTTATCCAGCTTTTCATTATTCAGGCAAAGCATTGTCACTAAAATGAATTCATCAGCGTAACAGAGATAAATGATCCAACATGGAACAGACAGAACTATCTTCCTGTTCTTAGGAAGAAAATTGTCTCTCTGTACTATTATATCAGTGACAAAGATGTCTGGACTTCATAAGCATTTCTTTCCATTTAGTCTGCCTTAAATATTAATGAAGCAAGGATTTAGCTTCTCTGTGCTAAGTTCAAGAAGGAGTTTAAAAGTATTAGTAAGGAATAGGACAGTTTCAAGCATAAAATAATTAAATCACTTAAAAGACACGTCTAGCTCTTACCATGTTGAAAGAATTAATAAGGTTAAATAAAATGGAGATGAGTTGAAATGACTCTAAAATACACTGAATTTGTACCTAACCTCTACAGTTTTTTTTCAAGAAAAAATGTGTTTATGACATTCCTCAAAGTATTGTCTATATGGGTATCAACATATTATCATTTATTATTTATTAATCACAAACATAACCATCATTAGTAGTTCCATAAATCTCAGGGTGAAAAAAATATTTCCAAAAATAAATAAAAAACAACCTCATGCCCCACAACAAACTAACAGTAAAAGAAAGATGCTTTGCCAGATTGTATGCAACTACAGCAGAAAAGAGATTGGATAATGGATCTCAGCCTATCAGAGTTGTAGTTACCTACAGTATTTTCTATACTTTCTCTCTTCCCATTGCTTCTTATGTTGAAACTGTAGTAAATTGAAGTATATTAGCATTTCAAATGAAGTAGGCACATTTTCAAATGCCAAATGGTAAAGACAGTCCCATGATTACATTGAGAGCTAGAATCACAAATACTGACAAATATTCTGAATTACTAAGGTCCATGATTCTGAATAGGGACTGCATTTGGTTTTCTTTCAATAAGCCTGAGTATGAATTCCAGACAAAATCTACGAGAGCAAAGTTCCCGATCTCACATTATTAATTTACCTCTTGTGTTGTCCTTATGTATTAACTGAAGATAAGTTGTAAACAGGTCTATGTATTTATAGATTAATGAGTGCATGAAAAGCAGAAGAATCTCTGTTCTGCATCCAATATAGCCAAATCCCCCATCCTTTTTCCAGAACCGTGCCTAGACTGATGTTTTACATTTGTGCTGTTCAAAATGTTTGTCTTAATACAAGTTATGGAAAGTTTCTCTTAGAGCAAACACTGTGTGAGAGAGGCTCAGACTTTGGTAGGATATGCAAGAATGAAGAATCTCTGGCACAAT
Source organism: Oenanthe melanoleuca (assembly GCF_029582105.1). Classification (NCBI taxonomy): domain Eukaryota; kingdom Metazoa; phylum Chordata; class Aves; order Passeriformes; family Muscicapidae; genus Oenanthe; species Oenanthe melanoleuca. Next base: position 26,023,874 of record NC_079336.1, on the reverse strand, counting down.
TTTATGAAGTGATGCAAACTGTAGAGAGAGTATTATCACCTCCCTTCTCCTTTTCCTTTCAATTCTAACACCTCTGAGGAAAATAAAAGCTACCAAAAAAAAAAAAAAAAAAAAAAAAAATCTCAAGACCAATAAACAAAATATATTTGGGAAGACTATTCAACTGAAGATTATATTTAACCACATCAGCAAATTCAGTATCAGGTATAAGATATTCTACAGAACTAAACTTACCACTGTTATAGCACCAAGAATTGCCAGTCATGAGTTGTCCTGAGCACTATTCCAATAGCAACCTTAGTAGATGACCCAGTCCAAATTTTAAAAGCTTCCCTTAAAATGTATGTAGGTCAAAACCCAGAGGTGACAGAGAAAATATCTAATCCATTTCTCTGAATGAAATGGAATTGCTGAGGAGCAAAGTAAAGACAGAGACTGGTGTTGCACTAAAATATTTTCTTAGGAGCAAGTAGAGAATTTGTGTATTAATTTTATCTCTGCTGCAAAGGACACATCACATTTCCTAATAAAAACTTTCCATTAGTCTCCCAACACAGTAAGACTTTCCTGTTAATGGATTATGTCTCCCTCTTATTTAAGAAATTAGACTCTTTCCCAACATTGTCTGCTTTAGTGCATAAGCCCTCTCTTTAGACATCTCACCAAAACACCAACAGAAAGCATATGAGAGGTGACTGGCTATCAGTTTTAAAGGAGTCTCAGTTAAGAGGGGACCTTGACACTCAAATATGAAAACTTGGAGCACATTCCTGAATAAGCAAACAGAAGAGGAATGTAAGGAAGAAAATTACAGAAAAAATTCTGAGAGTTAAATAAAAATGAAACAACTATTGTCTAGAAAATTGTGCCAGAAAAATCAATATCAGCTCTGAGAATGCTTAAGAACTTAGGAACTCCAACAACCACGCAAAAAAAGAATCAATCAGGTGTGCAAGAATTCCACTCATATTTATTTACTGGTAGTCAGGCTCAGATTACTGTTTCTTCTTTTTATTTTTTTCCTTTTTATTTCATTTAGCAGTGATGTGTAGGTTTAAGGTGAACAAGATTGCCATCAACCCAAAGATTCTGCTCCCTGGCCATGAGTAAAGCTGATGTCAAATGCTGAAGAGAAAAAAGAGCTAAACCTAGATATATGTAGTTTTCATATATGCAGTAGATTGATAGGCATGTCTTTTCTAAATTCTAAGGTAAAAAGAAAGACTTAAATGAAGAACAATGGAAGATCTGAAAAGGTGTAATTAACAAGTTTATATAACCATAGACAAAAAGGAGAGAAAGAAAGATATTTTAGAACTTAATCTATCCTTAAAATCGAGATGAGATAAATCCATCAAGTGGGCACAGGCACAACTAATACAAAAGATTCTTTGAATTCCTTCTTTTCAGCCATGACAAAATTTTCCAAACTTTTTTTTTCCCTTTTTTCTTTCTTTTTTTTTTTTTTAATTTTACACTGGTGGCATTTAAGGAACTTATGGAACTTATGCCTTCACAAAAGCATTTGCTAAGTGGAGGCTCACAGCTAGGATCCATTTTGCACAATAATGTGTCTACAGAAAACACCTAGGTATCTAAGTTCTCTTCAATCAGTAGAAAATTCCATACAATTAGCAGTGCATAGAGAGTTATTCAGCTCAATCTAAAACACAAGTTTTGAATCAGTGAATATTTGAAAAGAGATGAAGATCTGGTTCATCTGAAATTTTCCGGTTAATATTACCTAAAATATTCCACCGTAGTTTTTTTAATAAGTTCAAAATTAAGAAGTGATTTGATTTGGGCTTTTGAGTGATTTGGGCTAAATTGATTTATAAACTTTTCATTTCTGATCCATTAAGAAAGATCCCCTACCAAAAGTCCTTGAAATTTAGTTTTATTCAGATATAGTATTTGGTCGTCTGATCATATATGGGCTTATTCTTTAGATATTTACATTTACGTTACTACTTTACAAACAGCACCAGAGAGAAATAATGCATGTTCACATCTGATCAGTGGAAACAGATGTATTTATACTTTTTTGCATTCATATAATCATAGAATAATAATTAATATAATCATAGAATATCCTGAATGAGAAGGGGTCCACAAGGACCATCCAACCCCACATCTTTGCCCTGAAGAGGACCATTCTAAGAATCACACCAGTGATTATCTTAAGTCAAAATGTTCATGATTTAGGACTATGCTAGAATTAACAAAAACCCTGAGAAATCCTGGAACACTGAAAAAATGAAAGGTGTAAAGGAACAGGATATTTTATTTGGTCAAGCCATAATTGCAGGTGCAATTGCTATACTATTCTTTTAGACTTTGAACTAAAGCTGCTAGATCTTTAGCTACCTCATCCTTAAAATATTTAATTTTATTTTATTAGAAAAATTATATTTATTTTTTAATCACTAAAATTTTTATTGTATATACTCTACTATGCACTGGAAAAAAATACTGATAATAAACATCTTCAACAGTGGGGAAAAAAGGAATAAAATAAGTGTTAAAGCATTTTCTTTAGGTAAAAAAAAAATGATCCATAATTTTTGCAAGTTGGATTTTTCTCCTGATAGACTGCACAAATATAGCATATGACATTGATAGTAGTGATTTTGTTTGGTTTTTTTACAAAATATTCATAATTTAAGTTTCGATATTCAAATGCAAAAACGGCAGTGAAAATTTGAATCATTAAATTCAACTTCGTAACAAGTCTTACTTAAGAAAAAATATGGTCTCTGCATGAGGAGTACTTAAAAGATTACGGATATTGAAATTCCTCCAGGAATACAGGTCAAGTTACTCTCTGATTTAATCTTCTTCCCCTGCACTTTTTGTATGGCATGTCTGTTAAACTAAGTGGTCGAGAAAAGCACCTCAGAATGAAAAAAAGGTGCTAAAAATTGTACTTTTTTTTTTTTCCTGATAAATTAGATTCTGTTTTCAAAGAAATATCGTTATATTTTAGCCCACATATCTTCCTACATAGAAACAGAGATAATGTACTTTTCTAGATTTTCTATAAACCCACAAATGCCATACAATTGCAAAAGCAGTTGCAACTATCTTCATAACTGTAATGCCAACACTGATTCTTGAAAGTGCTTCTGTGGGTGTTGAATCATGCGGAGTTGGAGATAGCAAAACTAAATCAACAAAATAAAAAAAACATTTAACTGCTCTTTTTAAGGTATTTCCTGATGGCTAAATTATTATATTAACAATCAGGTAACTTAGACAGGAGGGACCTTTAGAAGTTATGCAGTTCAGTCCTTTCCTGGAAGAAGTGCAAACCCAGAGCAGGATATTCAAGGTCTTTCCCGGTACAGTGCTGGAGAATGGAATTCCAGAGCCTCTACAGCAGGCTGTTCCAGGACCTGATTACTGTCAGAGTGAAAATAATCCACTTAGATACTTCAAATTTCCAGGGCAATACGTGACTCTTTCTTCTTATCTAGTTGCTACACACCTCTGAGGGAATTTGGCACTATCTTGTATTGTCAGACAAGTTTACAATTCCCCCCACAAAGCTGTGCATTTTCCTGTCTGAACAAGACCTGCTCCATGAGCCTCTCCTCACAGGGCAAGTGCTACAGCCTTCTACTGTCTTGATGACTTCTGTAGAGGTTTCTCCAGTATTGAAATGTCTATTTGGTACTGGAACAGTCCAAAACTGCAAATAAGAAGCTGCTTTGTTAGTTGTTGAGTCCCAGTGGTCCACTCTATCAATGCATCTTTATGATCTTCCAAATAACTTTAAAAGCAAATGATAATTTACAACTAAATGTGAAAGAAGAACATTTGTAGATATTTCATTCTCTCATTCTCTGAGTTTTTGGAAAAGTTATGGGGGGGAGGAATGTTGTTGTTTTGGTTTTCTAATGTTGCGTTGGTTTTGTTTTGTTTTTTTGGTGGAGTTTTTTCTGTCTGTTTTTGGATTTTGGGTTTTTTTTTGTGGAAATGACTGGCCAGTTAACAAACAGAAAGTCCACACTGGAGGAAAAGGTACAGCATATTCTTACCTGTCATCAGAAAGTACCTAGTATAATAATTTTGAAGTATATAACTAAATTTTCTCACAATAAAATATAACGGATCTAGTAGCATATAATGTGAGTAACCATTATTCTATTCTCCTCTCTTTCAATCTATTCTATTAATTCTATTCTATGTCCTCATGGATCCTGAAGGACTCTGTAAAATAGAATTAATAGAATAGATTGAAAGAGAGGAAAATAGTATAATTTCAGTTGGAAGGGACCTACAGTGATCATGTTCTCCAACTGCCTGACCAAGTCATGGCTGACCAAATGTTAAAGCATCTGGTTTTGTCTAGATGCCTTTTTACTCTGTCAGGCATTCATTTTTGCAATAAATTAGATCAATTTGCTTTGCCTGTGATAGTAATTGGTGAGTGATCTTCCTGTTCTTAACATGATCATTGGATTTTCACTGTATTTTCTCTCCCTGTCCTACTGTGCTAGAGAGGCCTGATTGGCACACGGTAGTCATCCAAAGTCAACCAGCCACACTCTTTCACAATTTTAATTCTCTATGTGTGGACATCATCTCACAAACTCCAGTTCTGTTTTCCCTTTCAAACTGAAAATAAATAGCTATTCTGTAAGGATACCAGAGTTCAAAACTGCAAGGAAGAGGAAGAACTCAGCAATCAGATTGAGCTGTTGACATACGGCTCTTCATGTGGGAACAAAATGTAGGAAACAGTAAGATTCCTGGAGCAATGCCCATATTTAGTATTCAGTGAGAATTTATTTTATCTTTTCAAATCATACTGCAGGATCTGTGATGTTAGATATACAAATTTAAAGGCTGCTTTTGAAAACATAAGCATTTATTTGGTGTAAAATTTTATTTTCTATACTGATAAATGTTTTCAAATGCAGATAATGACATCTGATGCTTAAGGGAATTTACTAGGAATCAGAAAAATTAATTTTCTTTCAAACACAGGACTATATAAACATATATAAAAAATATAAAAATGAAAGAAAATAGTTCAGTGATTTGTCTTCCCAGGCAGTTATAAAAATCAGCTGGTGATTTAAAACCATAAAACTAAACCCTCAAAAGCTATAAAGCAATTCATATAATGAGAAATAAATAATTTTTTTTAAAAAAATAGTGTATCTGGCAATGTAGCCATTGTTGCACAGCCAATGTGTCTAAACATTTTGTAATTAACTTGTAATGCTTCCTTAGGGAGAAAATCCCCAAATCTCACCTTTAAATATTTACATGATGGAATTAGTCATGTTTTACCACGAAGTAATGATAGAAAAGAGCATTCTGTCCAATAAAATGATTCACTAACAATGGGGTTGTGAGTTCTAAAAGTAGTCCTGTTTTTTTTTTGGTTGGTTGGTTTTGTTTGTTTGTTTTGTTTTTTTTGTTTGTTTGGGTTTTTTTTTAATTGGAACAGGATTTTAAGAAATGATCCAAAGGATGATTCAACAGGTGAAAATGTTTGGTAAACTGGGCTAATGAAGATGTAGTCTAATCCACATTACAGTGTCATAAGTGAAAAAAATCTGATTTCAGTTCATTGGTTTAATGTTCCTTGTTTCACTTTTATTAGGAAAAAGAGCAAAAGGAATAATTCTTAAACTATCAACCAGCTGGCACACTTTTCAAAAAAACAATTTAACAAAATTAATTTGTAACAACTGTAGTAATAGGGTCGAAATTGCTGGTTAGGAAAGCAGTGAATAGCACAGCCATCCTTCCATCTTAGCATTCATGTTATATTGCATGCAAAACTGAAAGTATTAGGTACTGGTGAGAAATAGTAATGTACCAGGCAAAGGGAAATTAGAGACAAAATTATTCACTATTCTTTATATTATTAAGAATAATTTTCATGCAATGATTTGGAGCAGAATAATATAATCAACAAGTACAAATATTATTTTTATTCTAAAATAGGTAATTTATATAGTCTGTATTCTGTATACTGAAATAGCTAAAATGGCTTAATCAGACATTTCATTCAACTTTTTGCTTATGAATATAAAATGGTCATATTTCCTTTCTTTGACATTAAAAGTAAAGAAAAATATTTCTGTCATCTGCATGGAAAAATCAGACACTATATATATTGTCTCTAGTACCAAGAGATAGCATACTAAAGAAACATTTGTTATGTATGTGCATTTTAATATTTAATATAATTTTTAATCTTTGATTTGTGGTAAAGAATTTGGTTTTCCGAGTTCATGGGTTCAACACAATGGAGGAAGAAGTAAGGAAAGGGAATTTGCAGTTCTTGATACTGTGACCTAGCTTTAACAAAAAACATGACTGAACTCCTACCTTCAACAAGAGATGCTATACTTTTTCTCAAGCATGTTTCTTTTCTAATTTTTGAGGAAATATAAGTATGGTCAGTCAGCCTTTAGCTAATTATTCTATTTGAACCTCTGTGTCAACTTTCCTATGTAGATTGTGTATATATAGATATAGATATAAATATAGATAGATATAGATATAGATTCGATATAGATATAGATATAGATATAGATAGATATAGATTAGATATAGATATAGATATAGATAGATATAGATATAGATATAGATATAGATATAGATATAGATTATATAGATAGATAAAGATGATAGATATATAGATATATATAGATATAGACATAGATATAGATATAGATATAGATTATATAGATATAGATATAGATATAGATATAGATATAGATATAGATATAGATATAGATATAGATATAGATATAGATAGATTAGATATAGATAGATTAGATATAGATATAAACATATATATGCTATATTTCAACATATATATATATGCATATATAAAATGTAAGCATCTCTGGTATTTGTTTCTCTGTGAGAGTAAGTAGAAAAGTGCAATATTTTTGATACAACTAGAATAAATGGGCATAGTTAGGATCAGATTTTGTTATGTCCTTTATTCAATCCCTAGAAAAATGCAAATTAAACCAGCTGTTGTTAAATCAGACTTCTGTTGTAAACTTAGCACCTCTTTTGATAATGTTACCTTTGTTATTTCATTCCTAACTCACCGTTTTCTGTCACATTCAACAAATAGCTTCTTTCCTCTCTCAAGGTCCTTCAACACTTATCTTCCCTCCATAAACTTATACTATTTAAATACAGTGGCCTTTAAGATGTCACTTTGTGCCCCCCAATTCACCTGTTGGTGAGAGATGCCACTCTCCCCCATTCAACTGTTAAATTTTCAAGGAAGCATGTTGTTGCTTTGTCCCCTACAGCACCTGGGACTAAACCAGGGCTTGCTCTAACTTCTTTGTAATATTTCTTTTCAAAATATATGTTTGTGTGGCCCATAACCCACTCCATACAGAGAACAAGACAAACCAAATCAAAACAAAAAGTAAGTAGACAACAGATAGACAGATGGTGCACTGGGATCTTTTACTACCCTGCTCAATGAGACAGTTTGACCATTTCCCTGTTTGTCTCCCGTCTGCCTGTTTATCCATCTGTCATTTCTTCTTTTCTTGTATAATAAACTCTTTGGGGTGGGGACTATCCTTTGTTTTTTCTTTAGTTCAGCAGTTCTGATTCTTGTTTTAGTAAAAGACAGAAAGCTCTGCATTGCTCCTGCAGGTTCTCAGGATGTGTCATGGCTTTCAGGTTGCAGTTTGGATTTTTGTACAAAAACACCTACATGCTGGTGCTGGTGCTGGTGCTGGTGCCCATCCCTTTCCACAAGAGCCCCAGCCTGCCATGGTCTCTGAAGCCTGAGCTGCCTCTGGTGAGGCTCAGTCTGGGAGGTTGTTGAGGGCAGGGTAGGTAGAGCCCTCAGCCACTCTGGGCATCACCCCAAAGGAGAAATGGCCTGGCTGTGGTCATGATTTCTTCCTTTTTTTTTCTGTCTGGAGTCCATGTGATGTTATTTTCATAATATTTTAACCTCATTCCCATCCTTCATTAGAAAGCCAACAGGATTTCACTTGCTAAGACAGAAATCTCATTTTCTGGGCTATGAAGCATGGCAGTTTTGTATTAACACTGTTAGAACTGGTGGTTGTAGTGGCAATAATGTAAGTAGCAGTTTTAGCCATCTTATGATATCCTGGGAAATACTGCTGTCCTAACTGTAGGCTTAACTAACTTTGGCTCCCATGCATGACATTCAAAGCATAGTGTGAATCACAAAGTCCTGAAGGGCTTCAGAATGAAAAAATCTTCTCAACCCCAAACCAAATAAACAAACCGCAATAGTGATAACTGTTATCTTAATCATAAATTTGATAAGAAAACATAAAAGGAAATCATTTGAATGAAATATGGAGCACTGTTTCTTCAGTAGGCTTTGTTTATGCTAGAACAAAATTTAAACCAGGACAGAAATACATCTAACTTTTATAATAATCCATGTCATCTTTCCTCAAATGATATAATAATAGGTCTTTTATACCATGAGAATCTAGAATCTTTTTCCTTGTCTTCAGAAAGTTTTTTTTTTTAATTAAAATGATATGTATTATAATTCACATTACTGTAAAGACCTCAAGTATTCGACGTTGTACTGTCCTATCTTCATGACAACGTTGTTCACACTCAGTAGTGACTGAAAATACAGAGCACATAAAAAGGAAATAAGACATATCAATCAATGAATATTTCACATGTGAAACTGTTTGTAAAGAAGTGATGGTTTTGCTCACCAAGCTTGATCTCAGATGCACTGCTGAAAGTTAATTTCCCACTCACAGACCTGTGGAATGAGACATTTATGCAAGCCTGACATCAGTTCACTAGCCAGAAGAAATCAAACGACTTTTAATACCCATACTTAAGCAGGTTTGATGACTTGAAGAATATATCTCAGATGCTTACATTAAAAAAAAAAAAAAAAAAACACATTGGGAAGGTAAAAATATATCTCTTATATTCCAAACTACAAAATAAAATAAAAAATAGTGAAAATTCCTTTTTTATCAATTTTATCCTTCTGTCTTTGACTAAAAGAGCATAGCTCAAGCAATGGAAACACAAGGTAGCAATGTAATTTTTCACATTGATATATTTCCAGAGTTAAAAACAAAACCTTTCTGGAATTCAAGCCTTTCAAATTGCTTTTAGTATTTCATAATATGAATGTTTTTTCTTATCTCACTTCCCTGTTATTCTGTGCACTTTAATTTAATTTAAAAAGTTACTTACAAAATGCTATTTAGGGGCATTTTAAAGATACACAGAAACATCTTTATATATTTTAAAGCTCTTGAATGCAAAGTGTGAAAATCCTGTAATGATTTGAAGTGCAGTCATTGCAGATTTTTATATTATATATGGTGAAGTACAGGGCTGCAAAAAGTTGAAATTTATCAAGTTATGATAAAAAATATATATATAAGCTTGCTGTTTATCTGTAGGTGTTTCCTAACCTTAATGGTGGCTGACTTGATTTGACATCCAAGTATGTCTCAGTGTGCATTTTGGCAGAGAGGGATGTATAACAGCTGTTATGTAAAATTATATAAAAACAAGCGTGTCACCATTCAAGAAGCAAAATTGCTGTGCAGGAAAAACAGTCTCTTATTTAGAAAATTTGAACTCATGATCACAGCTCTCCAAATATATACATGTTCTGTTACATAGTCATTCCAACAAGGCTGCTTTATCTAAATCTTCACAGCCAATGATAAGTCAGGATAAAAAGTTTAAAGCTTTTTTGGCTTTACAGAAAAACTGAGGGGGAAATATCTGATGGAAATAAACATTCTACCTAGGAATGTCAGTCTATGGCTTCTTCTCTTCTTAGGAATGGCACACAAATCTCTTCAATGATTCTTGCATAAATTTTCATAGCAGAATAGACCAATTTCCTGATTTGTTTTTAAATCAGGATTCGTCACAAGCAAGGAAATATTTTTAATAATCTCTCCCTCTTTCTCTCCATTTCAAGATTTTATTTCCTAAAAATAATATTGGTATTTTAGAAACAGGATTATATTTGACACTCTTAACTCTTAGAGCTTCTTGTGGCTTTATTTTTTTCAAGTGCTTAACCATCCCATGCAACTGAAATTTAGAAGAATACAACCTCTGTATTAAACACAGTTATTAATGAAAAATTTAAAAAATATGTTTAAGGATAAAACAAGAAGTGAATGCATTTTCCATTTATTAAGGGGATACATTTAATCTCCTTACCAGTTCAGAGAATGTTATTTTTGTACCATTTTCTGACAAAATTTGCTTTAGTTTTAGAAAAATATTGTTGAATCATATGCTGTATGCAGAAAATAGAATGCTGACTTTTTCATTATCAATTAATTTTCTAACTACACTAGATAAAACATTATAACATTTTATATACATTCTCATAGAGACATACCTAGCCACTGCAGAATTTTTCACTTTCAGAATTTTTCAGCTTCACTTTACCTCAGTGATTGATAGTCTTAAAAAATATTAATGATGTGGCATTCACATAAACACATCTACTACCTGATTTCTAAACAAGTAATTTATCTTTACAGATGCAGTAAAATGATTAGTCAACTAAAGCATCTGACTGGAAGACCAAGTAAATGAAAACATCATTTTGTACTTATGAAACATAGTATTTCTTTTCTTCTGCTAATGACAAATCTGGAAGAAAACCCCCCCAAATCAATTGAAAATACGAAGAAACTTCAAATCTTCAAAGGTATTTATCACAATGTCTGAGAGAAGGAAAAGCCCTTAGCTTCATGGAAGACAAAAAGGATTAAACATCTTAGGAAGTCAAGGGTTATTTCATTGGGATTGACTTTATGCTGGAATGTATTTACTTTAGTCAACTTGCTGTTAATATAGTTCATTCCTCAAAAGGTTTTTTCATTCCTCATATTTATCATTTCCTATTTCGATGGAAAGCTGTGGACAAGAATTTGACATCAGATTTTGAAGTATTTGTCTTAGTCATCTTCTGATATGAATATTTCATGACCCTTATACAGACCAAAAATCTATGGCTGCAGCTGGGTTGAATGACTGCAACCCAGGGATGGTTGATCACAGTCATGGATATATATAATTTTTGTGTTGTTTATGAATCTTCAAGCCATGACTCAACTAAATCCTTCTGTTCACTGCAAGCCCCACTTGCTCTCAAGTTCAGCTTGACACAGTACCTGCCTTGCCCCTATTCTTTTTCCACCATATCTTTAGAAACTATTCCAAATTCCCACTTACAGACTTTGAGATACCTAGATGAAAGAATAATTTCTATTCTTCCCAGTACTCTTACTCCAGAGCCTATGAGCTCTTTTTAGTTTTCCTTTTTTTTTGTCTTTCTTGCATTCAATATGTCTGAATATATACCTTTAAAGACATAAATTGCAATTCAGGTCAGCCAAGTATTAAGGTTCAGAGTTTTGTGTTGTTATTTCTAAGTCACATAAATTCTGATTTATGTGTGGGTTCAACTGATAATGTGTAAAGATTGGAGTAAGTTCAAGGAGTTTTCAGCTCAATAAATTTAAATTTTATTGGATAGTAGTTTGTATACACCACAGATATTTTGTCTGTAATAATTTTTATTCTGTGTGTTCTCATCATAGTAAAAAATGGGTGGATATTTACTGAAAACCAATACAGACTTTCAAGGGCAAAAGGTACCTGTTTCCAGAAAGAAGACCTAAAAAATTACAAACTATGTCACCATTTTCAAAGCAACTGTTTTTTAACTGTGTGTCTGTGAACTTAAGTGAATCTATCGAAACTGAATAAATTATTTTAGTGCTAAAAGTGGCTCAAAGAGGAATGAAGCTTATTAAAAAATTACAAACCTTCATTACAGGAAGTGTGTTCTATGACAGGTAACTCTTCTTTAGTGGCTGAAGCAAAGTGCTATCAGCCACCATGTTTTTAAGAGAAGTCCAAATATTTTACTTAAATTTGAAAAGTTTAGATTTACATCAGCTGTGTTAATGAAGAAAAAAAATCTTCTTGACTAACACTGTTTAAATATATGATATGTAATTTATGTCATAGCAAAGTTTTAAGGACTTCTTTTAAGATACCTGATCCAGATTTGTTTATGCTGTGATTTCTTAAAATTTGTATATAACCTGTAAAGTAGTAAAGAATATTTGATCTACTAAGTCATTGAAAATTAAATTTTACACAGCTTCTTTTTTTTCTGTTTTGCTTACCTTTAAGCACAAGTCTTACACAAGATTTGGACTACACAATATCACCCCCAGTAATAATTAAATTGCATGTTGCAGGGAGGTTGGCTTTATCACTTCCATAAAATATAGCATCTTTCATTTATTAATATCCTATGAATTATAATTATAAATAATTTAAAATTTGTTTCTCCAACAAAGAACTGGACTGCATTCAATGGTACAATGTTTTTTGTTGTTGTGTATACTTGTTTATTTGTCATTTAAGTAGCTTTCCCAGACCTTAGTATAATATATTGAAAATTTTTCTGTGACAGTAAGGATCACAGGAATTGTAACAGAGGCACTTTTATGCACATTCCCTTTTAAGACCCCTATGCTGTAGTTATGTAATTTTCTTAAAATCTCTACAATTAAATATATCACTGTTAAGATACTCACTGTGAATATCTTGAATCAATAACAAATGATAGATTGGAAATTTATATTTTAAAGAATTCTAAAATATATTTTAAACATACTTCATCTTTCTATGTGCTGCATGAAAAAGGAGCTACATACACTAACTCTTTGAATGACCTGAAATAAGAAGACTGGAACAAATTTTGATTGGTTGGTTAGTTGGTTGGTTGGTTGGTTTGGCTTTGTGACAATGTATAATAAAACACATACGCCAGAAAAAAAATAGGGAATTGGGATTATGGGAACATCATGAAGTTCAAAAAAGGGAATTGCAAACCCTGAGGAGCAACCCCAGGTACCAGTATGTGCTGGAGGCTGCACAGCTGAAAAGGCTGGAAGGACCTTGGGACACTGGTGGGCACAAAGTTGAACATGAGCCACCAAAGTTTTGTCAAAGGCAGCTAACTGTACCCTTGACTGCATTAAGAAGAGCATTGTCAGCATGCCCAGGGAGGTGATCCCTCCCCCTTACTTAGCACTGATTATGCCAAACCTGAAATGTGTGCCTGGATCCTCAGTGAAACAGAGACACAGGAGACAGTCTGTGAAGGACCATGAAGATTATCAAGAGTCTGGAGCATCTCTCCTATGAAGAATGTCTGAGACAGCTGGAATTATTCATCCTGGAAACAAAATAGCCCAGAAAGGATCTCATCAATGTGTGCAAATACTCGGAGGGAGGGTGCAAAAAATACTCCCAGGTTCTTTCAGTGCTTCCCAGTGACAGGATCAGAGAAGCAATGGGCACAAAGTGGAACACAGTACACCTGACATCTGAATGTCAGAAGACACTTCTGCAGTGTGGGCTAGCCAAGAACAGGCACAGATTAGACAGGAAGGTTGGGGACTCTCCATCCTTGAAGATATTCAAGACATCTACTTGAACAGGGGGAATTGAACCAGACACTTCCAGTGGCTCCTTCCAGCTTCAACCATTCTGTAATTCTAAAAATATAATTAAATGCTATACATGCAGCAACTTTACAGTTCACTACTAAGTAACAAATAACAACATTTTACTAATCTTTATGACAACATCTTTGGGAAAATATAATCTAGTGATTCTACACACACATACACACACACAGACACAGACACACATACCTTTCAGAGAGTCCTATGGAGTTTTCCAGAACGTCTAAACTAGAATTTGGACTGTAATTTGGTTTTCAATTTTCATTTTTTCCTATCAACTAAGGCTTATGCTCTGACTTCTTGTGTTTAGAAGAGTTGCCTTCCATTTTTTGATGTTGCAATGTTTATCAGTAAGAGAGGATTGTTTTAGATGAAGGGGGAAGTCCTTACTTCTTGGGAAACCTCTTCAAAGAAGTAAGTAAACCTCTAAAATTGTGCAGAAGTAAAAATTCTACAATCTCTAGGCTTTTAAAAATACAAGTAAAGTAATTATGTTTTGGTTCTGGGCATGTCACTCCGAAATTTGTTTTGTGTTGCTTTTAGTGTTTGGTCAGACTGTAAATGAAGAGGGGCTTTCTTGTCTTATGATTTATACATGTTATCATTCATCTATTTCCTTATACTACTAGCAATATTTAGTAATGAAACAGCTCACTTATTTGCATTTCTAGCACTTTTTGGATGTTGAAAATTTAAATGGTTTCCTAAAGAATTAATTCCATTAAGATCCTTCTGGGTTTTTTTCCAGTTAAAAAAGTTTTCTTTATAGATCATGGATACATGCATAGAAATTATTCTCAATAAGAAAAATATGGTTTTGAAGAATACTTTCTAATTCTGAAAGGTAAAATTTTCTAAAGAAAATAATAAAGCTTGCTTGCTAGACTTTATATTTGCTGTTCAACTTGCTGACTTTTTCTTCCATGCAGTATTGCTCTGAGCAAAATTGCCTTCAGGAATTTGTAGTACCTCAACTTAGTTGAGGAAAAAAAAAAAAAAAAGACTTTTTTTTAATAAAAAATGCTGAAGAAATGGTTCCCTATGTTCTTGCACAATGGATCCACCTGTAAAATCCTGAAATTTTCAAAATGTTAATGAAACCAAAATGACTAAATACTTCAATGACTTATTGTTCTATTTGAAGAAGTCTCAGTTACTCAGATTCACCTGTTTCTTTCTGGTTATTATGACCTGTGTATCTACAGGATACATGAATAAAGACAGCTTTACTGCAAAATTTTGCTTTAATTTTTCTTCTTTCAGTGTGTTATTGTGATAACAGTAAAAGTATAATGCATATTAAAAAGTAAGATTTTGCACTGTATTTCACATTCAACTCATCAAAGGTAACAGCAGTCCCAAGGACTTCTGAGAATCCAGGACAGGCTGGAATGCAGCTTGAAGTCCACCATACTCTAGGTTTAAATGCCTACAGCCAGTGCTGAAATGTAGGACCTGAATCACCTACCAGCAATAAATAATTTGTTTGTAATTACTTGATGCTTTAACATAGTTTAATGAAATTGCTAGAGAAATGCTGTAAATTTCAAATACTAGTATTGATCTAAGAGAATGTCTACAGATGGTAAATCATATGTACTCTTCTAGCCATGACACTATATCTTCTTGGGCCTCACTGCAAATGCAAGTGGAATATGATAAAATGGTAATCAAGCTTGTCATGTGTGCCCAGCATGACCATAGTTGTTCATATGCATCTTTATGATTGTTACAGAGATTTTTGACAGCAGGTTCTCACCTCCACCAGATAGATTTATTGCACAGAACAATTATGTTACCTGGTAGTTCAAGATAGATGCCTCAAAAGAGAGACCCAGAAAAATGAAATCTCTTGGTAATTACACTGTTAAAATCTAAACTCCTCATGCAGTCTGGACCAGTAGCAGTTCAGGATCTGGGGTCTTCCCCATCTTCATTGTTGTATTCTTTCATTGCCAAGGGTTCATCACGTGCTCATCTTCTCATAAGTTGCTTTCAGTGGGGCTTTCCATCAGTTCTGTTGTCCATGTTACAACAAGGTTGTTACAGTTTATGGGCTGTTCACTCTAGCTATTAATTTTTAAGCAATATTTAAGCTACAGCTTGATCTATTCTAACTATTATTAGATTGTTAGCTCCAGGTTTCACTATGATCCCTCTTTGACTTAAATATAGACATATAGTTCAAATTGAGTTCAACTTGCTTCCTAACATTTCTAGCTACTTATGTCAAGCAAGCACTTAGCTATTTTCAAGTAATGTACAATTTTCCATAATGATCCTGTCAAATTATGTCATAATCTCAAGAAGCACAGACTTCCATCTACACATTTCTGTAAGAGGTAATTTGGAAACAAAGAGCTGAGGCTGTGTTCAATATGTACTGCCCTCTTAGTTTCCCTACTTCCACCTTAGTCTCTTAATACACTTAGCAACAAGCAATATAACAAAGATAGGCAGAAAAATATATTTCTTTATTTCCATCACTTTACTGCATGAAAGGGATATTTATTATACTGTAAAATCTAATTGATAATACTTTGCAACCTATCTAATCTTAGATCTTCTCTGAATATGGAAGACTATTTGCACGAAAATTAGCATTTTTTTAAATGTAGAAATAACAGTTCCATCATTTCCAAAGTGACAGAATTTTGTAAGAATAAATATATTTTTATTACTTTGATGAGTATAGATATTTTTTAACCACTGCTGAGCTATACAAAGGAACAGTATCCTCAGATGTTAACACTCCATGTAAAACGCGGAAGCACTTCTAGCTTATCAAGATAAAAATAAGCTGAAATTACTCATATAATGTATGTGAATAAAATTACTCCTAATCAAAATGAACTGCCCACATGAAAAGCCCAAATCAAGAATACAAAAAAATGGAACTAAAAATAATTATGACAGCTATCCTTTTTTTCTACAGAGCATAAATATTTATTACAGTAAACAGCTAAATATGAGCATGTCTTCACAATGACACCGTTTGATTCTAACTTTCCTCTCCAGTCAATCTGAATTTTATCACTGGGAATTTAGAGGAAATGATGCTGCATTCTGCAAAAACTTTTATTTTAAACTCTCCAATTTTCCCACATTCTAAATAAATATTACACGTTAGCAAGACTTAAACGCTTCATCTTGCATTTTGAAATGTATTATGCTTCTTTGCTTGTAGTGTTACAATTATTAATACTAGTATTGAAATTGATCCTTAACCACAGAATTATTTTGGTGGGAAAAGACCTCTCAGACCATTGAGTCCGACCTTTGACCAGTCACCATCCTGTCAGCTACACCATGGCCCTAAGTGCCACATCAGGTTGTCTCTTGAACACCACCTGGGATGATGGCTCTACCACCTCCCTAAGCCCATTTTCATGTTGAACAACCCTTTCCATGAAGAAATTCTTCCTGATATCCAATCTAAACCTCTCTAAATTGTGAAATGATGCAGAATATTTGGAGTTACAAATATTTGTTCAGGAGGAAATTTTCTCATATTATTCTTGTGGTTTGAATTGTGTCAGGTAATGTATGGAGTATTCTGTTTCTGTTCAATATAAACAGATACCCTCTCCCTAAATTTTATTTTTATTTATTAAACTAAAGTATTATTTCTTCAGATCTTGCATAAAGTTCTTAAACTTTGCCCTCAATGAAACCAGTAGCAAAAGTTGTACTAACTGTGACAGACTAAGCATTGTACCATAAGAGCTATTATCAACTTTCATCAATATAATAGCCTCCAACAAGTTCTATAAATAAATAAATATACTTTTATATATATATATATATATATATATACATTCTATTTATATTGTCTGCGTACATATCTTTTAATGTGTCTGCATTATGTATATACCCACACAAATAAGAAATTTCCAGAACACAATAAAATCAAACAAAAAACAAAACTTTGCATGCTTAAGGACTCCTATATATTAGGAAGAGAATGAAAAAAAATAAAAAGACAAAGCCCTATAATCCTAGTCCAATTGAAGATCAGAATCAAACAGAGAAGGGGAAAACAAAGAAAAAACAAACAAAGAAAAGACAATTAAAAAAAATAGACTCTCCTTGAAACTAGGATTTCCAGAGTTTTTCTCCTGGGTAAAATGAAATGAAGTACTGTTTTGACAATGTCCAAGCCTGAAGATGCAGTGAGTGCCCTTTTATTCTGACAGAGGGAGAAGGGGCTGAGCAGCCCCAAGGCGTGAGCAGCGGGTCCACGCTCGGGCTCCTGCCCTTGTGCCAAGCCAGGGGCCTGAGTGCCAGCACAGGGCTTCCCTCCAGCTTCCTCTGCTCAAACTGGGTTATGGTTGTGTGGCTCCCTGCCTCGTAGGCTTATGTTCATTTTGTTTTTTTTCTCTGCAAGCGCAGAATGAAAGTGACAAGACCATTCCAGGAGGGCAGCCAAGAAGATGTCAGTGTATTTTTCCTAGCTGGGCATAAAAGCGATGGCAATGATATGATGATTTTTCATCTCTGAAAATTTCCCATGCACACTTCGTTCATAAAGAGGCATTTTCTGCTTTAAAAACATGTCAGTGGAAAAAAAAGGTAAATTAAAGATTTTGAGGTAGAAGGACAGGTAGAAGGTTCCCTACGTGAATTAAATATTAAAGAAATTACTGCAAGTCCTTGTGTTTTAAAGAACTCAGGCCTCACACTGCTGGGCTTTGTTGTTTTTAAGAGAAAATAATTGCCATATTTGCTGTCCTCAATATAGCAGGCAACTAAATTGCATGATGAAGACATACTTATAAAATAAATAATCATTTAACAGTCACAGACATCCTGGACTGCATTTTCATAATATGTCCAGCACCCCAGTTTTTTTCCTGAAAGCAGCCTTTTACAAGACAACTCACACAATGGGCATCATTGCTTTGCTGCTTTAGCCCTTTGAGCCACTTTGAGTTCTGTAGACAGAAATTTCCCCTAAGAAGGGAAACACAACTGTTTTGCTGGTTTTCAGACTTACATAAAGCCAGTGCTAAAATAGGCTGAAAATGCCTCTTGTGTTCGTCAGGAGACAAAAGTCTAAGCAACATATTAGTTATTTCTTTCATCTTCTTTTCCCTTGCCATTTAACTGAGTTCAGAAATGGCTTCTCTTATGGTTTTTTGAGCCCAAATTGGTGGCAGCTTATCCCTGTGTTTTTCATTGCATAATTGTGTTTAAAGCACACCTCAGCTAGCTCTGTCAAAGCCATTTCAAGCAATAAAAAAACAGATACACTGGTGTTTTGGAAAGAATTCTGTTGAATTTCAGTATTCTTTAATATTAGTTTTATTTTCCTTAATAATAACTCCATGTTAATTTTTAATTTTCCCCTGCCAATTACCACTGTGCTGAAATTGGAAATGACAGTTATAGGACTGAGCAATTTTTCTTCATTCCATATGTTCTCCATATCCTCAGTGCTGCATTTAAGTATCCTATTATGTACTAGCTATTGACTTATTTAACAGTGTTTGTTTATGCATTTCTAAGATATTTCCTTGAATTTCTGTTCTGTCTTCTGATTAGTGTTGACACAATATTTTGTGGAAATACATTTTTATTGATTCACAATCTTTTCAGAGATGGATATTTTGCCTTTGAAGACCCTTTGTTCACTGTCTGTTATAATGGTTCTTTCCTATGCACTTTCCCATTTATCGGTATCTTCTAAAAGAATGCCCCTTTGCTGGAATATGCAGCCTAACTTATTAAAGAAACATATTTTAATCGAATTTCCATGTGTTAATATACATTCCAGGACATAAAACATTGTGGCATACATACCAGCTCATAAAGTTTAGAATAATCACCTATTCATTTTCATAAACCTTCCAGTCTTCCTTTTTAACTCAGATCTACTTTATTTTCTGGAGAGAATGACACTGGTATTTTCACTTGCATTACCTTACCAATGTTGCTGTTGTAACATAACAAAATAATGCAGGCATAAAGGCCATGGATTCCAGTTTGGTAAACAATGAGATGAGTCAGATATCACAATGGCCCATCAAAGGGGAGGGGTGGCTTTACAGTAATCAACTTTTAGAAAGAGATAATAAAAATAAAGTAAGACAGTTGCACTGAAATGTTTAAATTCATTGTTTCAGGCTAGGGCATTTTCAGGTGTAAAAATTCACGAAATACTCGAGGAACATACAAAGGCTCAAATCTAATTTTTGCTTTGAATCAGATAGAACAGATATTGGAATACGGCCCCACTTCTTAAAAATCCACCACAATCTCCATATTGTAGAATTCATGTTCCATTTAGATGTTTATAGAGAATAGAAGACATGCCAAAGAAGAATTTGACATTTTAAAAGAGGCTGATGCTATAATTTGGTGAGCAAGACTCTTGCCTGCTATGTGGGATGGAGTCTGTGGGAGCCTAATCTATCATAAACAAGCAGATTGGTTACTCCCACACCCAAGTAAAATGTTCTAGCCAGTGGGTTATTGTCTGGGCATTGGGTAGGCTGAGAGAGTATCTACCATAACCTTCTCACAAAGAAAAATACATTCTCTAGAAGTGTCACTTTGATTCTACATCAGGAAAGTAATAAAATATTTTTTAAACTACATGATATCTCTTTTCTTTTATGAAACCGAAAAATATTTTTCTGATCACAGCTAAAAAATAATACAATTCTCACATTCTTCCCTCAGTTTGTCAATTGTGGGACTGAGTGCAAAATAATCTATGTTATTAAAGTTTATTTCAGAAAGAACCACCAAGAGATACAAGTAGAAATAAAAAATCCAACCAAACAATCAAAAAACAGTTCTGCTGGCCTTGCTTCCATCTGCAGGCAAAGGGAAACAAAACCTCGAGTGGGCATTTATTTATAATTAAGTACATCTATCTAAATATAGAGAGATACATTTCTATAAAATACATATTAAAAAAATCCACAAATAGGTATTTCTATAACATAATATGCATGAGAACTCTTTGAAATCAATAGAGAATTCACTGCTTGACATTTATTCTACATGGAACAAATTTAGATATAATAAAAATGAATGCCATGAAAACCTCTAACTTTCCCTAGTTAAATAAAATGATTGATTTATTTTAACACTAATGATAATTATATCACCATCTGTGAGTTTTGACCATTGAAATTAGACAGTATCATATTTTAATCAGATATGATTCTATGTTAACAAATAGTGTGACACAATATCATAGAGTGAAATAGTTATTTCAGAGGACAACACATCCACACTATATTTTTTAACATTTTTACCTCAGTTTAGCTGTAGTCTGATCTTGTGGACTAGATGACCATAGAAAGCTGGAACACATTAAATGTTCAAGACATTTTTCAGTCTAGCCTCATTTAAAAAAGAAACTGGTTTACACCTTCAACAAGGGCAGCTTTGTGAAGCCAAAACACAGACTGTGAGGACTGCAGGGAGATTAACTCCAAAAATGTACCCATCCTTCATAAAGGATAATCGTAGATGTGTTCAAGATAAGTAAAGAAGTACGACATGACTTTAGTCCCTAAGTTAAATGTTTCCTCATATTTAGAGAAATGCTGTGTTTAGTGAAGATATAGGACAAACTTGCTCCTGAGATAGGCAACTCAAGGACTTATCCTCAATTTCAGGAATCCCTGAACTCTTTAGAGAAGGAAAATCCACCAGATGTGCAGAGGGGAACACTCACATAGCAAAAATGATGCCATGCTCAAATGGGATTTTTTTACCCCCATCACTCAGTTGGAGTGGGATTTAAAATTAAAATAAAAATGCTATGAAGTACCTTCATTTGAATTGAATCTCTCCATCATTCCCATTTACCGTGTACCAGTTCACATTGCAGAGCAGTTTCAGAGTTTGAGAATCTTCTCAGATGAAATTGTAGTGAAAGTGGCTGAGACTGAATTGACTGAAGAATTACAGTTATTAGTACTTAGCTATTATGCATTTCATCATACGAAGAAGATGTGAAATAAAGCTCTCCCTCTACCCAGGGCTGAAGTAAAAGAAGTTAAAGGAAAGCCAAGGCCCCCAGGCCACCCTTACAAACTTTAAAAATAAGTGACTAATGGAGATATTCAGCAGATAAAAAACAAAACAAAATAAAACAAAACAAACCCAAACAAAATACTTTATTTATGGATATTTTTCAACAACATCTAAAATCTTGTCTGAAAATGAAAAAGCATTAATAACAGTGAGAAAAATACTACTCAGCTTTTCAAAAACTCATTTCACCTGTCATGTTCTTTTGTGACACCAGTTGTAAGTGGGCACTCATCTGTATCACCCAATTGACTTCCCTTTTTTTTCTTTCTTATTCCACACATCTCTTTGGCATGTGTGATAAATTTACTTGTCTGTCCTTATTCAAACATATCTTGAAGAATGTGTTTTGTCTTTGAGCCTATAATAAAAGCTTCAAAAAGATCAAATTCTCTAGCCTACAAAATGTATGAATATAATGATACTTGTGTTATATATTCTGCTTCTAATGTACCCTTAAGCTTTTGGTTATTGTAGAATCTGAGGATGTGGTTCAAAGCTGAATATATTAATTTTGAAATACCTTTGCTAGGTAGGTATTATCTCTACTATGCAGAAAGTGGGGGTACAATCTTGAATAGTATTTCTGTGACACGATTCTATGATAGGACATACTCTAAATCAGGAAAGTATAGATAACACCATAAAGGTTTACTTCATGTTCTGTGTGCTGCATTGAAGTCTAATCATTCCTGAAAACCTACCTTTCTTTAACAGATTTAGGCCTTTTTACTGATTGATGTAGATAGCTTGATAATTATACTGGGAAAAATACAATCTTTGAGATATGTTTCATATTCTGAAGCATAGTCATAATATGTGACACTCTTCCTGTGCTGTCCTGGATGTTAACAGCCTTTGTTTGTATTTGCTTGGAGGATGTAAAGGGGGTTTTGTGACAGACCCATTTATTCAATTTCCTTTTTGTGGAAAGGATCTTTTTAAACCATAGCTCTGAGGTGGAATCAAGTTTGCCAATATTCAGAGCAGTAAGAGAAGACAATGAGCACAAATTGACCAAAAAAAGTTTCAGACTGGGTGTAGGGGACACTTCTTCCACCAGTGTGTTCAGCAGTGGTACCAGTTACCCAGAAAGGCTGTGCAGTCTCTGCCTTTGTGGTGTTGAAGACCCAAGAGGTGAAAGCCCTGAGCAACCTGGTCTGAACCACAACTTGAGCAGGAGGTGAATTCAAGATGTCCTGAGGTTACTTCAAACCCAAATTATTCTATGGTTCAAAGTTTTTGCATTGTTTTCAAGTCACATAATTGAAATTAAATAGTATATCTATCCTTTAAATTAAGGCATGACATAGAAGGCTTGGATGGAAGTAAAGATACTAAGTGCACCTTCTATTTCTCAAGAAACATAGAACTGATCAAAAAGCTAGGTTTGTTGTGGAAAAGTCTGTGATATGGGACGCTGCAAATAAGTTTTGATAAAGGATCATGAGAATAAATGAAGTCCAGTTGCAAACCATCATTAAAAAATTGAATAATTTTCTAGACAATAGTAAAAAAACTGATGATGAGGCTCCTGAAGAGACATTCAGCTATCCATGGAGCCTTACTGGCTATGAGACCTGATTTATTCTTCTATATTAGCATATCAGCAAGAAAAAAATAAGCAGCTACTTAGGAGAAAAGATTTCCCTGTGCTGACTAGTGAAAATAAGAGAAAAATAGAGACAATTCGAGGCTAATTAGAATACACAGAAAGCATCAAAATCTCTCAGCTAACTTATCAAATTCATAAGAGAAATTGAAGATAAGACTTAGGAGGAAACCAGTGATCTCTAGTTCAAAAGATTTTTTATGCCTATTCTATTGAAAATTACTAAAAAATTTGCAGCACATTGGAGGTGCCAAAAGCATTTGGCTTAATCAGCTAGAATCATTGTTACTCATACAGTATTGAAGTGCACTGAGAATGATGTGTCCAAATAAGGTGGCATTTTAGTATCAACACAAAGTAGAAATAATGTTAAAGATATCTGCAAGGAAAGTGGTAAACACTAACTGAAGAAATTAGCTCTTCATATTGCCTAAAACTTAAAAAAACGACTAGATGTGGGATGGAGGAACAAAAAAAAAAAAAACAACAAACAACCAAACAAAAACAAAAACACTGAAAAAGCAGATCAATAGCCTTATCATCAAGAGGCAACACCAGAAATGATAGAAAATATAAAAAAACCTTGACTCTCTGTGAAGACATACCAGATATGTTCAAACCCAACTTAGGCATAGTTCTGCTTAGTTATACTAGACATAAGGTTAGTAGCAAAGAAATTACACATCTGGAGGTGAGTATCACTGCATCCATACTTCAAAGTGGAATAGTTATTCAGCCCTCTTAGAGGGATTTCAATTTCCTCTGAGAACCTGCTGCTCCAGCTGGTGAGTAACAGTATTAACTCAATGAGTTGGTGAGCAGCAGCAGCAATCAATTGATGACAAACACTTGTTAAGGTGTAGAACAAGAAAAAAATGGCCTGATTTTCAATTTTCAATTAAAGCATACATATTCAAATATAATGAGTAAAAACCCTTTTCCAAAAAACTGAAAAAGAAGCTTTTATCTTCTCACTGAGGGCTTTTACAATTTAGTGAGCATCTGGAATAGCTGATATATATTATTAATCTTCTTTGGAGCATAGGGATGGACTGATGTGCAGTCTTATAAATCTGAACCTTGTATATTATGGTGAATATTGTTTGTGTTAACAAAATACAATTATGCAATCCTAAATGTTGGATTCACAGAAGTACTTTGTGTTTTTGCAAGTTTGTGTTCGTGTGTTATTTTTTTGGTGACTTATTAAAGATCTTCATTAAATATAGACTACTAGTCTGTTCAATAGAATACAAGTGATGCCATCTGTGCTATGCAGATGTCAAGAAAAGGACTCTGCTTTGTGGGAAAATGTCCTATCCCTGAAATATCTCAAAGTTGAGGGAAAGAAAACCTGTTTTTATAGACTAATCTTTGCTTTCCCGCTGAAACTTATGAAATAGGATCCTTGTTTGACAAAGTTTGCTCTAGGTATAAGTATTTTACTGAATGAAACTGCTAAGGAAAATAGTTAGAAAATTATCCAGTCTATTCTGGGATTGAATTTGCCTGAGCAATTCCTAGTAGCAAATTGTTGAATTCTGAACTAATCACTGGCTTCTCCACTTTATTCAGTGGAGAAAGATAGATTCATCCAAGAGAGATTCTTCTTGGCTCAAGATGACTGTCTAAACTTAGTGAGATGGATTGTCCTTTGCAGGTGTCTATTTATTTTCACTAAGCTGCAGGAAGTATCCAGGGTTATTATTTCAGCCAAAAATAACTAATTTTTTTATGTCTAAGCTTAGGTAAGATAAATCCTGTCTGTAATGCATTTTCCATTTATTTACTTTACATTTTGGTGTAAATATTTTCATATAAATGAGCAAAAACCCCCATTGTAATCCATGGCATAATATAAATTCTATGAAGGCACTGAGAACCTTGTATTTGCTGTCTGTGAGATTTGGATTAGACAAATAATTTCCTGCTTTGATGGAGCCTCTGGAGAATTCTCAATAATCTAATTATATGTGGAGTTTGTAGGCTCTAGACATTCTCTCCTCAAATCCATCTTTTCCTTTGTGTACATGCCAAGTGTAGACTCTAGAGATGAGATTCAACCATGCAGTTTCAGCTGCCTTACAATCATGTGGACTAAGCTAGTCATCCAGGCTTATTCAGTATCAATGCAGGAACACGTTCGTGCCCAGAGGGCTGCCCCTCTTGGATAAGAGCCTTAGGGATAATTTGCCTTCTGGAAGTGCCTGCCTTATTACACAACAGAAGCAGGGCAAACAATTTACATTATTTTTCACAGCTTCACAGATGCTAAATAGATAAATAGAAGAGGCAGACTGGTTCATTCGCAATGCTAAAAAAATGAAATATTGTGTTAGGGTGCAAACTGAAGCAAGACTACAAATTTAAATCAAACTGATTGAACTTTTTTTAAAAAAAACCTGATACTTGTAAAATATCTTTTTACTGCCAAGAAAATAATGACTGAATTTTCATGAAATTTTCACTATTTGATTGAAAAATACTGCAAAAGTAAGAGCAAATTGCCAGCTACAGGAATATTCTGAAACACCTCAGTTCAGTTGCTTCAGAGCCAGCTTGCATTCAGGTGATTATTCACCTAACTTAGCACCTCAATGTCTCTTGTTTTTGTAGTTGCTATGAATGAAGGAAGGAATAGTGTGACAATATTGTTAACTGAACATTTTCAATGCAGCACTTATGTGGTTCCTTGGCTTTTCAACTAATTGTGAAAATCCTTCTGCTTCTAGTCCATCAATAAGAGTAAAAAACCCTCATAATAATAAAATAAATGCAATTAAAGCTTTATTTGCAAAATGCCAAAGTAAGTCTGGATAAGAATATAGAGATTTATTCTATTTTCATAATAATCTTGGACACTTATTCTACTTATGGAAGCACTTGCAGCACGAGATGCCATTCTGATCAATGATTACTTAGTAATGATTACTTAACAGAAATTCTCTCATACTGCTGCCTTTCACTCTTTGGATATAAGAAATGCAGCCTTGATAGAAGTAGACAATCTCTGGTTTATATTGCAGAGGTAGAGTAGTACTTCCTTTTGTCCTTGACAGTTGTTTTATGTGAAGTTACACACAGGACTTACACAGTGTGTACTTTAGCTCATATATTTGACCCTTAAAAACTGGTTAGAATTGGTCCCCTGGACTTGACTGTATTGGAAACTATTGAAGAAGCTACTGAAGCTATTTCTGGCTGCAGTTTGTCAAAGCTCACTCTGTCCTTATCCCACCAGCCTTTCCACTTGGATCTTTATAACATGTTTTTGTATGGGTGCTACACAATCACAGTCTGGTGTGTGTTTGCCTAGTTAGCTCTCTGACTGTTTGCACCTCAAACAACTGCTGCACAACTAGACAATTTCAATCACATTCTCCTTTAAATTTGGCAAACTCCTGGTCTTCAAAAGGTTATTGAGTTTCTGTACTTTTTGTGAAAGATGACAACAAAATAGAGGATATACTCCCAGCTGAGATGTTCTTGAGAGAAAAGCTGCAATATAAACACAACCTTTATTCAATACCATATAATCCACCCAGAAAAGAAATCATGAACACTTCAGATAAAGAGAAAGCTTTAGATTGGACTTCTCTTAGGCATGGACATAAGGATCAAATCCATGGAAACCAGGATTCATTAGCTGAGCACTGATAAAATTACCTTTTCTTTTTTTCCTCCTGGCTTTGTCATCATGTCCTTGGGCTTCAGTTTGAGTGGCTTTATTTTTTGATTGTGTATTGGTTTTCTTTGGATTCGTTCTTTTTTATTTTCTTTTTAGTTTTGCTAGTCTACCACGGTTTAAATGGTGCTTTGCAGTTCCCAGCATGAAACTTAGTATTCCTCTAAGTGGAAATTTTTTCCAGATATAAAATGAATTATTATCAAGTGCATTTTTGACTCAAATGAGCCATTTTCTCCATTAATTAATTTATACATATATGGCACGTATATGTACATGGATCCAAGGGTCTTGCTATATGCCATACTGTGATATCACATTTCTGGGTCAATTTCTGGGATGGACTATTAAATGGAGAATTGGAAAAAGTGAACAGTCCTTAGTCAGTACATCTATTAACTTTCTTTCAAAAACCAGATCATTTGGGGGAGTGGGGAGGCAAAATTGTTGTGGTTTTTTTGTGTTAAAATTCATATTTTTCCATAGGAAACAAGATTTTGAGGAACAATGTGATTTCTTAATTGGAGAATGCAGGGAAAAATGTGCTTAAATTCAAAGTTTCAAAGAAAAAAATCATTTTAAAATATTGCTTCAAACTAATTTTGAAATTAAGTGCCTTTTAGAAATTACTTTAGTAACAAAATATATAATGACATAAAAATGTCATTTGGAGAGAAATTTCAAAATGTCATATTGCAAGACTAGGGATAAATCTCCTTGGAAAATTTACACATTTCATGCAATGGAAACTAATTTTTAATTATTACAGATTTTTTATTTTTTTTTAATAATTCAAATGCTTCTAGAAAATAACCCAATTTTTGAAGGAAATCACCTAATTATGAAACAGAAATTAATCTTCAAAAGATCTTGTAGTCTATTTCCTTATCCTGCAACAGAATAGCTGAAGGTATATTGCCCCTGAAAGTAATTTTTGATGCTGTTTTTACAAACCTGTGAAAAGAGAAGAATTTAAATTGTCAAAATATTCAAAGTCAAATATTAAAGGGTAAGCTGGAAGAAAAATGTTTTAAGTCTAAGAATACATAAAAATAAAAATGATAGGACACAATTCACTCCTGGAAAGTTAATTTATCTGGAATTTAAAGGGACTACATAGAGGAATAATTCTCAGAGAATGTAAAAAAGAGTCCTCCTAAAATATAACATCGATAGCTAACTTGCTGAAATAAAAAATCTTCCATGGAGAAGGATCACATCACTTCTCCAGTCCAAATTTATCTCATGAATGCAGCTGTACTAAAGCAGCTCCAGGGTTGATTACTCATTCAGGAATATTACCTGGGATATACCTGGCTGCCATGACTTTTCAAATATCACAGGGAGTGGCTTGACAACTACATCAGTCAATTCCTTCACGACTTTGGGTTGCATCTCATGGAGTCCCACAGACTTTGGCATGTTCAACTTCCTCAAGTGGTCATGAACGTGGTGCCCTCTTACACAGGAGGGACTTTGCTCCATCTTGCAGTCAACCCACATATCCATCAAAGCATTAATTAATTGCACTTACTCATTACTGCACTTACAGCCTGTAAAGGAGTTTAGAGAAGGTGTCTTCTTTAATTTGTTTACGATTGTGAATTGTAATTCAATTGTGAAACAATCTGAAAGTCAGAGAGTCCAGTTTTCCTGTTACTAGAAAAATCCAACTTAAATTCTTTCCAGATTTTGCAAGAACTCAGTAAAACCCACAAAAATTTCTGACTAGTCTATATAATATTTTTTTTTCTAATTTGAAAAAAATGCCTAGTTTTGCCCAATGCCGTCTTCATAGGAATCAGTGATAGTGAAAAAAGGGCAGTGGAACTGCCCAAAAAAATTTTAGCAAATTATCACCCTCTACTTCTGCCAGTCTGTCTTGTACTTTTTAGCATATTATGCAATACAAAGCAATTTTCAGTATTTGATATCACCAAAGTATGCAACACATAGTATGCAGCAAACTTTCAGCAAGCTTGAACCATTTCTTCCCTCAGGTAGCTCTAAAAAATATGCTTTCCATCACATTATAGTCATAAATTCTTTTGAAATGCTATTAATTTAAGCATATGTATAATTATTATTAGAATTAAACAAGCAATTTGTTTAAAACAATGGCTAAGACAAATTTTAGATCATCCTTTGCATACATTCCTTACGTGTGGATTGCCAGCCAAAGTCAGACCATAACACTTTGCTTTATTTATCAACCTTTTTTTTTTAATTAATCTTTCTTTACTATCTTTATTAGAATTCATTAGGTCAGTTTGTGAATTTTCTGCCAGTTGCATAGTACTGATTCATGTTCTCAGTGAATGGATGGTCTCCTAAATTACCTTTTTTTTTCCTTCAAAAATAATTTTGCTTTGTGATTTAACAACTTCTTCTAGTCATCACAAAAAGGAAATATTAGTGCTCATATAAAACACATTTAAATCAAACAATTGTTCATGAGTAAAAGAGACCATTAAGCAGTTGGGTCAAAGCCCATGTTCTAATTTGGTACTCTGTGTCTGGATCAACATAGTATACTATTTTATAATGTCTTAACTATAACTTCCATTGAAAAATAACTTAAAATCATGTGTGAAATCACCAGTGTTGTTATGCTATGCTATGACACTTGGATGATAATATAGTTCTGAGACACAGAAAATATTAGCATTTATTGTTGAGCTATAATACCAGTACAGTACATTAACTGTGAACTCAACCCTCTTCTCTGCAGAAAAAAACCAGTCCTGTTAAGACTCTGCTTGATTGTCTGGTTTTACACCTACATTTCCAAACACAGTCTTGTGGAGTAACTATCAAAGAGAGGAGAAGACTGTTGAGATTGTTTCTACTATATCACTTCCACTCAATGTAGGTTGTCTGATGTGAGGTGGCTTTCAGAATTAACTACTGTTCCTATGAATATGGGGCAATGACTGAGTTTAAAGCTTACAAAACTGTTTTGATGATTAATATCAACATTATTATTCTCAAAGTCACTATACTTTCTCAGCCTATTGTTGTACTGAAGAAGTTAAGCAGCTAAGACATTCAGAGTGGTTTATAATACTTTATACATGACTTTTGTCAGCTTTATTACAGTATGTGCTGTAAATCCTTTGGCATAGCCATGGTCTACTAAGCCCATAATATCATTTCTGAAATGCCTCTAAAAATCATGTATTTACATGAGAGCATAATAGCTCCAAATAAGCAATTATGGCCAAGAAGGTTAGCAACCCATTCTTCAAAAGTCCAGAAATTATTGCATTCCTCTCAGTTAATTCAGATGTTGGGTTTCTATAAAGTAACTAATTATATTCCCAATCAACCATTCTTTTAAATTAACTTCTCGTTGAATTAGTAAAGCAGCATGTTAGATTCAAGTGGTGTCATCCCAGCTGCAGCTGAAGGTAATGAAAAAATCCCAACTAAATTTTATTAATACTGAACACAGTGTGAATAAGATAAATTTCTGGAAAAAAAAAAAAACAAACCCAAACATATGTAAATCATAGATAGTCAGAAGTAGATGTTTTGATGTTTTTAATTTCTTTTTCTTTCTTTTTTCTTTTTTTTTTTTTTTTAAAAACATCCCAAAGGAAACTGGAGAACAGAAGGATTTCAAGAAAACTACATCTCAGATAATTGCATACACAGGAGTGTCATACTGTAAAGCAAGAATTGTTGTTTCAGCAGGACTGTTGATAAGAAAGAGAATCATGGAATCATAGAATTATTTGGATTGGAAGGGACCTAAGGATAATCTAGCTCAACCCTCCCTGCCAGGAGCAGGGACACCTTTCAGAAGACGAGTCTGCTCAAAGCCCCATCCAACCTGGTCTTCCAGAGATCAGACATCCACAACTTCTCTGGGCACTGTTCCACTGCCTCGTCACTCTCACAGCAAATAATTTCTTTTTATAATCTAATCTAATCTAATCTAATCTAATCTAATCTAATCTAATCTAATCTAATCTAATCCTATCCTCTTTCAGCTTGAATCTGTTCCCCTTTGTCCTGCCACTACATGCACTTGCAAATCCTCTAACTTTCCATCTTTTTGCATTTTACTTCTTTTAAGATTACAAAAAGAGAGCAGCTAAACATTAAACAATTAAAATCACTCTCCACATGTCAGACACATCAGTGATAACCTCCATAATTTTATTAGACTACCAACTTTAACAGTATAATAAAAATTTCAAATGTTTATCTAAATTTTCATGTGTGCAATAAGCAGATTTTGTTCAAATTTGTTTATATGTTTTTAGTTCTCTTTTAGTCTGCTATTTGTTTATAAGGACAGTTAAATACAGATCCTTCATGGGGTTTTTTTTTAATATTTTGTGAAGAAAAAAATCTTGTGCCTTTGAATCTGTCTTCTCACACTTAAAACATGTGGAAGAGAAATCAAAATGTGCCGTAGATATATAACCAACACAGAAAAGGAAGATTATTTTATGTGATTCAGAGAGAAGCAGGCCCATTTGCAAATAACCAAAATTTTCCCTAGAATAACAATTTATCTGCATAATTCAGAGCAG
The DNA here is from genome assembly GCF_029582105.1 of Oenanthe melanoleuca. Classification (NCBI taxonomy): domain Eukaryota; kingdom Metazoa; phylum Chordata; class Aves; order Passeriformes; family Muscicapidae; genus Oenanthe; species Oenanthe melanoleuca. The sequence goes on along the minus strand of NC_079336.1, from coordinate 25,992,428 downwards.
TTTACAATTATTTTTTTCATCTAAAAGAAATTTACATTTTCATCAACGCATGAAGCTGATAATTACTATCCAGAACTGATGTAGATCTTACCCAGAGCTTTTATACAACACGAGCATCTCTTTCCATGAGATCACACCCTGGGAAATGCATTCTTTTCCTACATTGTCTGATTGATATATGTAGATTTCTGAGCGCTTTTTAAATTTTTTTTCCCCACATAAACAATCATTTGTAGCCATTTTCACACTTGGCAGTTTTGCACCCTGTTTTTCTTGAAAGTCTCCATTCAGACTCACCCTGGATGCTTGCCAGAATCAAAACAATTCTCATTCTACTTAAAATGCTTTGCCCTCTTGTACATACATGCCTGTAATAGGTAATAGATCTGAATTTTACTTTACAGGACGATGAGCTGGGCATATCTGTCTCCCTGATCCATTAGACACTGGGGAGCACAGATCACTGCAGGGGACACACTCCATTGATGCCTTCCCATTTTGCTAATACTCAGCTTTTAACTGACATCAGCATCGCGTGGTAAAATTGCTTCCAACCTCATTTAAACAGCTGCACGTTTGAACAGCCTTAAATGATGGGTTTTAGTAAATTGGTGAAGCATAAGTTTGGGTATGCATAAATTAACCTGGCCAAAAGCCACCTGTTAAGAAATCCATTCTTATTTAGCTGCTGAAAATAAATGCCTTGTGTCCAGGGGTAAGGGAAAGGAGATGGGGCAGTGAGGGAACTCTTAACATCCTACTGATTTCAACCTCCCAAATGATGCACAGCACTGGTGTGCCCAGGCCTGTGGATTGAGCAGATCAGTGCTGACCTACTACCTCTGAACTCACAGCTGCTCAGCTTTACTTTCTCAGTGCTCACTGAACTGAAAGAACGCTTTGGAGCTCCTGCCTGGTTTTCACAGCCTTCCTATGGCAGTACAATATCCACTGCTGTTTCCCTTCCATTGAAGTGTATCTTTCATATTTCCCCCCTTTTCTCACTCACAGCAGTCTACACAGACTTCATTATACTTTCTTTTTTCTTTTCCACAGAAATTACTCTTTTGCAGCATTAATATAAACTGTTCTCCAAAGATTTCTGCAGGCTGCCTATATAAGTTGAAACATGTGAAATCTCAAAGAGTGAAGGAAAACACTGAAATCATACTGGAGAATCTTGAAATAATTTCTCTTCTTCTGTCCCCCTTTTCCCACTTTTTTTTTTTTTTTTTTTTTTTGTCAGTTTAAAAAAAATAAATATATATATTTTTTTAAATATTTCAATCATTCTTCAAATGGAGTTCTTTTGGTAAATAAGGCTGCATCAAAGAATGTCTTGTAAGCAATGGTTTAAATAGATTGTGATTCACTTCTTTCTACTCCTAAACTTTAAGTGGCTTCAACACATATTTGTGAAAATTAGCTTTCTAAATGCCTTTTTTTTCCCTTTTTCCTGGAAATGCTAGATGCTCCATCTAGTGGACTAATTGAGCACGATTGAAACTTATCACAGGTAGAATCCTTTAAAATGTCTAAAAAAAAATAACCTTATTGTAGCAAATAAGAAGTGGGGGAAAAAGAAATGGACAGATTTTAATTTGTACACAACATGTAAATATTTGAGCAGTAAGGATAGGCATTATAATGTATCATAAGAATTTATTCTCTTTACAAGCAATACCTTATTGAGATAGCCCATTGTTGCCATGGCAATATGTCATAAATTTCTGTCAACTACCTAAAATAGCTGCAGATCACAAGGTATTCAGATTTGGGTTTGTTTAATTTTTTAAGTGCTTTATAGATTTTTAATTTTCATTAGAAATAAATTATCTTTGCTTTGTAATTTGGAAGCATCTTTGTGGAAATTTGATGAACAAACCAACATTTATTATATTTTTTCACAGTGGAATGTTTTACATATTGTATAAAAATCTTGCATTAATATACCTTAAGATGTATATAGATGTCTTCCTTGAGTGATATATATTTATTTCCCCTAATTTATGCTCTGAGCATTAGCATTGATAAGGCTGGAAGAATGTGTTGTGTTATTGAGAGCTCTCTAAGGATCTTACTCATCACTCCTGTCATTGTTTGTAATAAGATTTTCAGCATGGTCAAACACTCATTGCTCCAGTAAAAGAAAAATACAATATTGAGTTTAAAAATGCTAAAGAGCAGGCCATCATTAAATCCAGAAAGAGTCATAGGTGTACAGGAAAGGATAATTAAGAGCAAGTGTGAATTCACCTACAGTGTCACCTATTCACCAAGGTGCTCTACTCATCAGTGTGATTGAAAGCTGCACTCCATGACAGAAACCTTAAATAGATCTGAAATAATATAACAGATCTTGGAATAATATCATATTAGGGATTGCAGAATTTTTATCACTAAAAAGATATCAGCATATTATAATTCTTTGGGGAAACATTAAAATTTTATAGAAAAATCCCTAAAATTTAAACTTTAAGACCATATTTAAATTTAGGGGGCTGTGGATTTCAGGTTGAAAAGCAGCTTTTTTCTTGCTTTTTTCCTTTGTTGTATTTCCTCTCTCCCCAAGTTTAACCTTTCTGTCTATGCATATATTTGCATTTTCTTCAACAAATCAAAGCCACTTGTTTACTGTGCGCGTTGGTATGTGATTGCAAACAGCAAGACTATGGTTTTGTCTTTTATATTCTGCTTTGATAGATTTGTATTGAAACCAGGCAGTGCAACCACCACTTATCAGAAACTTGTGCTGTATTTCTGTGATGTAATTTAGTCTGAAATACTTACTATCATTAGCATTCTGCTCAAGCCTCACATACATAATGCTGCAGACTCTATAGCTGCCAGAGCCAAAGACATAAACAGGCTTTAGTGTCCTGAGGAAAAAAAGCAGCCCCACATTTGGTAGCTGACGACCCTATTCATTGGTATAGTCAGCCTTTTTCTGCTGAGCGTGACAGGAGAGTTGCAGAATAGAAAAGACTATATTCAACATTCATGAGCAGGGCCATTTTTTATAAAATTACTCATAAAATACATATTTTGCCTATAAATGGGCCAACTGAAGGTAATTTTATTATCGGCATAGCTCAATTTCTAAGGAAACTATTATAATTAGGGCAACATGGCTCAGCATTCATTGCTGCTAAAAAAATAAAACAAACCCAGAAAATTTAGTATTAAGTCCTTCATGTGCCTTTTTTCACTTTCTCCCCTGCCACAGTTTTAAAAATCTCTAAAAGAAAAATGCAGAATTTTCACTGTATACACAAGGTGAAAAGGCATATAAAGCTTTATTTTCAGTTCACTTATTTTCATGCTTGCAAAACACTTAAGCAATAAGCAGTGGGAGGAGATTCACAGAGTGTGACAGCAGATGAAGTTCTTGTATATGTAAAAATATACATATATATATACATATATCTCCATACATGGATAAAAATGAAACACTCTAAAGCTGTATTTGAGGGAAAAAAAAAATCAGGCCAATTGTATCAGCCTAGGCTACCTCTAAACTATAGATCACAGAGCAGTACCTCCTGGAAGGGAAAATTGGTATGAAATTACTATGTTGTGACTTACACATAGTATTATATAAAAATATACATTGGATATAAGAAAAGCCAAGCTTCTTGCTGATATAAAAACTGCTTTTCAGACAATCAGTAGAAAGGACATAAAAAGGGGAAAACTGTACTTCAAAAATTAATTTAGCCAATTTTGATATTCTAGTTTATAATCTGCATTCCATGCAGAAAATTATATCTATGTCCTTCCATTTGCTTAATACATAAACCTCTCCTTTTCATGGTTTGCTGTTGAAAGCAATGTTTTATCAATGTCACATGCAGATCAAGACTTCTCTGATGCCACGAACCTTGAAGCTTTTCCCCTTTGCCTGGCTGTCCAGTACTGTGAATGCTGGAATGGAAATAAAACATACTGCTGGTGAAAATTTAAGTAGTATAATCAATAAATGTAGCATTTTTCCAGGAAAAAAAAAAATTCAAGCTATGAAAATATATTAAAAGAGTGAAAAAATAACTTCAAATGAGAAGATATTTACTAGATGAAATTTTTTTAGCAATTTTCATTATTTTTATGTCAGGGATTTAATTTTTTTACCTTCTTTTAAGCTAAGCATTCTATATTCAGCTCTATATCTGAATGGAACTGAAATTCTACCCGGGGTAGTTTTTAAACATAACCAGTAGTTCTCCACAGAAGGAAGAAACAGGAGAAATATTTTTTTTAGAAAAAGGAATCACAAGTACTGCCCAGCTATAGTGGTTAAATATCTTTTATGCAAATTCTTCCACAAGAGACTAGTATTTTTTTCCCATCAGAATGAATTACAGTTTCTTTATTTTATTTATTATTTTCTTTCTTTTCCTTCTTTATTTATCATATTGTTTCACTATCATCTAGTTTAGTTTAGTTTTCTGAAGTGCTTTTTGTTGTCATAACACATGCCAATGGTATGGTAAACTTCTTTCCAAATGCAAAAAAAAATATAATTTGTCTTATTGGAAAGTTTCATGCTCATGCTTTCTGTCAGAAAATCTTGACAATCTTTTCCCATCTGCATAGAAATCCAAGTACATTTTGTTGAGATTAAGATCATAGAATGCTGATTCCAACCAAAAAAGCATTTATGCCAAAAACTACTTGTCTATGGATTCAGAAGGCAATTCTCACAATAAGCATAGCAGAACTTTGTGAATTCCCCTTAATTCCATCCCTGAGTACTCTGGACCTCTGGATTTATGACAAGAAATGGCTCTTCTTGAGGTGGTGTTTGATTTATTGTGGCTGGTGCACTGGCTCCCTGGTGCAAGGAAAACTGAATTGTGATGTGGCATCTCAACTGTCTTAGGATGCAAAATATAATGTCATTGGTTTCAGTTTACCTTATCCAGAATTTGCAAAGTTTTGGTGTTTCCACCAATCCAGACCCTTAGTCTGGAAGAATATCAGTTTCACTGACTAAAATGTTACACAAAATCAGTATGTGAAATACTAAAGCAGTATTACTGTGTGTGAATGAAAAACAGTCTTTTGAGCCCCTCCCAGGACATTGGGCCCATAATTTATTTCACTCAGAATCTAGTCCTATTCTAAATACCCCTAAAAATCCAACAACAACAAAAAAAAAAGCAATTAAAAAAAATTCAAACCCACAAAAAACCCAAAAAATGTAAGAGAAAAAATACAATTCTTTAAAGTTTCAAATACCTTATATTCATTTTTAAGTAAAGTCAGTAATATTCTTAAAATGACATTACTATTGATTTGCCAGAATGAATGGCAGATATCAATGAAATTCATTATTAGGAAAATGCCAGTTTGGCTGACCTTCCACCTTTAAACTGTGTCTCAGAACAACTTGTAAGAAGGATTCAGCAATAAGGGACAAGATGGATCAATCAAGCAATTGCATAATTTAAAAATAAAAAAAAAAAAAAGAAGTTGAACTAATAACACCAGATATTTTCTGGGTGAGTAATGCAATCCATAAATGTATTTCTATAATCCTCCCTCAGAATTTCTACATAAAACCAGAGCAGGGCTTTGTTTAACTGAATACTAGCTGTTAGGAAATATTCCTTGTTAACCAATAGCATCCTGTCCTGTACTGTGGCTTTATTTTGACCAAACAGGAAGCTCATTCACCTGGTTCCAGAACTATAGTTATTCCTTTTAGGGTATGTGAGTTATCATAACAGAATGACAATATAATTTTTGACAGATATTAATTATTTCTGCAACAGAGATTTCACTTAATTCAGTAAAAGCTTTCTATTATTTTTAGAGACAAATCTTTTAGAAATGATTTTGCATTAATATTTCAACAGGCTAATAATAATAAATCTGACCATACTGTTAATTTTTCCTTCTTTAGAAGGCAAAAAATATTTTTTAGGGAGGTTTAAATAATATTTTCTTGAGAAAAAAACCCCACTAGTTGAAAAAATTGCCAATCTTATAAATATTTTACCTCCTGCTGGTAAATGCTAATTTTGGGCATAATTTAATTATCCAATATATATAATAATTATATAAATATATATATATTACAGTTATCTAATATATACAAAAGGTGGAAAACTCACTTCTGTGAAATCACTAGTTCAATGAACTTGGAGTTTTTCCCATCAATGCCCAAACATGCTATCAGTTATCTCAATTGCATTATTAGATTTCTTTTTTCACTCATCGTGTCAGAAGAAATTTTGCCAACCATCTCAAGAGGTTTCTGCTTATGATACTGCTGATTTATGAAAGGAAGCTTTCTTTTCTTTAGGTTCCATTTTTGAAAATTATTGTGTGACATGGGTGTGAAAACAGACAAAAATATGACAATGTCTCAATAAATTCTAGAAGAATATTTATTCAAAATTTTGGTTTGGTTTTATGCTTAGGTTTTGCAGTATATTTGTACTCTAATTAGCCTATTTTACAAACAGGAAACCTTGCATGATCACAATATTTACTGTATACATATGAATGTGTTCTAATCTCTCCTAAATGTCTATACCTGTAGTATTAATACACAAGAAGAGAAATTGTTTGTTTTTCAGTCTCACATACCCAAACACTTGGCACTGCATGAATCATTAAAAGTAATGGAGTCCTGAAATTTTGCCAGACCCTTTCTTTCATTGTTTAGGGCTTGTTTTTGCTCACAGTGATTTCAGCTGGACTTTTGCCATTATGTTCAAAGTAGAAATAGGTCCTTAGAATAATCTCATTTTTCCTGAACTTTCCTAAGGAGATCACTTTGCTAATTGAACTGTGTCATAAGTTTTTTTCTTGTGTTGGCCATTTCTTCAAGTTTAATTATTGAACCAGATCCTTGAATTCTGTGTTTATGTTAATGATGGGTATTTTTTTTGCTGTTGTTGTTTTCTCTGTCTCTCAAATTAATGTCTAATTCAGTGTTCCACTGTCTTTGGCATTGTAGCTCTTCTGTCAAAATACTGCTGGTACATTAAGCACTTAGTTTATTCTACCTCATCATCTCTGTATCTGTGTATAGATAGTGCCCATAGATAAAATACCTTAGCTCTCACCATGAACATTTATATAGCTGAGAAAATTGCAAAGCCTTGCTGCATGAACCATGGCTAAAATGTTCTAGTTTTGTGAAACAATGATCTAATGTGGCTCTTGACCATTTTATCACATAGTCACATCCATGGATTCTCGGCATGTCCATCAGGCAACGTTCTTAGACCTCTAAGATAAAAAATGTAAGCTCTGCTTTATGTCTCATCTGTGGTGAAAAGACTCAGTAATTTGGATATTGGGAATTTGAACAATGACCACTAACTTTCTGTAGTAAAACTGCAGGATCATATTTAACTTCCTTAGAATATAGTTTTAGTAGGATTTCCTGCAGCTAAAATTAGAGACTAGAAAATATGTAACTTGTAATTTAACTATGCTATCTTTTTAATGGTGTCCAAAATCTGAACAATATGGTGTCATTACATTAATTTTGTAAAGGATCATAGAATTTTAGTGCAGAATCAATTTAATTTTATCCTTCAGGATCTTTGATGAGCATTAAATGAGGGTTAAAAAATTGTAAGATAAACTTTGAATTAGGCTCTCTTCTATTTGGTTTTCAGAAAGAGCTCTCAGATTATACCAGATTTACCACTTTCATTGCAACTCTGAAGCAACATGTCCTGGCATTTCAACCCAAAGTGCCTTTTCTTTGGACATAATTCTGTTCTCTGACCCTTCTAGACTATTCAAGCTTGCTTTTCTGAACAAATTATATTTGATTAGCCTGTAATTTATGTATGGCTATGCAGGTGCTACCAGGCCAGGACATCACATTATTAAAAGAAAAGAACATGTGTTCAAATATTTTAAGAAAGTAGAAAAAGCAATTATGGAAAATTAAATAGGATAATTGGTGTGGCATTGAAAAAATTATATATACTGCATTTAAGCAATATTTCTCTCCATAATAGGAACAAAAAAGAGATAATTGCATATTATTGTCTTGACTAGAACTTTGCTTCATGGTATTTTTCATATAAAACACCTAATCAGTTTTGTTTGTAACTTTTTCATTAAATGAGGTAGATCAATAGGTTGTGATCTCCCTCAGAATTTTCAAGTATGTTCAGTTTATTTACGTCAATTATTATTACTCACATTGCATTCTCCTGCAGGAAATAAAGGACTGCATATTTTCCTTAGCAATTTTGCCTACTTAACTTTTCATTAAACATTGAATTGAGAGGTAGTAGCTGTGTCATTCCTGTTTTACTCAGCATGAGCAAATAAGTTTTTAGCAAGTTAATGCTCACAGCTTTCTCTAAAGAGCAAATTCAGTGGCAATTATCAGCTGACATTAGGGATCTAGAAGCAAAGATTTCATAAAAAAACATGGAGTTTTGTCAATATTTTACCCTAAGATTAAGGGTTATTTGGTGAAATTGTAAAATTTGGTGAAATTCTGGTGGTCATGCTTTCAATAAATATTTTCAGTCTTTTACTCTCTATGAGGTTCATACAACTGTGAAAAAAGTGAGTTGACATTCTTTGGAATATGTTTTAGGGACCTCACTTTGCAGTTAGGACCAAGCATGTCAAAACAAGTTGTCTGTCTCAAATGAAACAAGCCTTATTTTTCTATCAGGACAGGAACAGTGACCAGGGGAAAAAGTCAAAATGTGCTGAAAATAATTAAATTATATTGAATCAGAGAAGTTGAAGAAAACCTGGTTGTATACAGAAGCTTGTATACTCTTCTCAAATAGATTCTAACCATTACTTAGACACATGAGAAATTAATTGAATAATTTCCGCCTAAGGGACATTTCTAAGAATCAGTGAAATAAAACCTTGCAGAAAAGGTGATTGAGTGATTCATCTATTCACCCATTGTGGATGCTTATTTTGAGAAAAGAAGAATCATTCCCTTGAAATGTCATGAATTTTCATCGATTATAAAGAGGATCTAAATAAGTTACACCTCTCCTAACTGTAGAAATTTCCAGTATTGGTATCCACATATTGTTTAGTCATCTTAACACAGTCTGTACATTTATGCACAGTCAGTAGAAGTGTAGTTTTTGATAAAATAACCTGGAAAAAATACAGAAGCTTAATTCTAAAATAATTTCTTTTTCAAAAAATTTGTTTGTTTTACTGGCTCTAAAGGGAGCCTACAGAGATGAACTCAGATACAGACAAAGCATTATTCAGTACATCAGACAACCACACAAGAATTCTGACACATTAATGTTTTGCAGTCTATTTGTGTGATTTCAGTGGTACACAACGTGCAAGGAGCCAGAAAATTATGCCAGTATTACATTGTGATACAGCTAAGGAACTGGGTAGTGTATGATGCTGACTGTGTGATGTCATTCTGCAGGATCATAAACAAATACCTGTCTCAGCACAATAACAAAAAAACTATCTTAAAAATCATTCCACTTTCTATTAGATGACCTAGTTAAGAAAAACTCTTATTGCTACAGACATAAAATGACTAGAAGCACTAGTCTGGCAACAGCCAAAATTATACAGAAGCACTTAAAAAGTGTATGTATCAAAGCTTACTGATCAGTGATGTCTCTTGAGGCAAAGGGGATTTTCCCACACTGAAATTACAATCTGCATAGGTTTTTTTTTAGGCAATAGATTTTCTTAATTTCTTCACTAACTCCTAATGAATCCTTTTTATTTTTTCAGCTGGTTTTATTGAAAATACTTAAACCCCTGGCCAGTAAAAATCTGTAGAGTAAGCAGATTAGCTGTATGTACATAAACACACCAACATTTTTGCCTGCACTCAATTACATATGGCTAACAGGTAGTGTAGGCAATGTTATTATTTCTCTTTTTTTGAGGTGTCTATTACAAGTATCTAGTATTTTGATGTACAGAGAAACAAAGGAGCTTTAACATCTTCATTACCTCTGTCCTGCTCAAAATGAGGGTCTGAAGGGACAGGGTAAGTATGCTGTACTGTGTGTACAGCCTCCCTGTTTTTTACTCCCATCATTTACTAAAAGGAATGTGTGCAAGCACTCACCCTGCCTGAATATTTGATTTGTCTTCCAAAGGAAGTTAATACATGTGAGATTTTAGCAAGCAGTGAGGTCCCATCCTGAGAGCCAGCTAGGACACAGCCTGCATGACCCAGCAGATAGGAATGAAAGTTGAACCTGTCCTGTAAACAGAAATTTTCTAAATGGGAAAGGTGTTGAAAGATTGTTTGTAAGGCTGAGCAGATGCCTTTTCCTCATGGAAGTCAGAGCTCAGTTCAGATATTATCATCACTTGACTGATCCTCTGTTTCTGTGTTTCTTCTGTATTCTCTTAGCTGATCTCAGGAATTTCTGAAGGCCACTGTAGCACATGTGACATAGAAGGAAGACCTAAGCCTTTCAAGAATATTATTACTATACTGGTATCTAGTTTCTAGAGAGTTATAATATTCCTGTGATCCTTTCAATTTATTTGAATGGTATATCAGGAGTTCTTTTGTTGATGGGCTTTCTGTTCTTCCCTCTTCAAAGTTACTGGTTCTATTTTTGTGACTATCTCATCCTGAATGGAAATTTAAATGTTGAGGACTACAGCTAATATTCATAAACTCCTACTTCAAACCCCCTTTTTACATTATTTTCTGCATGTACAAACTTTCCCATGTTTTCTCACAATCAAGAAGCAAGAATAATAATTAGTCCTATGAATATTCATGGAAGATTCTCTGTTATTTTAACATAATTTTCATGGAACATCTATTCATTGTACCATGAAGAAACTGAAGCCATGAAAAACGAGAAGCTTGTAGTGTTGATAAAAACAAAGGACTAGGAATAGGCATGAATATGATCAAAACTTATGAATGGCATTTATTTTCCATTTAAAAGCAGTGAATTTAAAATGTCATGCAATAAATGCTTTTTTGTGGACATTTCAAGGAAGCCTTCTTGATTAAATTGAAGAATTAGCCTAAAATTAATTTTTTTTTCTTTTTAATATATGAAATGGATTATTCTGCTCTTTTGTTTGGCTTTAATGCTCCAGAAACTCTTCTTTCATAACAATTAAATCTTTATTACCCATAAACCCAAATAATCAACATATGGATGAATACAGAAAAACAATGTCAAGAAGTCAACAATTACATTTAGAAAATGCCAAGGTGAGAAATTTCTCACATATATAGACTCATAATGATATTTTATGTAATTATGAAATGGTCTTTGAGGGAGCAGGGGAGGGCAGGGAAGGTGAAAGAGAAAAAAGAAAGGCAAGACAAAACAAGAGACTTGCATGTGGCATAAACATCAGCCTGAATGGGAAGACATGCAAGTTAGGTGCAAAAGGATCAACATATTTCAAGTTTTCACAACTTAAAATCAGTGTCAAGATATTTTGATATTTTGATATTTTGATATTTTGAAGTATTTTGAATTCCAAATAAATATCAGTATTCAATTATGAATAGACTAATAAGGAAGTTCTCATGCCTGTAGATATTGAGCTAAAGCATAAAGTAAAAATAATATACAGAATTATGATTGTGAAATGTGGCAAAGAGCTTAGATACTGAGATTAGGTGCTGCAGTAAATATTTGGTACCTGATTCTTCAAAAAATAATATAACCCTGCCTATGGTTTTAGCACAGAAAGAGGTCTTAAAAACCTAAATTAAGAGTAGTAGGCTCACAGTGCAAATATTAATGAAGAGAGAGATTTAAACATCATCATTTTTTTTTTCTGTATCCAGACATCTTTCTCTGTCTCCAGACATCTTTCTCTGTCCTTGTTATGGACTTTTTTCTTTTGATATAACAGAAGAAGGTAAGTGTTGTTATTTTAACAGAAAACATGTCTGAAAACCTCTAAACAAATGCACATTCTTTTATTCAGAAACTTATCATTTCACTGTGTTCACAGTGATGAGGAGACTTCATAATATTTTATTTATTTTTAGAGTGCAATGCTAATAGCCAGTCCATAAGCCTCAAGCAATTCCTTTTTGACACAGACCATGCCACTACCAGCTGTAGTTTCTGAATTTATATATACATATTAAAAAGTATATCTATGCATTTGCCAGTAATATTTATATACATTAATAATATTAAAGAATTATTTTTTATCTATGTAATTCTAAATATTAAAAAATAACAAATATTAATAGCAGAAATTCCATGTGCCTCTATTGCATAATATATTTTTCTTTCTGGTTCCTTGGGAAATAACAATCTTATTTTTGAACTAGTCTTTTCCTGTTTTAACAAAAGTAAGTCCTTTTTTTTTGTATTGTAGTAAATCCACCAGGGGTCCTATTCTCTTGTCTTTTCTCAAATACTATAGGCATGTATTTGAATGTGTTAGTCATTTGTATATTTCAATACAAATGACATGAGGTTAAGAGAACAATTTTACAAATGCCTTTGTGGCACATTAGAGGCAACAGTGGGTGGTTATAATGGCTTTTTGTATGGCATTAGACATCACTTACATTTGGTGGTGACACATTGCTATGGATTGTGGTACTCCAAAGAATCAACATCTCCTGATGATTCAACTTTAATTGCTGAGTTTTATCCTTTCTTACTTGGATGTCAAAATTTTCTTCAGCTGTGAAAGATATATAATACCAAAAAAATAACAGTAGTATATTAAGTTATTATCTAATGAACCTTCTTTGAAAAGGCAGCCTATGGAAACCTTTGGAAAGTACATATTGCTTTAGTTACTCAAATCACAATTTAGTTACTCAGGAATCACAAAGTAGGAGATAGTAATGTGTTTCAATTGCATCAAGTAAGCTGTTCAACCACATCAAATGCTGAAACAAAGATTATGTGATATTTGATGAACACAAAAACAACAAATCAAATCAAAAACAATAAAAAAAAATCCACCGTTTATTAGTTATATATAAATGGATTATCTGTGGATGTAAAAAGTTTTGTCTGAGCTGGGAATAAAGCACCCTGGAGATTAACCCAAAGAAGAAATTGACTACTGAAGTTTATTATATAATCTTAATTATTTTTAAAAGTGGGCAAAATCAAAATGTTCAGTTAAATAAGAGGAAATCATTAATTCTTACTATATTCTTTTTGCACCTTGGTCTTGTAGCTTGAATTAAAATGATAGTAGCCTCAGGAAAGTTGTGTTAAATTGCTGAAACTAAATTCACAGAGTGCTCTAAAGCCTGTTTGTGTCCTGAGCCTCTTTCAATACAGTTTGCTGCTGATGGTAGAATGCCTTCTAATTAAGAAATTTCCTAGAGCATTTTGGTGCAACTTAAACAATAATGATCTTGGTTCTAGCATCCAATTCACTCAACAGAATATGACAGACATTCATGACTAAGAAATTGCACTCTACTGTGTGGCAGCAAATAGCTCACTCTGTACTGGGAAACACCATCTAGCTGCAAACAGAAGTTATAGTGCAACATATAAAAATCAATAGACTCAATTCACCTATGCCCTGCAGCATACCTTCATGATTTTCTATAGTTATCTTTCTACCCAGCCTTTCTTTATGGCTGTCTTTGATCATATCTTTCTCTGTTCACCTGCTATATAATGTAACCAGTATTTGCTTAGCAGTTTATCAGAGATGGCCAGTTTAAATCTGAAGGCTTTCTTCCACAGCAAAGGATCCTAACAGAATTCATCTAATGTCTACACTGACAAACTACAAGTAACCTTTATGGGTATTAGGTCAGGTCCCAGATCAGCAGAGCTGTCTAGAAAGAACTGCTAAATTGCAGCCGGTAGTTTGGAATGCACTGACTTCAAAAAAATAGCTTTTTTCTTACTTTGAAGCACTATAAAGCCTGCTGTCCCTCCATCTATAGCCTCTAACACTGATTTTGTGACAGTTCAGATCTCCTTGAACATTTAATGTCTTTTTAAAACGATGTACTGGAAGCAGAATAAAACACCAATTTCATCTCTTTAGCTAGAAATGAAACTGAACTCCAAATCCAGCATTTTAACAAAAAATCATCACAAAATTTTGAAACCATTTTTCCTCTATGAACCAGGAAACACCAACCTGAGACAAATTATGAGTTCACAGCTTTGAAGTGAAAAAGGCTTTCAGCTCTTCTCCACAAATTATTTTTTAAGGAATTTCACTGAATCAAGAAGGGAAAAAATATAAACGCAGAAAGAAAAAGAATAATGCATTTGTTGATATATTTACACTAGAAGATCAGAAAAAATTGGTAACATAGCTGACATTTTAAGAAAAAAAAATTCATAATTATAATAATTACTTTACCACATCTCCTAAAACAATGGATACAGGATATTTTAAAAATTGGGTGTTCTTTTTCAAGAATGGAACATTCTTAAAAACTCTATCAATCAGAGCATAGACTTGGTTCATGACATAAAATTCATATAGTCAAATATACTACTGTTGAAATAGAGTTTTTTGTGCGTGAATAAATGTTTGCAAGTGTAAGTTTCCTTTAACTAAAAGTTCATTTGTCATCTGTTTTCCTTTGATTTCAGATTTTCCATTCTGCTGTGTAATGAGTTGTCAAAACTCAGATTGATCAGTGGCACTAGCTAGTATTGGTACAAATCAGGGAGCAACTCATATTTAACATCTTATTTAATATCTTTTAATATCTTTTAATCAGTAACAGGAACATCAAATAAAGCTAGGGTCTCCAGAGTGGGGGCATTGGCCACCTTACCTAACCCTTAGGAGACTGAAGAAGCAAAAAACAAAGGCAGAAGAATTGCCTCATAATTTCTAGATAAGTTGTAGAATTAAGTGTTACAGAATATTGTGGTATGTATGGGCTCCAGGTGTGGCAGGGCAGTTCCTAGAAAAGACATCTGTTTTGTGACCATGAACACACAGATACTACATCTGCCTCAGGAACCCCCTGATCTACAGGAAATTGAAGGTTGAATTAAACTCCCAGAATTAAGGCTGGCCATTTTCCAGTAGTGTTCTACACATATGTAGCTTTAAACACTCTGGGAGTCAATACCTAAGCATGACAAACCCTTGGTCTGCTTCATCATTAAAAATCTGCTAACAAATTATTCTTGAACAGTTGTGCAACCTATTTGGTTATTTCATTATCCAAAAATATTTAAACAATTTGGTTAGATTAGCAGGAAGAATTTTTGGAAACTGGTGATGGTTTTGCTTCCTCAACCAGGAGGCAGATAAAGCAATAGCTTTTTTTGTTTCAAAACCCAAAAAAATATTTGATATTAAAAAAATTCCGTCTGCTCTTCTGCTGTTGTATTCCAATGCCACTTTAGTTTCTATGTGCAGGATAAATTTTTATTCAAACTGGAGACATCCAATATTTCTTCTGACAATTTCACACCTCAACAAATGCAAGGATGTTAATACTGAATAAAAAAATCTATGCATGTACATAGACCAACCCATACATAGTAAACATTGTATAGTTTCAGTGATATGTTTTCCCACATCTGTCCATTATTTATATTTTACTTTTTCTCAGATTTTTCTGTTTGAAAATTACATATATACAGGAAAACAATCTCAATCAGTATCAATGCAACTAGACTGAGGATTCTCAGTCTTTTAAATTTTTCAGGCAATAAAATATAGGGTTTGTTTAATCGATTTTTCTTTTCCTCTTCCTTTTGCTAGCACTTCAGTTCACTCCTCTTGCAAGTTAAGGAAATGTTTTACAGGAAATCAGTCTATCTAACTGCAATTACCCTAAATTTAAGTTTCTGCCTTTAAGTACACATAATTTCTGTCCTGAGGTCTTCAGGGATATCCAGAAGACATCACTGTAGTCTGGTAAGAATTATTTCTGTCTCTTTCAGTGGGATGCTCTGGTCCTGGTGCTGCCCCTTGGAGAGGTGGCCTGGGCTGGGTGTCCCTGGTTTAACCTCTGCCCTGGGACCAGAGGCTGCTGCCTCCCTGCTCCAGCTTCAGCTCTGTAGAGTGTCCCTCTCCTGCAACCCCTGCCTGAAAAAACACCCCCTCTGTATCCCGAGGCTGAGGGAAGCAGGCATGAGGGTAGCCCAGAGAAAAGGGGTCATGCTGGGCAGGGGTGTTCTGTGCAGCAGTTTCTTCTGTTTTGTTACTGAGGCTTTCCTGTGCTACCCATGATATTCCCTCCTCTGCAGCCTGTGCCATACAGTCCACTATCTTAATTTAGTCAGCACTTTGACATGATTAGCTGAGTGAATTTTCTGCCGAAATAATGGAAATAGAAAAGAGTAGTTTCAATGCATTTAATATTGAAATAGAAAGCCTTGGCTTTGACAGGAATAATTGTGCCACTTTGTGTTTGGTTCATAGAAAGATCTTCAAAGAATGATGAACAGCCAAATAAGTGACCTCATGACAATCTGCTTAATTAGAATAAATTAGGAGAAAATATTGTTTTAGCTGAAGAAAATCACTAGAGTTGTCTCTAACAAGACACTTAATTATATACATCAAGGGGAATTTCTTAAGGGACATAATTTTCTTCATCTATGTAACTCGTTTAACATATTTCCATCTTTGTAAATGTGACTGGGGAGATACATCAAACTGGATAAATTAGATCTAATTTCATCACCCATATAAACTTTGTAAAAGTTCCAACCAATCAAGAAAGATTAAATCCCAAAGCTGATTTTGACTTTAATAAAAATTACAATTTTCACTTGTGATGAGTGACTAAATTCAGGTGTAATATTTTAATGACATATTGAAATGAAAAATTGCCATTGTTTTACAGTTCAACCAGATGTTTAGAGTTATGAATAGTAATACAGATATGAAAAGCAAAACAAAATGCGACCAAGAAGAATGAAATAACTTTATTTTATCATTGGGATTTTTTTCCTTTAAATCACGCAACTAAAAATTTTAATTTAGGAGACAAAGAAGACTGGAAATTGTGTCTAATGTATATAATGAATTACCTATCTAAACACGTAGGGATAGACATATTGTCACAGGTGTGTGTACTTACATTCACAGGAATATACAGAATATAAATAATCTTACATATTGCACCAAAAAATAGAAAAGATAAATTCTTATATATAGCACTGTTAGTATCTATTCCAGTATTTCATGGTACCCTTTCCTACTATTACCTTAGACAACAAACTGCAAACAGTCATAAGAAAGATGACCACCAGAAATACTTTATTTTCCACATATCAGTCCTTAAATGCTCAGAAAAAAAATCTTGAAGACTGAAAGGATTAATGCTCATGATTTTATCGTAATTCAGTTTACATAGGAGTATTGGATCATGATACTGTCTTGTATTTAAAATCAGAACAATTCAGACAGACTGGAGAACCACTTTCATAGTAGTTTCAGAGTCACATATGTTTAAATCAATTTTATAAAGCTAGTTTATTCTTTGTCAAATGTAGAGAGCATACTGTAAACTGTGCTCTTGATTCAGATTTAAAATATCAAGCATAAAAAATGACCAAAGTAAGGAAAAAAAGTTAGACTATGTATTGTTTCTTAAGGGATTATATTTTGAAGCGATTTTTCCATGGCTGAAGGCCTTTAAATTTCATTCCTGAACTAAATCATTGGCTAGAACTTTCTATGGAAAAGCTCACAAAAAGAAGCTAGATTTTTTTAAAGAAGTGATTTCATTTGGTATATAGTTTTTTTATTTTTTTTTTTTTCTTTTTAAATCAGCTTCTGATTTAATTCGATTTAATTTTTATGTTAGAAGTATTTGGATGTCCTCCCAGCTTGGTGACATAATTTTAAATTTTCTTTCTCTTTAATTTGTTTCACATTTAAATTGTGCCCTGATGAGTACATTCCATCTGCTTACCATGCAACTGACAAATAGCTTGCAAATTAATGGTCTCAAGCTGTGAGGAACCTCTTTCTCTTGAGTTCAAAACTCACATGAACTCAATGTTGAAGTTCCTGACATTTTTGAGAGTCTGAAATGCCATTATTGAGCTACAGAATGAGGCACACTTGGAAGTGGTTTTAATGGAAAACTGAGTAATATGAGGTGTCCTTGTAAGATTATAGGGTTTTTTTGTTATCATTGCATTTTTCCTCACAAAACTGTATACAACTTTAAGCTATTTTTGTATCTTCTATTCAGATAACACCACTTGGTAGGTAAAGCTACATAGGTCTTCCAACTAGGAGACAACTGACAAATCAATATCATGCCTTATTCTCATTTGGAAAAATGAAATCAAGAGATACAGAATATATCCTTTATATCTTGTTTTCAAATTCCTAATATAGATAATAATTTATGACTCAGATAATAGATGCTAATTTTTTTTTTTTTCAGAAACCAGAATAAAACAAAGAGACTTTTATCCCCTTGATGGTATGTATATTGATTTGTAATGGGACACATTTGCACTAGAGTTCTGGAATAGATAAATGTAACATAAGACCTTTGTAGAGAAACCACACTATTTTGTAGCAACTAGACATATAAAAGGAAGAGTAGAGTGTCTCAAATATCTTTAAAAAGTTATGTTTAGATTACTGAATCCTGATTTTGGTCAACACAGCTAATTGCTGTAAATTAGAACTGTGCCATAGTTGCAATGATGGTCACCACAAGTTAATTACATTAACATCGTTGCTCAAAGAGTAACAAATGTCCCAACTGCATCCACAAACGGCAATTTATCTTTCATGCTAGCTGGGTATGGAGCCCATAGAGTTTATTTTTTATGAAACTACATTGAAATATTTATTTCAGGAGTACATATAAGATAATTAGACTACTAAGGGATTTTTCTAGCCATGGTAATTGAAAAGACTCTAGCCAAAGCAAATTCTCCTTACAATGAAAATATTAAGGTTCAAGGAATACAACCAAGGTTCCCACTGCAAGCCATTTGAGTTTCTCCAATTACTTTATTGACTACATTGCCATTACCCATGATGTGATTTTAAATACTTTGCCCCTTACACATACCTCAGTTCAGATATCAGTGTTGAACTGAAACCAAGCACAGAAAAAAATGTATGTGAAAATAAAGAAAGAAAACACAATATCAACTAGTCATCTTGAATAACTACTCCATTTTCAAATGTTCTAATCTGAACAGCCTCAGGGTTTTAATATGATCACTCATCCCAAAACAGTTATGATCTTCATTTTCCTCAGATGCACTGGGGAACACTTTTAGACTCATCTCTCTTCTATTGGAACTATTATCCTGGAAATCTCTGTAACTATAAAATTGAGAAATGTTCTTGGGCCTATGACAGAAAACATCAAGTGAGGAAAATTTTACACTATGATACAACTGTTCTAGACATGAGTACTTTAAAAAAATAATTTAGCTTCTAGTCACATTATGGTATCTGAATCAAAAGCACTTTAATCAATTATGTTTCTCAGAGCCTTCTTCTGAAATACAAAAGAACATATTAATCTTGTTGAATTATCACTACAAATTTAAGCCAGTTCTATTCCTTTTTTTCCTCCTGATAAAAGCAACCCATTTAGCACAACTATCCTATTAACATAATTTGCTAATTTAAGCATTCTGCATTTTGTTTTGAACTTACAGTTCTGAAATCTGAAGTCTTCTCTAAGAGTTTCATAAATTTGCTTATTAAGCAGGTTATCTTTGTACTTTATCTCTGCATGTTTCCAGTTAATTGTGAAGTTTATTTACATTGTCTCAATTTTTGTTTTTGTGTTTATAAATCTCATGAAACTGAAAACCCTTAAAAATATATTTTGACTATCCATGAATTGAGGAACTTTCTACCCACAAAATATTGGCTGACAAAGGCAAAAGTGTTCATTAGCACTGTAGTCTGTCCTGTTCACTCTAGAATTCTTTGAATTTCATATGAACAAGCTAAATGGATGAAGATGGGTTAAGTCTGGATGAAAATGTAATTTTAGATTTTAATTTCCTTTATTCTTAAAGAAAAAGGACACAAAATCCCATGAGGCTATGACATGGAAATTGCAGGTACATCTACTACTCTCAAAGAACATTAAAATGCTGTTAATAGATTGGAACACAATACTCTGACTCTTATCAAAGGGTGGTGTAATCTTACTTGAGAAGTATTCTGCTGCCATGTTGTTTCATTGCCTCAGTTTTCCTCCTTTCAAGTTTAATAGAAGTCACCTCAAAAAATTAACAATAGTATAGAAACTGACTTATGTAAGAATACTAGCCCAGGACTCAATGTTGATTTGAAGAATTAGCATTGTAATATGCTTTTCTTTTTTTTAAAGTGAATTCTCTTTTTTAGTTTCATACAGTGAATATCTAATATTACCACATCAATATTTATCAGTGTTAAAAAGATGCTGATATTGCAAAACCCCCAACTTCTGCCTCTACTGCAAGGCAAAATGCTTCTGCAAAATGGTCATTGCCAAAACAGGCACAAACAGGGATTCATCATGGAATAATTTGGGTTGGAAGGGACCTTAAAGGTCATCTAATTCTAACCCCCCCATCATGGACAGGGGTACCTCCCACTGGACCAGTTTATTCACTGCCCCAAGCAACTTGACCTTGAACAGCAAAGAATTTCTTCCCAAAATCTAGTCTGAATATTTCAGTTTGAAGCCATTCTGCCTTGTCCTACATGTATGTATCACTGTGAACTCCCTCTCCATCTTTGCTGTCAGTCTCCTCCAGGTGCCAGAAGGCTGCTATGAGATCTTCCTGACACCTTGTCTTCTCCACACTGGACAGCCCCAACTCTCTCAGCCTGCCTTCATAGGTACACCAGCTCTCTGACCTTGTTTGTGGCTTCCTCTGGACATGCTCCAATGGATTCATGTCTTTCTTATGTTGGGAACCTCATGGAAGTGGAGAATAGGGGCAGAATTACTTCCCTCAACCTGCTAGGCAAGCTTCTCTCAATCCACCCAAGCTCCAGGCTGCAAGTGTACATTGCCAGCTCATGTTGAGCTTCTCATTAACCAACTCCTCCAAGCCCTTCTCCTAGCGGCTGCTCTTAGTCTTTTCTCTGTATTTCTGCTTGCCTTGTTTAACTTCCTGAGATATGCACAGGCCAACTCTCAAGCCTGCTGATGTCCCTCTGGATGTCATCCCTTCCCTCCAGCATGTTGACTGCACCACACAGCTTGGTGTTGCCTTGCAAACTTGCTGAGCATGCACTCAATCCCACAGTCAATGTCACCAACAAAGACGTTTGTTAATGCCAATCCCAATACTGACCCTCGAGAAATGTCACTCATCACTGAGTCTCCACTTGGACATTGATCCATTGACTGCAATTCTTCGAATGAGAGCATTCCAGGCAATTTCAAGCTAGTAATGGAATTACTGGATTCAAAAATTGCAAACCCTTTCTGGGTGGCCACATAATATCTTAATTTTTAATACTGTACATCAGCAGCTGACGGGCAGTCCTTTTCCATTTTACTTACTGTCTGTTGTGTGCAGCATTGCTTTATCTACTTCATATGCTTTAGCAGCTTTAGTGAGTTTACAATAAGTTCCTTGCATTAATTAGATTTTAGATAGCAGAAAATTGAGCAGACTAAACTCTAGTAAATATGTCTTCCATCTACTGTTATTTTAGGTCATATTTTTTTTATACCATTCCTTCCAGGCCAAAGATTCATGCAGACACAGTATATATAGCTGTGACTGTAAGCTGTGATTTGTAAACTTATCCATCAATACAATGAACAAAAACTGTCATGTATTCCAGGGGTATAACTGTAATAATGAGCACAATTGGCACAGCATAAAGCTTGTTGCCTGCCTGTATTCCTATTTAAATATACATTTTGGGAAGCATATGTGGGTTTACAGTAATTTCTGTCAAAACATGACATTAAGGTCCCAAGTATTTTATCTTTACTCTTTGTTTGGTTTCTTAATACAAGAACTTTTAAGCAACAATATCAGGTACTTTTGGATATGTAGTAGATTCTATGGATTTTTCAGAAAAGAGGCTTGAATAAATGATGTTTATATTTGCAATGAATTTACACTGAATGGTTTGTTATTTGTCATGGTATTTTCATTCAGAGGAGTAAGTGAAAGTCCCTCCTATTTTTCCGAAGAAAGTAATGAAATAAAAAAGAAATTATATTGTGAATTTTGTTGTTTTCAACTCTTTTACTGCAAATCCCTTAAAAAAAAAAAAAAAAAAAGAGAAGAAAAAATTTCAAGAGCTATTGTTATTTACTATCAATTTCACTGAAGAGCTATGGCTATGTTTTTCTTCTTACCATGAGATCAATTTAAAAATAAAATATACTCTACATTTAACATATAATTCCATATGTGGGACTCTAAATATTAATTTTACTTCTTTCATCTTGATTTTCTAGATGCAATCTTTAAACTAAATTTAAAAAAACACTTGAAAATTCTTATTATATTTAAGCAAATATTTAAGTCCCGCTAAAACACCAGAGATACATGCTGAAACCTAAAATCATGTGTTTTATTCTTCTAAACAGGGTCTCAACTATTGTCTAAAATCATGCTTTACCGAGATTCTCCACCTCCAAAACAGGAGCTCCAAGCTTCAATGCTCTCCATTCTTTGAAGAACGATTAAAAATATTATATAAACTGTCTTATTTTATAAAACAGAATATATTCATTCTGAAGTGTGTCTTTATCCACATGAATCAGAAGAAGGGTATCAGGATTATCACTAAAGGTCAATCTTGTTTGACCAACCTGATTGCCAAAGAACAGGACACAGCCTAGTGGTGTCCATCTTCTTGATGGACAGGATACTTGATACTTCTTGAGCTGGGCATTGAAAAGGTGAGATTGCTGAGATGTAGTTTTCAAAGAAGGAAAATAATAGAAAGAGACAGTTACTTTACCTTTATCGATTAAACTGTAGTCTGAGAGTTCAGAAGGAAGGTACAGTTCCAGAAAATACAGAAAACCTTATAGAGTCATTAAATAAATATCAAAAACCACTGAAAGTTGTTCCTTGGTAAAAATTCAGGAGAGATTAAAATGTGCAACTGTTCACAGAAAAAGAATAAAGGATAAAGCAAGAAGTAGAACATCTATAGAGATAGAAATGAAACTATTTCAGAGAATAGTTTTTAAGGACATTCATCTATTTTTCCTTTTCTTTTTCCATTTGCTTTTAAAAAGCAAATAGAAAAATTCTACCAAAAATATTTTTCATATTATAATTTTTTTTTTTTTAAATAGGATTGTTTATTTAACATCTTATATGATGTCTATTGTGATCACTACTTTCCTGAAGTGCCAGTCTCAGGCAATTTGAGGTAATAGGCAATGTAAGCCTCTATAATGTAAGTCACTGTAAAGACCCATATCAGTGACTCGTACTGGGTAGGCTATTAATGAAAGTTCCCTATGAAAAGATTTGTATAAATGCTGGGAATATCAGAAGAGGATAAAAGTTCTTGAAATTAATTTAGTTACTCCAACAGCAGGAACTCATCACTGTCATGTGAATTTTTCATGAGGCACATTGAAGATAGAGGCTTCCATTATTGTCAGTTTCAGAGCAGGCTGACAGCGAGAAGTGTTTCACAAATCAGAATAGTTTAGGGCTTTATTGTTGACTGTAATACCAAATGCCATCTGAAAAAATGATAATGTTCCTCCTGGTACTGCTCTGTGCTATGAAGACACAAAAATAGCATTGCTTCAGTACTTAGAGATTGTACAGATTGTATTAAATTTGAAAAGTTACAGAGCAGAGAAATTCCTTGATGTCAAAACACACTTAACTGGAAAATCCAACCTGAGTCCTGAATCTTCCAGAATAAAAACTGCAGTTAAATTCTTCAGTTTTAGAAATTTATTGAGAACATATTAATTAATTTAAATACTAAGAAACAGATTTTTTTCTAGTTTATTGATAGAAAACCCCCATTGTTTACTGGAAGAATCTAATATTTGCATCTTGACTTTCAAGTGCAATGTCATATTGGGAATATTATCTTGCTAAATTAGTGGGTAACATTTGATAATACTCCAGGTGTATACAGCTACTCAGACAGTAGCAGTCACAAAGACAAAAAGAAACTTTGAGAACAGCAGATGGGGCATTGATAAAACACTTGGATGAAAGTTTTGCTATCATTGATTTCCAAGTCTGTCTACAAAACCACCATCAAAAAGGAACAGGACAAAATAAATGGTTCTTTCTTCAGTATGATGACATATATGTTTCTCTGAAATAGTGGGTATACAGAAAACAGTACAGTGAAGGTCTTGTCCATGAGAGATATGAGAAGAAAGACAACAAATTTTTCAAACCCTGAGAAGGTATACCACTATTATATTTACAACCTCAATTGTTGTTCAAAATGAATACACCTACTGCATCCTAAAATTAAAAAACCCCACAACCTTTTTGTAGAAATATTGTCCACTCGCACAAAAACACAGTATCAAATATTTTTAATATTTGAATTTTTTGAGTTTCAAAAAGGTTAGAACTGAAGATTTATAAAACAGGTATATTGCATGATGACAAAACCAGACTTTGCTGAAACTTTCATTTAAGCCTTGAGGAAAAAATACCTTAATTGCCCAGTTTTACAAATGCTTTTATCCCATAGACTATGTGGATATACAAATGTTTCTTGTTTATGGCCTTCTTATGTTTATCAAACCACATAAAGCTGTGTGTATTTCTAAATAACCACAAATAACAACTCCTTTCCCATGAAAGATTTTTTATTTTTCATGTTTGTGGGCTTTTTTTGTGCTCTGCTTTAAAAAAAACAAAAAAAAAAAAAAAAAAAAAAAACAAAAACAAACAAAGAAAAACACACCAAAAAAAAAACCTTGAAAACACCATGTAAATAAATTTCAAGACTTCTAGATTTTTCTTCAAGAATTATGACAGAGAAAAATTAATTTAGTTAGTCCATGGCTCTTCATTTAACAGTGCCTATAGTTTCCAATCCACCCAAATTGTTCATTAATTTATTTTTTTAAATTTTTGGTAATACACTGGCTGGCATACCTGCAGATATTTGTCAAATTTAAATTTCTGATGTAAATAAACTATTTGAAATGTCAACTACTGTCTTACAAAGCTTATCAGGAGGTGTACAGGTAGACTATTTTGCCAGTTGCTGTATACACAACTAGTGGAATATATGGAGTACTGGAACATTGCAACAGTGGATCATGAATGACATTTTAAAGAGTCAACTAAATGAATTATAATTATATAGTTAATTTTGCTCTTCAATGTTTTGAAATATATTGGCGATTTACACAGAAAAACCAATACCCCAAATCAGTTCTGTATGCAAATTTAAAAGATAGATAGTTCAGCTTAATATGAAGATCCAGGTGGCATTATGCCAAGAAGAACAACCTCAATAGCTGCACTAGATTTTATTCAGGCTTAACACACTTAAAACTAAATGGGCAATCAAAGGACTGAAATTAACCTACAATCTATTCCTCTCTGGTACATGGGAACAAAATTTTCACTTATAAGCTTGTCTTTGTTGCTTAATTTTCTGCTACAGGTAGAAGCCAAGATGATACCATTTGAGAAAAGATAAGAATCTCAGAACCCAATCCATTGCTACTAAGACTCTTAAAGTTTTGTAAGTTAGCGAGCAGTAAACTTTTCCTAACTTTCAGTTCCTTTACTGTGTGTTAGTATGCCTAACACACCCCAAAAGTTTAATACAATTATCATAATCAATTGCCTCTATACCAATGAATACTTGGAGCTGTGGAAGAGGATAAAGGCTGCTAGGCTGCAGGCTGTGAGAATAAAAAAAAAAAAATAATGCAAGGAGAATAGGAAATTTCAACAGTAATTTGTAGATTACTCTCAGAAGGCTAATGAATTCTCCATCTTTCCTGTCACTCTTCTGTCAAAATTATAATGCAAGTATCATAAGATTAGGAAAGTAATGAAAAGAATGCAAATTCTCAGTCGAACTCTCAACCAAGATAAGAGGGCCCTGGTTTCTATTGTTTAAATTCCTTAAATATTTATATTATTCAGTCACCAAACAAAAAGCATAAATAATTAGAGATCTGAGTCCCATACTTGAATATTGTGTGTTGTAGCCATTTCTGTCTTGGCTTCCATCTTGCTCATTTCTTCTGCACAGACCAAGAGATGCATGAAGCAGCTCGAGTCTTTCATCATGAGAGCAGTAGCTTTGAATACTCTTAGGTCAAACCTGGATGCTGTACTAACAACTAGGTTTTGTACAAAAAGGGTGAGGAGCCTTCAAACATCTGATTCTGTAAGCAGTTCTGAATGCTTGTCTATCCTTTTGTGACAGTGCTACTAAGCAAACAAAGCAGGTCTTGGACAGAACTGAAACCTTGAGTTCAAAACTGTAATCCAGTACATCTGGAGCTACTAGATACTTCTCTGTTGATTTTTTTGTTTTGTTTTGTTTTGTTTTCAAATGAATGAGTCTGATGTAATTAAATCTAGCCATCTAATATTTGCACATTTTTCTCAGCTACTCATCAAGTGAATTTTTTGAAGACAGGTATCTAAGACTCTAACAGAAATGCAGATTTTGTTTAATATTACTTGACTAAATTTCAGAAAAAATTAAATTAAAAAGCCTCTCTTTTGTCAGATTCCTAATATATGTACTTTCTATTGTGTTTAATGTACAGTTAAGGCCATTCAAATTTATTGCAATCTAGCATTTACCTTGACCAGCTACCACAAGTAGCATCAACTACTTGTGGTTGAGGTTGCAGTACAGAGGGCTTTGAAGCACCCTATTTGGTGTGGAAAGCATGAAAGTCAAATGAAAGTCAAAATATGCATTTTAATACAGTAGAAATTGCCTTTTAGAAAACAGCACATGCAGAAGAAAAGCTGTGGTCACCATCGTGCACTATTTTAAAAAAAGAAGATTAGTGGTTAAATTATCCAGTCAGAAAGAGATTTAGATTTAACTCCCTCCTTGGCCTGAAGGGGAGATTTAGAGTGCCAAAACGAAAATATTTGTATCCTGAAGATAGAATAATGTTCTTTACTAATTTTGGGGTGTATGAACAGGATAAGAAAGTAGGAGAAAGTGACAGGGAAGAGCAATAGAAACCGCTGAAAAATAATATTGTACTAATGCATATGACTTCAATGTCTTCAATTTCTCTGAGGTATCATGAATTAAATTTTCCCCAACCAAACAGTGACTGCCTACTGTGATATGACCCAAGTTTCATGAAATAAGATCCTACCTGGATTCTGCTGTGTAAGATGTGCTGTACAACTCAAAGCATATGAAATATTTAAAGTCCCAATACTTCTTCTGTTCAATTTAAATAAATGATCCTGGTTGATTAGATGAAATCAGAAGGTCCAGATTAAAGGAAGGTGTTTGGAATGCTGGATTCTAAGGGATGAAATGATGATATGATCCCAGTCAATGAAGTGCTAGCTTTCAACCTATTTAGGGTCAGCAATTTTCTCTCTCATTAGGTGGCACTATTACAAACAATAGTTCAGTCTTATGTTCTTTAGGAGATTATAGTTACTCTTTCCCTGGCCACAATATATGAAGGGAAAAAAATATAAGAGGAAATTTCCTAGGTGCTCGGAGATATTCTATATAGTCTCTTTTCTTTTTATTGTCTCTGATTTCTTAAATCTCTTTATCCTTTGTTATGGTAAAATTAATTTTGTATCAGGCAGTTTAATCTGCTAATTAGGCTATTTATACATAACGTTTATTGTAATGGTTAGAAATACTTTTGAAAAACATGGCCAGGACTCTTTTCATGGCAGAACGCAGACAGAACTTAAACTATGTTTTTGTTACACTTTTGTGATTCTGTCTAGCTTCCTTTAGTACCTCAATAGAATATTCCTGACATACAAAATAAAATGAACAGCCAATAACCTGTGATACAGAATAGTCTTGTGGAATGGAAAAATCAAAAATCTGATGTTATTTGGTGATTTATTCACATAGTAAGAGAAAAAAAATGTGCTCAGTGTATGATTGTTTTTTGTGGATTTGACAAGTTCCATACCAAACCTTATGAAACTAGAGAAAAGGAGATTCTAAAATCCAAACATCCCCCTTATAGGCTGCTTCCTCTCCTCTGTATCATATGTTCTATATTTTATATGGCTCCCATATTCCATCCATTTTCTCACTCATCTGTGCAGCAGCTATATTCATATCAAATAAAGCTCTTAAATAATGGAAACAGACAAAGACTGAGAGCTGGAAATTAGTCTAAAAAAAATCTTTCTTACACTATTCTTCCCTCAATGAGCACAGGAAAATCTCTCCTCCCAGCTTAAGGTAATACATTTCCCAGTCTTCCTTTATTTCCCCAGGAGAGACACTTAATTCCTCAGAAAACCATTCGGGGCATCTAGACTGCATTTTTCCTAACCCATCCAGAGATTTAGGAAAATACACAGGGACACTTTTTTTCCTAATTTAGACACTTAGGTTAGTGTACCTTAGAATCATAGAATAATTTAGAAAGAATTTCTACAAGTCATTTAGTCCAAGATCTCACTTCAGGCAGCATCAAATAGATCAAGGTATTAAGAAGCCTGAGTTTAAAATCTGCCATTCTTAGGGAAGGAGATTCCATTCCCAGCCTCTCTGGGAAACTATCCTGGTTTTTGGTTATTTTAGTGGTGAAAAAAATTATCCTAATGTCTGATTTATTTTTCCTAATATCAAAGTTTCTGTCATTGCAATTTCTGTCCTCCAGAGCTTCTTGTGCATCACTACACATATCCAAGAATGGTCTATCGCTCCTTTCTGCATAAAACTCCATCAATATTTTTCTTAAGCCTAATCTTCTTAACACAGAACTAACTCAGGTATCTCAGCCTCTTAAACATTTCGTGCTCCATACTCCTCATCATTGTGATGGCTCTTTGACATATTCATTCTAGCACATCACTATATTTCTTGCACCAAGGTATAAAAACTGGGCACAGTACTCCAAAAGCAGACTCCCAGCCACCAAATATCAGGGAATAATCACTTTTCTTGACCTGCAGGAACACTGCTCCTGCAAAGATATTTTCTGAACTCCATGACTTGCAGGTCTGTTTATCACATCATTACATAGTCTCTGGTGTCCTCAGATGAAACAAATACACTTTTAAATGAACTCTAGAAAACAGCTGGAAGGTAATGCATGAGAATAAGGTGTGGCAAGTAGCATTTATCTGACTTTTATGTGTCACACAGAAAGTGAGAGTATGTAATCTCAATTATACCTTCTGGCATTAAAAATTAATACCCTATAATGGTATTAGTATCTGCAGTATGTTGTTTTTTTATTTAATCTCCAAGCTACTTCTATGAATTATAGTGTCTCAATATGCTCTATTTCTTAAACAGCGCCATCTTGATGCCTAAAAAGTCTACCTGGAACAGAGGCTAGACAGTGTTGAAGAAATAAATAGTTATTTTTTAAAAGACCTTCAAAGGATACATCTTGGGTGGTACAAGGGCCCAGCCATGGACAGTAGGTCAAGAGTTTTCACACTTTTATAAATTTTGGGCCTTTTACATGCTGGGGTTAATTGTCCAATTACAGTTCAGGTTATGAAGTCCCATCCTCCCAAATTGCTCTCCCTAGTTCACTCATTTACACTTTTTGGGCTCTCAGCTATAATGGTGTCCTTGGCTCTCAGGCTGGAAAAGGATTTTATATGAAGTTTAGAGTCACACACCAATGAATCTAAAAAATACAAAAGCTAAAACTTAAGGCATCACCTTGCTTTGGTATATGTGTCCATCAAAGAAAAGTGCTTGAATATAGGTAATTTCTGTGGCAAAGATAAGATTTGTTGGCTGCGATGTTCCTATTGAGAGAGAAAGTACCTAAGTAAAATTTCTCAATAACAATCAATCATGGGGTAAGTAGCACCTGGCTATTGTGTAAATGCATAACATTCCAGAATATTTCACTTTGCTTTAAAGATTTCAATGATTCTACAAAGTAAATTCCTTTTTAAGATAAGTGAGAGGGTGATGCAATTCCACTGTGTCTTTTTCCTAATTACTTTAGATCAGACACAGTATCGCATCATGGATGGAGAAGGATACAAAGAGGCTCTTTCAGTCTCAGTTTATTCCAGGGCGATGGTATGGCCGGAAAGAGGCCTCGCCTCTCCCCGAACCAGGTATTCAGGAGAGGGGAATGGGAATGGCTTTTGGCTGGCTGCCAATGGGATGAGGACACAGAGGGGACTAGGAACAGCCTGCACGACCCCCAGTGGGTACAAGGACACGGGAAGGTCACAGGACCGGAAAGGAAGACATGAACTGGGGACTGCAGGAAGGAGGTTACAGGGTAGGCTGATATAATTTTCTTATACCTCAGATACTGAATTACAGCAAGAGGGAATATATACTTTAAGAAAATAAAAATAACCAGAACCGTCCTTCTTATTTAATTTGTGAAATTTATACGGAAAATTTAAGCCATATTCTATCTTCTAACAACTTGTGTCCTTTGAGTTTTGCTGCTATATATACACAACAGATTACAGATAAATTCTCATTGTCATAGTTTTCCCATCAATTAAAAAGAAATAATAGAAATAAATACTAATGTGACATTCTTCTTTATCTGTCTCTCAATTTTTTTCATCTTTCTTTTATATAAAAAATATTTAGGGAGTATAACAAAAGGTAGTGATGTGATGCCATAATTTTTGAAAGGTTTTTCCTGAAAAAATCCCTTTTATCTTATAATTATTAGCTATCTTAATAGTGTATTTATTTTCAGAAAAAAATAAATTAAAATTAGAAAGCATTTTCCCAATAAGTCTTAAACAAGAATTTAACTATATCACTTAGTGTGAATGTGGGGTTTTGGGGTTTTTTGTTTGTTTGATTTTTTTTTGGGGGGTGGTTGTTGATGTTTTATGATAACAACGTTCTATCTGTTTGCAGAGTTTTTTTTTTGAGAAGCAACCTTTGAAAGGCATGTCTTATATAACTTATGTTGAAAGGAATAAATAGATCTGTAATAAAAATGCATTCTAATTTTAAATCTCTTTTTCTTGAGTCTCTTTGTATGCTCTCTTCCTATTTATTTCAAGATTATTTATTCAGGAAAAAGTAGGACATCACTTGTCTTCTGCTGAAGATGTAATCCGTGTTTCATGTTACCTTTAATCATCAAACCATATTATAAAAATATCTGCAGGCACAGCTTACCTCACTGTAGCTATGACCCATTTTTGAGTGTCTTGAAAGTAATCTTATTTGATATTTTCTCCACAGTTTAAGATTCCCAGTAAAGTACCGTGCAGCATTTGTATGTCAGAGAAAAAATTTGTACACTGACACCTAACTGTCTTGATCACCTTGCTGTTAAAATAAAGCTTCCAGATAGAGTCAGATGTAGCTGATCTATCAAGCTCTGAAGATCTGGGACAATTTCATAGAGAATTGCTAAACTCTTGATGTATTTGCTTTGATTGCCTTCTTCCTCGCCTTATTTTTTCACAGGGTCTTAACCAAAGAGAGAAAAGGGTCAAGCAGGATAAAACAAAAAAACAATTCAGTGGAGCAGTATCCTGCCCTGCCACAGGCTCTTTTCCCAGAGCAGGTTTTTTTTTCCCAGAGCAGCAGGTTTTCCATCCACTATGCCAACATGGCCAGAGGAGACAATTAAACCTTTTATGCTTGATAGGTCAGCAGACTGGATAGTTCTTTTACAATTTCTATGGGAAACAACTCAAACTTGGAAAGAAAACAAGTCTCCTATCCTAAAAATCTCATTCACTATTGTTCTTCTTCAATTAAATAAATAATAATCAGATGAAAACATTCCTACAACATGAAGTATACAGAAATTGCATTAAGTTCAAACATAAGCATTCTGTGGACAATAGATTGTCTATTAACTCTTCATGAGTTCTCAATGGTGTCTACTTCATGGCTTAAAAAGAAGCACTTAACATTATTTTGAAAACAGCACGGTTTTTAAAATGCAATTCATTGTGGAAATAAACTGCAGTCCAGACTGTAAACTAAAAATTTGAATCTGATCATCTTATAACCCTTTTATAGTGTAATAAAGAAATAAAGAGCTATTGGATGTAGTTAGGATATAGAAGGAATCACATTTTTTTAATGTAATGTAGATATGCTTCTTATGCATAAAACCCATTGACACAGTTTTCAAGTCAAGTCAGAGAAGAACCTTGCAAAGATTGTGCCTTATATATATATATTGAGGAAACGTGTTTAAAACTCCATACAAAAATGGTGTTGATTTATTTAAGTTTCAACTTCACTTGGAAGTTTTTGAATTGAATATTTCATTCCCAAGAAAGGAAGTGAAATGGTCCAGAATAGTAATTGTAATAAACCACTGCTTTCAAAACCATAGTGTACCTTTAATAAAGTAATTAATGTATGGTTTTTTATTGTTCTACATTATGAGAGGACTCATTAAAAAATGTCAAACACAATACATAAAGTTTATTTTTCCTGGGATCAATTATGGTATAATCAGTCATAAGGGATCTACTAGCACAAGGTGTAGGTTTTGATGACAGGCAGACAGACAGACAGACATCCAATCTCCTGCAGTGAGAAAACCAATAAACATATAAAAATTTATAGTCTCGAATTTTTTTCCTTGAGACACTTCAGGAGAAAATCATCAGTGACAGGAAACCTTGTAAAAATATTATCAGTTAAAAATACTTATAAATAAAATATGAATTAAACAGGAGAAATATATTAGGAAACTAGAGTGTTATTAATTCTCTAAGGAATATGTGTGTATGTGTATATAGTTCATACATATGTTAAAGCACCAATGAAACAAGTGAGGTTTGCATTACACTTGGATATGGCATAGATAATGTATATAACTATATTACTTACAACTTGTCTAAAAGAGTAGTGTCTATAATACTTTGGCCTGAAAATTGGCTATTTGGCTATTTAAGGACAAATACATGGAATTTAAATTTGAATGAATTATTGGCAATTACATTTGTTTCAGCTATTTGAATTAAAATAAAAATAATCTCATGACAGACTGATATAATTTTTATTGTTTACTTGAATTAGAGGAAAAGGAGCAAAGATAAACAATGATGCAAATAATGGAATTACTATGCTGAATGAGTTTTTAAACAATTTAGCATGAAATGAAGTGCTTAGGCAAGCCTAAACCTGTTGCATTGCAGATGTTAAGAAATGAAAATGAGATTAATTGCATTTAAAATTATCAGGGCCATTTTTTTGAGATATCAGTTATATAGCCAAAATAGAAAGTTTTGATACTGAGTCTTCACAACCCTGCAGCCAGGAAAACTAATAGATGATCTCGTTCTTTTTTCATGGATTCCTATTTAACTATCATGATTCTGCAGCCTTTTTCCCTGTCTATGGAATAGTTTGTACAGTATGTTAAATACTCAACTAGGCTCAGCAGCTGCAAGTTAGACTAGTTTTTTGAGTTTTTTAAAATAAATCTAACTTCCAATGATATTTTGTAAAAAATAGCCACATTTTCAAGGAAATTTATCATGAGGGATGTTATAAATTCCATTTTTTCTATATGAAACCTTTTCTAAACCACTTACAAAATTTAATAGCAAATGATAACCTTTCAGAACATAACAGAATACCAAAAGATTTCCTATATGATAGTGTCATCTGGGAAAGTGAACACTGATATGTTTTAAGTGGGAGATTAGCCCTTTCTGTTTATCTAATAAAAGTTGCCATCACTTCTTTCACCACTTTCCTTAGAAATCAATACAGTTGTAAAACCACTCTGCATTTTTACCAAGTTCAATTCATTTTCTGAGTAACTTCCGTGTTCTGCATCAGGGAATTCCTGCCTGAAATTAATTCATCTGTTGTCTGTGAAGGAGAAACTGAAGAAAAATATTATTATCTGCATTATTTCTTTGGCAGAACTCATTTGAAAACTATTGCCTATTGAGATGTAGTTTTAATTTTCTTATTTAAACCTGAATTTAGAATTGTTGCCAGTAGATGAGTGGATGAGAATTATTCCAAATACATAAATAGGTATTTTTTTCCTGCTGAAGCTACTGTTTAAGGACCTTGTTCCTTTTCAGATAAGATCTGTTTTTTGCCAAGTAAAAGAATGTCTGGAAGGGTCTGCTAAAGCCTGGCATAAACATGCATAACAGAATTGACTTCTCAAGTGGCCATCTCAATAATAGAAGAGCTAATCAAAATGACAAGTACATTAACAACAGCAGACATCAGTACATTGTCAGTCTTGTCTGTGTTGTATTATTCTGTCTACTTGCTGTTTTCCTTTGCTTCCAAGACCACTCAACCATGTAATAAGTAGATTTTCAATGTGTGGTGCTTCCTTCATTAGTTGTTCCGTCATGCACTGGTGCAATCAGAGATTTTCTACCTTTTTCCTAAGCAGGCTACACTGATAAAAGAAATGCAAGTTATTCATGCTACGACAAAAATACCTGCTGGGTTTGCTTATCCAGTGTTTTTCCTATGTTTTAGGTTTATTATCCTGTATTTTCAAATACACCAGTTTTATGCTTCAAAACTGCCAGAACATGTGCCATAATTTATATTCTGACAAAAAAAGTTAAACTTACCAAGTTTCAGTCACTAGCTGCTTTCATCAGAAAAAGAGGCAGTTCAAAAGCAGTAAAAGAAATCACTGATTCTAATGAGATTTTGCTCCACATTTGTTTCTCAAGGGGTATCATGACTGTAAGGCTCAGACATAACTCAAGTCCCATAACTGTGGTATGTCAAGCCTAAATCCATGACAGACCTAAGGAATAGCAGCACTACTAGAGCTAAATCTAAAGCAAAAGTGATGAAAGGATGTGGCTGGCCAACATGAGAAGATCAAATGCTGAAACCTTTCTCAGCCTTTTGGATTTCAAGCTTTCAACTTTAATCTCTTAGGAAAGAAACAGAAATAAATTATATGCTGTTCCGATTTTGGGAATGATATTTCCAATTCTCTGTCTAGAGAAGGGCAAGATAAGAATGAAAAAATAATCTAAGGTAATCTTGATAAGAGGATACAAAGCAACTCAAGAGAGAGGAGATCATGGTTGCATTAAGTCCTTAAGGGTTGACTTTATATTAACACTTAGTGAACAAAACACATGAATGTCTCTTGTGAACAAGGTTCAAAACTTATTTTCCTTATTCTATGAAATTTTTTCATCAATCAGCTCTTTTTCTTGAGCTAAAGAAGGTGAGTAATCATTCAGGTAGACAATCTGCATGTGAGAGCAAACCAAACTTTCAGTCATAATGCCTATAAATATTTTTATTTACCAGAAATGGGAGCACAAATAAGAACAGCTATAATGAACTAATAATGAAAAAGTGAAGAGAAAAAATATAGTTTATAAAAAAACAGAAAATGGTATAACTCCAGTGAAAGGATAGTTTAAAGATTCATTTTGCTAGGAATAGGTCAAGCAGGTTATGAGGGAATGATCTTTAAGAGGCTAGAAAGTTGATTAAAGCTCAGGAATTTTCTAGCAAATCAATTAATCTATCAGAGTGATAAAGAGAGCTACTCCCTTGTTGCAGATTACTGCTAGGCTTGATGTAGACTCAGTATAAAACCAAACTGAAGGAAGAATTGAGGTTGTTGGTGGATGTGTATTTATTTATTTACTTATTTATTTATAACCAGAAAAAAACAACTTTACTTTCAATTTGGAAAAAAAATCAAAATAAGAAATCATCAAATAGTTGCCTAAGGCACTATTTTATCAGACACTTCAAACTCTTTCTGATGTAATAATTTTTATATATATATATATAATTTTTTTCCCCTACATAAAGAAAATAGTATCAGGAAGAGAGATTTTCTGAAAGAACTATAAAAGGAAACATTTTCTGTCATGCATAAAACCTTCATGCAAACATTACATTTATTAACTATACTAATAAACCAACAATGCTTCTCCTGAGTCACACCAGAATCAAAAAGATATTATCCTCAATAAAAATAAGTAGACTAGACTAACTGTCATACTTCTTGGTTTTCTCAATTATGCCTATAATTCTTTTGAATATATTTAGTACATTGCTTTGTCATGGTAAAGGTTACAAAATCAATCTAATGTTCTTTAACACATATATCCGTGAAATATATCTTCCATCATAATTTAAATAAGTAAATCAGTCATCATTTAAGGTATTTATAATATTTCATCTTGAAATCATCACAGTGAGATAAAGTTCTGATTATGTGTAAAATTGAGATGAGGTTTAATAGCTTTTTGATGCTTATATCCACAAAATGTGAGAGATGCTTAATTCTGAATGTGAAGTTATTAATGAAATCAATAGAAGATTATACTTTCCAACTTCAAAATTCTCTTCTTTACATCAGACTCTCAAAGTCAATAGACTGATTTATTAAACAGAAACATGTAAAATATTTGTGTCAATTTTTTAGAAATAATATTAATATTGCTTTTTGTCCCTAGGTACTCACCTGTGGCACAATAAAATGATCTTTAAGAGAGATCGATTTGTCTACTTGTTTATGGTAGATCAATATAAAATTTTACTGTAATATGGTGTAAGTCAAATTTTGTGGAAAACAAATTATCAAAGACTTACATGGATTATTTTTGTTACAGCAAATTCAGAGCTCCAATATAGGCATTTACCAGTAAATATAGTTATAAGAAATATAATTATGATGCAATATAATATTCACATATCATGCAGCTTGCATGCATATAATGTTATGTGAAAAACAACTGTTATTATTTTAAGAATTATACATAGTATTATCAGGTCAAACTGGCATAGGAAAAGTAGGTTATTTTTAAGGCATAATAACCCTTAGGATGTCTCCACCAGAATCACACGAAGGAAGGATACTGTTGTGCAGTGAGAACCAGAGTTTAAGATCAGGTTTCCCTTCAGTGTGTGTGTCAGCTCTATCCCTTCCTAGAGGCCAACAGGAACACTAAGCCCAAACCTAGAGGAATCTCTCTTCCCCTCAGTCCTTTGAAAGCTCTTTCCTTCTCACCCCCACCTCTGGTAGAAGCAAGTACCACACAGAGCCTGTAGCTCCTCTTTCTTAACAGCATCATGCAATTCAGCCTGCACTGCTGACATGCCATAAACAAGCTCTGACAGGCATTATATAGCATTTCATAGTGACTTACAACTCTTTTGATGGAATTCTCAATGTTTTTTAATCCTCTCTGATTTTTGGGAATTAGAGATTTCTGCTATCATTTATTACTCCTTGAATATATTTTAAACAAAATATAATCAAATTTTGATTAAAAATAAAAAAAACAAAACTTTAGTTTGTCAGCTGAATAGTTCTTTTTAGCTGAAGTGACCTGAAGTATTGGAAGAAGAAGCTAGCTAAACCCCATGTTTCCCATTCAAAATAAACAAAACATAGTTTTGCCACTTCCCATTTTAAATATACACCTGTTCCTATTGTTCATATAAGCAGGTATCTGACTAATCCTCAAAGTTGAAAGTTTCACTTTCCTCAAAGTGGCCATACCAAAAGAAACTGAATAGTTTCCAAATTCCTAGGTAAGGCATTTTTAGAGCACAGTCTAATATCTGCAGATAGGTAATTTCCACTCTCCACAGGGAAGACTCAGAACTGCTCAGTGAGAGAAATTAAATGAAAAGGTTTCAAAATGCTGAAAATCCACTTCATTTTATTGAACTACAGCTTTCTTCTTTAGTAAAAAATACATAATGTAAAATTTTATTGGTTTTTTTACTAAACTGGTTCATCCATCTCCATGTCTGTTTCTTCTTAAATGTTTCCAAGGAAAGTTCCTAATTTTTTTCTGAATGCCTAATTTTATATTTTATTTCATATAATAACCCTTTAACCTCTTTCTGATATTTTAGCCTGAAAGCAATAACATTCCATTCTACATTTCATCAG
This sequence comes from Oenanthe melanoleuca, assembly GCF_029582105.1. Taxonomy (NCBI): domain Eukaryota; kingdom Metazoa; phylum Chordata; class Aves; order Passeriformes; family Muscicapidae; genus Oenanthe; species Oenanthe melanoleuca. Next base: position 25,954,546 of record NC_079336.1, on the reverse strand, counting down.
ACTTGCACTTGGTATTGATTACACTGTCTTTAAATTGCAGACAGACATTCCTACTTTTTATATCTAATACAAAAAAAAAGCAACTGAAATTTACCCCTAAAACATCTTTGAAAAATCACAGTAATAAGATCCTTCCATTCTGATTTCTTCCTAGACAGAATTCAGCAATTGATATGAGGGGACATTCTGAGTTTATTATGCTTATGAGTTTTACTAAGTGATGATACTTGAAATTTTCACCTCTCATTCCTATACTGTCTATTCTATCCTATGGTCAGTAATATTTTCTCTATCACTTTAACCTTCACTGACTTTATACAGCAGCTCTGTTGGTTTTCCCACTATATTCATATTACTAAAAGTATTCATATACCTTCTACTGTGCTTCATTTTCCTCTCAAAAAAAAAAGACTTAGAATGACTTTTGAGAATTTTTTACCATCTACTCCGAAGTTGTGATGTTTGCTAAGTTTTTCTGGCTACTTTAATATTCTAAAGTTTTTCTGACTACTCTTAGTATTCTTTAGAATATTGTGTATTCAAGTAGCCCTATGTATTAAATTTTATTTTTAAAGGTAAAATCAGTTAAAATTGCAGTTGAAAAGAAATATCTTTTTTTTTTAAATAGTCTTTATTTGTGTAGAATTTTCTGTAGAGCTAACATAATTTATGAGTTCATTTAATTTATGATTTTGCCATTTTTAAATATAGAACTTTAGTTACAAACCTCCCTTATGGAGAAATTTGTGAAATAAGTTTCTCCATGCTTGTGAAATACTCTGTTGCCATGGCAATGACTGTGATAGAAAAAGCTACAAGAAAAACAGTAACTGTCTTGAGGACATGGTTTCAATGCAGTCTAATAAATGAAATATACAGCTGTAGAGGGAAAATAAAAAGATAAGAAAAAATATTGAATCCCTTTTTTTTATCCCATGAGGATCATCCATTTTACACACTTCATGACATAGTCCTGGGGGAAGGGAAGGTGGCTGGAAGGAAAGGATGCACTTGTACAATTTTTATGCTCTTGCAAAGTTACAAGGAGGTGCACTGTTGAAAAGCAACCTTAATTCTAGAATTTCCTAGGTTATTAGGCTTGGGAATATTTTTCTTGAACAAAATACTGTTCTGGGCCTTCCCTGGATATGGAAGAGATGTAGCTTCAATTCTGTGATAATTGACATACTGTTCCTATCCTTTTCTCTCTGGAAGATTAGAGCTTTTTTTTTTTTTTTTTTTTTTTTTTTTTTTCCTTTTGCCTCCAGTCCTGAAGAAACTACCACTACTGTACTCTTTCCAGGGAGGGGCCTGGTTAATTCACAAGAACATATTTGTCAGCACCAGCTAGTTTTGGGTTATTGTAGTTCTGCTAGCACATATACATCATTGCTTACATAACTGTCAGATGTAGCCCAGAGATAGATAACTTAAATTGTTTATGATGATTTAAAACTGTTTGAGTCCTATCCAACCTTCATAAGAGAAACAGATAAACTGTGTTGGAACAAAATATAAGGACAAATCTAAGGATAAATGTCTCTTGGGTAAAATGTCACAGTTTTCTGGAGATATTAGGGAATGTGATTCCTAACTATATTCTTGGTTTAGGCAATGCATGTATCAGAATACGTACAAAAAATATATTTAAATTCTTAATAAACTTTTGTTGACACAATACATGGGCAGAGGACAGCATGTTTAATACCATTTTGAAATACAGCATATGTACTAAAATAAGATCTGTTTCCAATAGCTGATAAAGTGAAATGAAGTAGCTGAGCTGCAGGAATCATATTACAGAACAATTTGTGCTCTCCAGGGTGCTGAGTCATTCTTATCAATCATGTATACTTAATTTATGCTTGTGTGTATCTATATATCTTGTTATGCTTATTTATAACAGTGAATACTTGTATTCCATACTTGATTCAGTTGAAATTTTCTCCAAACATTGCAGAAGTTAAGACGTTAGTTTGACATTTGAGCAATGCACACACCATGCATACACCAATACATGGAAAATTTAGCTAAATTTTGCCACTTTGATGATCCTCATGGATCCCTTCCAACAAAGGATATTATATGATTCTATGATTTTGTATGTATAACAACTAATGTAGAACAAATATGAGATTTAATAAAAATTTAATAAAAAAAAATAAGCTGGGCTATTGTCTGTCTGTTTTGGCTGGGGATTTTTAGACAAAAACAATTTTACAGTAATTCAATAACCTGTCAGTAAGGTCTCTTGAACTATGTCCGTGTCAGAAATGTAATATTTTTACACAGTAAAATATTTATTAAATACATAAATATCATCTGCCTCCTGCCTGAAAAAGGTGAATTCCAAAGAAATGTACAGGCTCCTTTGCTGTAGATGTCAAGGGTGACCATTCTGAGCTCACATTTAGGAAAAAGTATGCAATTGGTAGAAGCATGTCTAATTCCACCCAGTGCTGCAGAACTGCATTTATAAATGAAACAGTTTATTTCAACCACTGTCATTGTTCCAGAGAGAAAATAATTAAATATCTATTTTAATGCAAACTTCAAACTTTCTGGCATGAATGGCTATTCTGAATCCAGATTTCCGTGAGAAAACTAGGATTTGATCACAGATTTTCTTTTTTTCCCATTAAAAAACATATCAGTACTGACCAACAAATTTCCTGTGTCTCCTTGTTAACAAAGTTCAGAATATACTGGATATTCTTTTAAAAATGAAATAAGAAATTACAAAATTATTCAAACACAAAAGTTCTATGAGAACACGTCAGCACTTTTTCAAGAATTCTGGGAGTTAGGATGCCCTCCCAAACCCGTTGTGCCAAATAATGCCTTTATCTGTCAGTGTTTGCTAGAAGAAGTTATTTCTCTCCTGGAAGTGCAAGTCACCTCTCAATTGTGTTAAGTGCTGTCCTCAGAATAAAAATCCACAAACATGCACAAACCATCAGCTGTACCCCTCAAACAAGCCACCTACCAAACCCACAAACACCCAACTAATTAACCAAACAACCAAATAAAAAAATATCATCTCAAAACTTTGGAATAACAGAGTATGTTCAGTTGTCATTGTTTCACCATGTTATTTTTTTCCTTTTTATTTCTCAGATGATTGTGTGAAGACAAAATTATTTGTAATCTGTTACCTTGATATCCTCAAAAAAAGTTTACAAGAGAGAGAAAGACTCAGATATTGACATGAAATTTTATCATAATAACAAAACATTTTCAGTGATATTGATTTTAAGATGATAACCTTCTAAACTTTTTATTAATAATACCTGGTGATACCTGGTTTCAATATGATTTTATTTACAATTTTTTCAACACCAAAATAGAATTTGTAATAAGAAGCCCAGAGGAGCATACCTTCATTCTTTTTGGAAACACTCAAGCATCTATATGCTCATAAAGGCTATAGAAAGCACATGCTCTTATCTTATAGTAAATGTTATTCTGGCTTAGTCTCTAATAATCAATAAGCATGAGCCAGCTCTAAATGATTAATCTCACCCTCTCATATTTGAACTGTTTTTCTCCAGCAAATGATTGTATTTTTTCTTGAAACAAGGATGTTGACCTCTATTTTCCTTAACTGTTCCAACTTCCAGGCTATTGAATCTGCTAGTATTGGGTATTTAATTATTTATAGCTAGTGAAACAGTGTCATCAATAAAAACATGCATAATTCCATCTAGTTCTACACTAAACTGAAGATAGAAAATATATGGCAAATAGAAGGCATACTTTCATCATTTTCATTGTACCCAAGTAAACCAAACAGAAACTTTCACCTGTACTTCTCATTCTTTAATAGCCAGTATATATTAGATACTTTGAAGGAGGCATGTGTGTCCTTTGGATTGTGAAAAAGACTGGGATATTTTTTAAATTAAGAAAAACCAAAAAACTCCCACTAAGAATGGTCTGTTGAACAGAAAAACTTCATATTTCTCTTGTTTTTTTAGGAAGTTCTTGGACCATTTGCCTGTCATCAAGATCTCCAGGGAGTCTGTGCAAGACCACACCAAAAACCTTGGAGAAATCCAAGTAGACAATGACCTGTGCTCACACCACATAAACTGGCCAGGTTATTTTGTCATAGAAGGCAATAAGTTCTGCCAAGAAAAATTTACCCATGCTGGCTTTTCTCGAACACATTCTTCATTTGACTTGTGATAGCTCCTAGGTGGATGCATTCCATAACTTTCCCAGGGACTAAAGTAAGACTGATGAGCTTAAAATTTCCTGGAACCTCCTTTAAACCCTTCTTAGATGAGGTTGACATCAGCCTTCTTCCAGTGACTTTTCAAAGTTTGTGGAGAATGGCCTCACAACAACACCAGTTGGCTCTTCTAACAGCTCTCTTGGATATGTATCATCAGGGCCCATCAATTTGCAGGGATCCAGAAGTAGTTCACATACCCACTGACAGGGGATCTATGTTTACAGCAATCTAGGTTTTTGTTCCCTAGGTCTGGGGCCCAACAGTGGTGGGAAAGACAGAAGTTATGAAAACACTCAAAACCTTCCCATTGCTGTTGGTATCTACTTCAACCCTCTGACTGGCAAAAACCAAGCTCGGTCAGCCCTGCCCAGAAAACTGCCAGTTGAAGCTGCCAGTTCCCTGCAGAGCTCTCTGTTCTTCCCTGTTTTGTTCCTGGCTTTGGAAACCCACATGAACATCTTTATCTAGCACTCAGCCACAGGACAGAACATTGCCACAGCTGCACTGACAACTGTGGATAAAGATCATAAAATATAGTGGAGAGTATGCAACACGATAATGTGCAGGAGACACTACAGAGAATGTCAGGTGTTTATTATCACCTCCTCACCATGCCTGAGTCATTATGCATTGCAGAGTTGTGTGTTTGGGATTTTCACTTTTAATTTCTATGTGATAAAGGCTTTCTTAATAAGGTATTAACCACAACATGCAAAAAGTACAGGTAGTTGTCAACAAGAAGTAAGAATTTGAGAAAATGTTGAAAAATGTGGTTTATTATTTCTCTGCTCAATTAAAACATAGTGAAAAGCCCTTGGAGCACTGAATACACAGCTGGGAAGGAAAAGGGATGGGAGCTGTAGTCAGTAGCAGCATAAAGTATAAAATACATTGATGTTCAAAAATGTTCAGGGAGTGGAGGCTCAGCTGTGCAATTAGTACAAAGCCAAATTAGAAATGACAAACTGACAATATAAAACATAATATGAGTCTGTAGTCTAGCATGAAAAAAATGAAGACCCTGTCCACATTTCTATCATGCTTTAGAGTAAGGCAAAGGGGGGATTACTACTTTGCAATAACAGTAGTTATGGGAATGTTATTTTTTTTGTAATTCCTCTGCAGTGCAAATATTAGTGATGTCATCGCAACAGTCTGTAATATCATCAAAATAATTTTCTAGACCTACAACAACAAAATGGTGAAACAAGACAAAATAAGAGGAGGCAGAATTTAGTCTCCAGCAGCATGGTCTTCAACCATGCACTCACTCTGACTTCAGCTAATACATAGGTGTCCACAGGGGGAATTGGGAGCTTTCCTGGTAAAAATTTAGCAGATGAAAAAGCAGTGTGGATGCATCAACATCCAAGACCTCAAAGCACCCTAGAAAGTTTTATAGATTTCCAAACACTGTCTGGGTGATTCCTCATTCCAAATGTGAAAAGTGTGAGAAGATTCACAAATATGCTTTAAAGATCAATTTTCAGGTAACTTGGGTTTGGTGCAGCCTTGAGGCATCCATTTGAACCATGCTGAGTTCTTGGCTTCTGTTCTGACAAGCACTTCACAGTCTTCCTACTAGTTTAAGACTAACTTCACATGCACATCACAGTTTCTCTAACTCATCTGTGCATGTTTTTACAGAAAAAAAAAATTTGCTTTCTTATTTCGTTAACCATAGTCAAAAGGAAAAACTTCTATAACTAAAAGATGGATTGCCATCATTTTTACAGTCACTATAATCTCACAGTGAATTGTGGTTCAGTAATAGTCAGCAGCTCAGAAAATTGTGTCTCTTTCCTAACATGTCTAACTGTGGGAGAATTAATGACATTTGCAAGAGATATTAAATAGTGAGATACTGTAATTACCATCCAGCTCAGAAACTGTGCAGTTCAAGAGACCAAAAAGGGGTCAGGAAGTAGCAAACATTCATGACAGAAGGCCAATACATCATTTTTATTGTCCTAATTTTCACCAGTTTCGTATTCCAGATCTAAATTATGTTGAATGTAATCAGGCTAGGGAGCTTCCCATGAAGAATTATCTCCTGTGACCTTTTACTACATATCCTCTAGTTGCTCGATGGGGAAACTGCTCTCAGTGAGAACTTTGAACTAGACAACCTGTGTTGTCTCACAAGGGCTCAGCCTCCAGTCCTCATAAGAATGTGTAGAAACTGAGAACTGATCATAAGCTGAAAGATCATCCTGAATAGGTGAGCTGCTGAGACACACATTTACTGAATAACAATTTACTGACTTACTGATTTAAGAAGCTCAAGGCAGGTTTTTTAAAGGTTCATCTGAAACAATATCTGAAAACTGGAAGAAACATGTAGGCTACAAAAAAGAAAGATGTGTTATGGGTAATGGTAAGTTAGTAAGTCTCTATGTAGACTGAAACAGTCAGTGGTTGTGTAATATGTGCAATGACTACAATTAATAAAGAACCTGTTTGATTTTAGGACCCAAAAAACTTTTATCTTATTACTCAGTAAACATTATTTAAACTAATGTAGGAATTGACAGGGTAGGTAATCCCTGTGCAAGAGAGTATATGAGGCAAACAAAGCATCTTCTAAGAAAAAAAGAATATTATCAAACAAATGTTGCATTGGCATTAAAAAACCCCACAAACACAAAAGACTAGATTAAGCTTTGAAGCAGTATCAGGAAAAATTGAGTTGCACAGAACTAATATCTGGGAGAAAAAAGGTAAAACATTATTTCCATTTACACAAAGAAAGAGGAGAAGGGCAAAAAGAAAGAGGACAAAACTAAATTTCCAAGGAGAGTTGACAGCTTCCTGAAGCTAGAAATGAAGCACTTATATTCCAGACTCATAAAGATTTAATAATTGGATAGTCTTTACATTCAAAGGACTATCACAGTCAGTCCTGCATCCCAGTTTCAGAATATATGTCAGGGAATGAAAAGTAAACTATGTAGGTTATCGTAGGCTGAGAGATTTGAGATTGATATAGAGAAACTCCTACAATTGCATGGAGCACCTACCAAAAGAATCATCCTTCAGACACTGAAATAATTGATGAAAGCATTTTGATAAGTTCTATGACTCATGCAAGAAAGACACTAGAGGCATACAAATTTTGGGGTTTTTTTTTGGTATGATTTTTAAAATGGCATCAGAGAAATTAGAAGAGAATAGAAGGAAAAAATAGACACTTATTTTAGTGTTCACAACCATATGTAGCATTCAAAATTCTGGAGACATTTTAATGTATAAATTTTAGATGCCTGTGATTTAACTTCTCCTTTACCATAAGAGCCATGCCCAAACAAATGAACTATCCTGGGAAAGCATGAAGACAGCAAGTGCTATAGAATGCATGTGCAAGCTGAAAGTAACACAAAAAAAGACAACACAAAACTGGTAAAGTTGTGTCCAATGACTCACAAACATTGAAAAAGAACATTAATGTCAGATAAAAAAATACTCAGTAAATGGACATACATTTCAGGGTTCTGAAAGAAAAAAAAGCATATTCATGGCTTGAGGATGGAAATATTTCAAATGCTGAGCACGTTTGCTGCTGTGCCACAATCCAATCCCACAGTTAGCAAATATACTGTGCAGAAGGCACAGTTAGCAGCTGTATCTGCAACCAAGCTCCAACTTACAAACAACAGATCAGCGACCTGCTTGATTTCAGCTCTCCTTCAAAACCAGCTATAAGTAATCCTAACACTGATTTATAAAAATATGAGATAATCTGGGCCTAAAGTAGCTTAAAGAAAGAAAAAAGAAAACAAACCCCATTCTACTAAGAAAATTGCAGAAGCCCGGATGTTTCCAGCAGCTGACAGAAGGACACACCACGCTCTGCTGCTGGCCAGAAGTTTGTAGTCCACAGAGTTGATTGAAGCAGAAGATTCACATGGACATGAAAGTATGTGACAGGTACCATGACCTCTTACTGGCAGTATGGAACATGGGACTTACTTCAAGGAGATGGAGACTACATAGCAAATTGAAATAAAAAATAAACTATATAGACACTAATTTTAGGATGCATATAGATACCTACAGATGGTCAATTATGTTTCCACAATCAGTGACTATTATTCAGAAACCTATGAATATTCCACATGGCAAACAAATTTTATGGAAAAGGTCAATGATCCAAGAATTAGTACACACAAAAGCAGTTATCTATTTCAACTTCATCTGTAAATATCTTCAATCATGCAGCTTAAGAGAAAGTGAGCTCTGCCTGATGTTGACCCTGGTGCTGTCATTGTGGGCTGACATCCTTTCATGGCTTTGGTCTGTCATGTTCCCCATGGCCTTGCCCAGACATTGTGGGACTGTGTCTAACTCTGGTTTCTCTCAGTGGCCATGATACTGGACCCCACCTGTGGGCTCATGTCCTGGCCCACCCTGGAGCATTCCTGTCCCCAGGTATAACCCTGATGATGGGGATGGGAGGCACTCGGTGTTATCTGGTTTCTCCCCTCCTGAATGGAGGGATAGAATGAGTCCTGCCTGCCTGACTCTGCCCTGTCAGACCCCTGGGGAGCCCCCAGCACTCCCAGCTCTCAACCTCATGGAGCCATCAGTCTCAGATGCATCCTGACAATGTCTACTGAAGACAGGTGCATCCTACAGGGTGACATAAACTATATTTTCTCCTGCAGGATTCACAGAAAATCGTCTCGTGCCGTGACAATTGATTTGTACTCAAATTTGTGGAAAGGGTAGGTAAATGCTACCACCTTATCTCCAAGCCCAAAATACCACAGGAGCTTAGCAACATGGCTTATGGGGTATACTGACATAAATCCAGCTGTTTAGAACATTTATTGTTCAGAAATTTTCTGTACACAAGGGACTGAAAGAGAGAGGTGAGAAAGATGTTAACTGTGCTTTTACTGTGCAACAGTGATATCTGGCCACATCTGGGCCCATAGTAAAGGTATAGATAAATCAGAAGCCAACAGTATCTATGGAGAGACACAGAAAACTGCCCCTAAGTGCAGTAGATAGCACTGAGAAAGACACTAGCACAGTGATATGAGGATACAAGATCAAGAAGAAGTTTCTAGCTAAGTGAACTTTGAAAACACCACAGCCAGTCTATAATGCATCTGTATCAGTGCTGTCCACTTTCATCAAGCAAGTATTGAGGTAGAAGACTCTGTGGAGGACAATTGCCACTATAGGTGATGTCCATGTGTCCAGATTCCTTACTGCTTCCACTGAGAGAAAAACTGCTTTGTATGTATCATCAGGACACTGATTACAGATTGAGTGTGAATTTGCACTGAAAAATAATATTTGTACACTGAATTACTGATGGACAATACTGGTTACACAATAACATACTTCATACCAGACAATGGGAAAATCTGGGAAGTGTATTGTCAGCTGCAAATGTGAGTTATTACTTGGTGATAGGCATGCATATAACAGAGTTTATTTCAATAAATTTCAAATAAACTGTTTTACCAGTGAAAGTTGATTCAATAAAATTGATGTTTTTTTCTTTTTCTCTGTAAAATTGTGCATTTGTTCAAAAAGTTATTATGAAATATATTGGAAACTTCTGAGTTTAAAACACTTGTAGTTTCATTTGAAAATTAAAGATGTCATTTCAAATGTTATCTTATTCTTCTTGTTAATAAACTTTTAGTGTTCTGGATTGATAATATGGCACAGAACATCTTAAAAGATATGGCAGGAGAGAGCCGTATGGATGGGCTCCTTCCTCTCATTTCTGCTCATAAATGAGAGGAACTAAGTATTTTAACTCTTCTCAGAGTACCTGACATGGATAAAGTTTAAAATTAATCATAAAGAATATGATTGAATCCTTCAATGTTCTGAATGTTCCTTTTTGGACAAACCATACACTTGCAGTAAAATCAAATCTAAATTAATGGGGATTTTTTTGGTAGTTGTTCTTTTAATTTTTCCAAGGCATGAGTCAGATAGAAATTAACTATGTCCTTTAATTTGAATGTCAAGCAGTAATTCAATTAACTGAACAACACACTGATCCTTTTTGTACTTCTATAATTTGTAGAATCTGTTACTATTTGTTCCACAGTTTAGTTGATTGCATTGTTATCTGTGACAGATGCACTCAATTCCTTAGCCAAACTAACAATAATTTGGTATAGGCTCCAAAGGAGGTAAAAGCCTGAGCCATAATCAAAACAAAAACCCCTCCAGTTTTAATCCCTCCTCTGAAAAGCCACAAGGGACCTGAGAGATACAGTGAGGAGAGATGTGTATGAGCTTGAAAACTGATCATGTCATTAGCACATGAATAGCATGTGGCTTTTCTAAGACTCATTTATTTAGGAACAAAGAAAGTTATGGATACAAGGAGTCAAATGCCTACTTTTTCTATTACATGCAGTTTGACTATGAGTCAACCACTTTATCCCATAAATATGACAGCCTGACTGAGCCTTTTTCAAGCTCTTGTGTTAGGGAGTGTTGGGTGCATGGCTGTGATCTCACCTTGAGCTGGGATATCAGTGTCAGACCTTTGGTAAAACAACCAAAATCACAGATAACCCTGTAATGTGTAACTTCAATTAGTGCCTTGATAACTTTAAATCATTGCTGTAATAGAGTGAACCTTGCCATCAAACTTTCTTAAAATGCACTTTTACAACATCATCATAGTACAGCTTTTGCTAATATCTTTGACAGTGGTTCTTCAAGCAATCTAAATCACCCACTCATGACATTATGCTGAATATGGTTGAATAATTAAATCCTTTCTTGGTTGAATAATGAAATTTGCTCCAGGGCTCTCAGCTATTCTGTAACACGGGTACAGTGTTGAATTTCTAATGTGGTACTCCTCATTTTCATAGCATATATGTGTGTGAGTAGAGTTTGGAAAGAGGAGGTGCAGTTACTGTCATTATGCCTTTAGCTTGAAGATTCTGATTATCTTCTGACAGGTTTGGTTTGCACCTAAATCTCTAATTAGGTGCATAAGTTAGTTATTGTATCTAGCCCAATGAAACAATCATAACCCTTCTTCTTGATTGATATTCTAGATTCTCTAAATAAAACAATCCACTGTAATTTTAGGAATTGTCTCCACAATCACACACTTGGTCTACTGGCAATGGAAAAAATAGCACCTCTTGTCACCTTGGCCAATTAAAGACAAGCCAAGTTTCTATCTCAGGTTCCTGGGTTAAAAAAACCGTGCTTTCCAAATCAGCAACCAAATAATTCACAGGACTAGAACAGTAGCCCTTATCATGTTTATTTATCCTTGCTAAATACATATGGTCTGAGTTTTCTCAGGAGACCACCAGATGGTTGAGACTCAGACCAGATAAAATAAATATGAACATAATAAAAGATACTATGAAATCTAAATTATTCTGTATCATCCAGAAGAGAAACAAAATTTCAAGTGTAGTTAAGAGAGTGAGCTTGGTTTCCATAGCTGTTGGAGAATACGCAGGTCATCTGCTGAGGATATTGAATCCAGGTATTTCACGTCCTTATACAAAGATGTGGGGACTGGATTCAGTGCTGAAATCATCTGGAGTAATTAAAAGATCATTTCTATACGTTGGAAGGAATTTCTAATTCTAATTATATCCCTCTTTGGTTTACTTTGGCCTGTCTCTGCAGTAAGTTACTATAGAAGTACAGCAGTTCTGAAAGGACAGTGCTCACCAATGAGCTGAAAATTACTGCTATTATTTGAAACTGGCTTCTTTGACACAGTTTGGTTAAAATAAGATATCTCTAAATTCTAATGTGTAATTTGATATCTGTATGCAAGAACACTTAATTAATTAAACATTTGTTAAACTGTAATGGAGAAAGCACTTATTAGCCAGACACAACTGAATTTCCATTATTCCCTGTAGATTTATTCTGAATTGTGCTTTCTTTTTCTGCTGAAATTTTTAAGGCAGAGAACTTTTCATTATATCATGTCTTATTGTATAGCTCATTCACAATTTTTCAATACATAACTATTAAAATCCATTGAAAAATCCAGATGTTATAACCAAAATTAGGTGCCTTAAAATTATGAGTGAAGTTACTGAACCCAAAATCACGATCTGAAACATGTGATTCAGGGACTGGAATCAGTTTACTATGCACTGGAAGAAATAGCTGCCTTGAAAAAAATGATCCATAAAACTTACCATCTGTAACTTCTTGATAGGGAAAAAGATTTGCATTAAACTCCAATATTGGTCCTTCCAAGGCCTCAGGGTCTGAATCAGGACTTCAAGTGTCTTCTTCTTAGAAGGGCCAGGTATTAGTAAATATTTTTTGAAAATATTAACTACTTTTGCAAAATTACTGAGCTATGATGCTAAGTACACCCTGTAGTTAGAATACCTCACATGAATACAGAGGTTAATTTGAGTAAAATTTTACCTCTACAAGAACACAAACTAAACTCCTAACTGCCTCGTGAGAAAGACTAAAGTGAAAGAACTAATATTCAGTTGAAATTTCAAAAATAAATTTTCCTAAATAACTAGCTAATAAGTAATTTGATATTTCTGATCCTCAGTACAGCCAGTACTCATTCTCCTTTGGCATACTGAATCCTATGTTACTTTATGTAGAGCAGTCCTGCTTGAACAAGAAGGAGCAGCATTACTCTAAATGCATTTAATTATCATTTCTTCCCATAAATGAGTGTTTGGGTGCTTCCTTGCATCCCAAAAAATGGGTTTGAATCCCCATTATCTGCAAAGAATTGTGGTAAGTGCCCTGGTTTTGTGGTGATACTCTCTAACCACGAAGTGCATAAAGAAAGGCAAAACTGCCACCAAAATAGACAAGAATCTTTGAGATGTATGATTCACATAACAATTTTTTTAGGCATACTAGGGGTATCTTTATCTGGTGACACTTTAAGAGTAATTAGAAGATTCAGTGCCTTCAGCAAATGGCTGGATGTCTGTGGATGTATTCTCTGCACAAGACTACTGTTTTCCTGGTTTTTCACTTTCTAATATCTCAAAAGCTGACAATAGCCTTGCTGGTCTCATCACTCCAGAAAAATTTCCATGACTTACCCAATATCAAAAGTCAATTGTTACACAAATTGCTATCAACTTCTGTCCCTGTACCCCAAGCATGGCATACAGATCTGGAGTTATTAAGAATTCATCTGTAGGTTCATTTTTGGGTCTGTTTTCGTCCCTTCCCCCAGCCCCACTATATATAGATATGTGATACATATTATCAATATATAATATATATTAGACATAAATATTATTTTTATATGCACTGTATATATTAAAGCATTAGAACAGGGAAGTCATAATCTACAGCTTTTGGGAAAACCTTTCCTTCATTAAGTTATTTTCCTTGTTTTCCTTTCACATACCAGCATCATCTAATGATGCAGCAGTGCTTTCAGGCAGGCTTCACTCCCCTGCAGATTGCTATTAATGATACCAACTCTGTAGAATTCAGCTGAAAAGTTGCAGAGTTCAAGTAAAAATTTTGCAAAGGGATGTACAATCTGGTTTTTCCTGGGCCACATAAATTTTGAAAAAGTAGAGGTAGTAAATTGTGTAAAGACATTTTAGAATGAAAGTTTCTGATTTTTTCCAAGTTTGACAAACATTCAAAGTTTGAAACTCTTGTATAAAATTAGGTTTTAAACTCCTTGTTTTTATTCAGCATGAAGATAAATTTTTATATGTAGAAGTTGTGAAATAGATGTTCTATGTTCCCTTCATTCCTCATGCTGCTTGAGTGCATATCATGAATAGGTATTCCAAGTGACCTAGTTTTTAGTACTTATCACATGAAAATGAAAAAATTCTCTTCTTCAGCCTACTACTTGAAGCTAAGGCACAAAAAACCATCACAGATGTTTGAAAGTCTTAATTTCAAATGAAATTCAGATATATCAGAATTTGAGTACTCATATTTTATCTCAAAATTACAAACTTTTTGATCTCTTAATAATGTTTATTTTTCTGTAACTTAGATACTTGCCTATTTATTTATTTACTGGATAGAAGAAATTTAAAGTAATACCAGATATGTGGGGATGAAGTGATGGTACCAGAGGTGTGGATAAAGTGTAAACATAAAAAAAAGAAAACTAAAGAAATTTTCACCAATAAATGAATTCCTTCCAAAAGTTCTTGTCCAATAGGTAAGGTATTGGAAGTCCCAAGGTTATATATTGTTTTTTTAACTAAAATTTCTGATATAAAAATGTTTCTCACCAAATATCCAAGTTGGAAGCCACTAAAATAGATGTCTTCTTCAATTGCTAATTCTCATGTTCTTTTCAAATGTGAAGCCAGAAGGAAAAGACCAACTAGCTGAAAAGTTTTAAAATTGGTTTTTGTTCTAGTCTTAAACTGACTTGTTAAAGATAATTCAAAACTTCTGCAACTCTAAGTGCATATTTCCCAATGTAATATGCCCTTTAAAAATATTGGACAACTTATTTTACTAATAATATGAATATCTTTTTAAAATTATTTTAAAGTCCTTTTTAAGGATTTTCAAAATCAGTTCCTTAAAAATGCCTAAACTTGCATACAAAATAGAGACATGCAGATCTGCTGGTCATTTTAATATATTAAACATGCATATACTGTGGTTTTTTTAGAATTCTAAGCTTTCTGAAGGTGAAATATGATAAAAATTAGCCATATTATTCTAGGATATTTATTCTAACATCCTATCATTTATAGGATAAATCAGTAAAGGTTGATTATTTTTCTTGAAGAAGCACATAAAATTTACTTAATTAAACTGATAGTTAGGTAGGCTGTAGTAATGTTAGGAAGGCAAGAAATCTCAACCATTCATGGAGACTCTGAATAATACTTGGGGAAAGAAACAGAGCAACAACCAAACAAAACACAAGAAGTAGCAATGCAAGGAAACATAGGCAAAAATATGCAACAGCTAACTGACACATTTAGTTGGAAGTTAGACACTTGAGGATATTCATTCATCAGAACATTATTGCTTCAGCATGTTATTGCTTTTGTAGTGTAATACTATAAAAGTTGTAAAAAAAAAAAAAAAATTCCCTGAAATCCCCAAATTAAGCATAACAATGTATCTGTCAGCATGAACCTTAGCTAAATTTACTGGTATACACTCAGAAATTATAATTAAATAAATGAGGCACATAGATGAGCAAACTTCCAAAATAAAAGATAAGCCTTACTGGTATCACACGTATGCCACCCAAAATCCAGTGTTTTATTTTCCTGGCGTGTCTTTCACCTTGCATTGTGAATCTTTTAAACTGTGCTATTTTGGCAGGGATTGAGTTGATTTTCTTTACAGCAGCCACTATTGGGTGCAGTGTTGATAACATGCAGATATTTTAATTATTGCTGGACAGTCCTTACACAGTATTAAGACTTGTTCTTCTTCTATCCCCATCCCAGCAGACAGCAGGCTGGGGGTGTGCAAGGAGTTGGAAAGGAACACAGATGGAAAAAATGAACAAAGGAATATTCCATATCATATGACATCTTGGTCAGCATATAAATTTGGGAGAAAAGTTGTCCAGAGACCTGCTGCTCATAGCTAGTGGTGAAAAGCTATTTCCATTTGTATTGCTGCTCTTTCTGTGGCTTTATTTCCCTCTCTCTGTTATTAATATTTTTAATTATTATTAGTAGTAGCATTAGCATTATTAAATTTTCTTTATCCCAGTTTCCATATTTTCTTGATTTTACTCTTCCAATTATCTTCCACCTATCCTGCTGTGGCAATGGATTGAGTGAGCAGCTGTGTCATGCTTAGTTGCCAGCTGGTGTTACACAACACTATAAACAAAGGTATGTTCAGAGTGTTTTTAATTAGGACATCTAAAAATCCTGGAGAGATGCAGATAAACCAGTCAGGAGTCATTCCTGGTCGTAACCCACCTCAGAAGTTTAGATGTCTGGCAACCCGGAACACAGGTTTAAAAACCTGAATGGGATAGAATTTTAACAATACAGCACTTTAGGTCTCCTGAATAATGAGATGCAAGTGGCCTGAGTTGATCTCCTGGTGGATTTCAGGTCATTATCACTTTGAATAGCTCTAGATTTCTCACAAAATCTCTTACAGAGAACATGAGACTTTGGTTTTAGGCATAATCCTTCAGGTACAATCTTGAGAAATCTCCAGAATAAACCAGGAAGCAATGTGTTCAGGCTGTTTAGTTCACTCTATATATTAAATACAACTTCTATTTGACTTTATTTATTAAGTTTTCTTTTGGGCTTTCTTGTCACCATATTGGGTTATTATTTTACCTTGATTCTTGACAGTTCTTTCAATCAGAACCTACCTGCACCTGTACTTCCATCTATCTAATAGGCTGAAATCAGTTTTCCATTTATGACTCTCTTTACATCTAGTGTTTGGGCATTCCTGGTTAGAGATGGGCTTAATTTGGACAAGTACTCAGATCCTGTAGGTAACTTAGCATCATGGTTAGGCAAACACTCTTGGAATGAGCACCAGACTGAGAAAAAGCTCAGATTTGAAGCATCTTATTTATTGGGCAAACAACTGAATAACAATCTTATTATGTATATGCTTTTATTAATGTTTTATTGTCGTTTTTAATAATCCTAGTGGAATTAATCAAAATATATCTTTAATTGATTATTCTATATATCTCTGGAGAGGAAGCAAGTAAATCATCATAGAAACAGAATTGTGTTAAGAATACGACAGCTTTGATTCTATTACATTCTTGTGGTCAAAATGAAGAGAACTGAAAACACTGCATTTTAAAATACTTTATAGTGTGCCTTTTTAACTCTATCATAGCTGTGGAGAAGTCTACTTTACCTCCTTTCTCTCCATGTACAACTCCAACAGCAGTAAATGCTAAGCCAATTTATGATAAACATCCATTTTACTGCTAAGCACTAGTGAAGTGATTTAGAAAGAGGTGTGGGAAGGATGAGGTGTAGGATGAAGACCATAAAGCTGAGAATATATGGGCCTAATTTTAGGAAAAGATGAATATAACAGTGAAGCTAAAATCAATAAAAAAGAAAAGTGCTATGGTGGAAACAGAAAGTCAGCTTTAAGTACAGCACAGAAACTCTGCTGGGTGCTGCCATACAGGACGATTATAATAAATCCCAAAGAGTGAAAGGAGAAAAGATTCTGAGTAGAGCCATTTCTATCCTGAGGATAACCTTACTTTGATTTGTGTCTTTATGCATGCTCACCCTTTTTTTTATTGCAGATATTTTACAGTGCATTGACTGCACCATACTTCCAGTTTCAAACAGAAAAATTATGAATTTGGCTATGAGTGGCTAGGCATAGGTTATTGTTCCATATATATTAAATTGGTAAGTAGATGTACAAGAGGTAAATTACTATATCTATGCCTAAATATCTGCTAATAAACAGATATGTTATGAAATATTCTCAGCCTATTTTCTTAGATTGTGTAGTGTTCTTACCTACAGTTTACCATCTAGCTATTCCTTTCTCATTTTCCCTCAGAAATGCTTAGAAATGTGTAACTAAAATTCATTGTAAGTATGATAGTATATTTTGAGCAATACCGATTAAACATTTATTTTTTTGTTCCAAATAGTTTCAAAGTTTAGTATATTGCTAATATTGGGCTAACATGGTCATACTTACTGAGAACAATCTTCTATTTCTTAAACAAAGTGCAATGTATTTTCCCATTGCTGCATGTATTCTCTAGCAGAATGTTTTATATAAAATTGTTTGCTCCATTTCCAAAAATCAAATTATTAACGTGGGGATTAGTTTATTGTTCACCCAATGCATGTTAATACTTTTCTCATTATAAATAACAAATTATGCTTCCATTTACTTAGTTCCACTGGTGTCCAGCCATAACTATTGCTCTTCCTGAAAACCTTTAGTTATTTCTAATTATATTTTACTTTAGTCCTTCCTTTCCTATAACTTATTGCTATCCTCTTTTCATTTATACATCTAGAAGCTATTTAACTGCATCATATATTCTTTTTAAGCTATTTAAGCTTGATATTTTCCAGATATGTCTTTACCTTTCCTGAATTTCTTGAGTTCTGAAAACATGTAGGCAACTGTTTGTCATGTTTGAGATTTTTTCTATTTTCAACTTTTTTGTTTATTTGGTTTTTTTCCATAGCTCTTTTTTTTTAATTAGGGACTTTTTTCCTAGGTTTATTTATGATTTCAGTTTGGGAGTCCTTTTCTGGGATTACTTCCCACTGCTAGATTTGTGGGTAGAGTGGGTAGGTTGTGAGTTCAAGAAAAACCAAGAATCAAGGCAAAATGACAGCCCTATATGCTATATAATGTAACAAATATTCCCGAAAGAGTACTTAAGAAATAAAGTGTAAGAAGAATCCTATTTAATACTGTCCATCTGTAGAACTAAACTGATCCCATCCCTTTGTAGTTTTCTGTGGAAGTCTCTCAAGCTGCAGGCTGGGCAAGAAAAGCCCTGGCAGAACAAGCCTGAGGAGTCCCAGCCTAAGACCTCACAAGTTCAGCACCAGGCTTGTAACAATACAATTGCATGAAGAACAGAAGTCTCAAGATTCACAAATTGCAGAGAAATAACTATTTTGGCAGAAGAGAGGGAGCTCTTTTAATTGTTCCAGCAGTAATGAAAGTTTAATGTGAAACCTACGCTTAGTCACTTGGGTCAGTCAAACAAAGACAAAACTGCAAGAAACCAGTCCTAATTTTCTAGTCCATATGAATCTTCTAGTTTTGGGGTTTTGTTTTTTTTTTTGTTTGTTTGTTTGTTGTCTTACTGTCTGCCTACTATGTTATTATTTTATTTTTTACCTCATCCCTCCCAGTTACTGGCTGAATTTGGTGCTTTTTAGCTGTTAAAAAAAAAAAAATAAAGCATAAACACATCTGAATGTCTTACACTGAGAAGGAAAAATTCTCTGAAGAATTGTAATAATTTTTCATTTCTGTTAAAGGTACAACTGTGGTCTCTGTAGATGATAATATAAAATAAATATACACTTTTTAGTATTTGCTGTGGCATATTTTATTCTTTTCTTCATCCTTTATGTATGGCTTTTAGACTTTCAGAAGAGAACATGTATTTATACACTACATGTCACTTTTTAAGCTGTACTTTAGAATTTACCTAATACCTTAATAAAAAAGCCAGGAACGAATGAAAGAATTTAATAAATACTGAGTTAAATAAATTTAAAGAAGGGCCTAGGGTTTGTCTGGGATTTTTTTTTCCACTTGTTCCTTTAAGCATTTCAATCATGTAAGAGTAATTACTGTATCATTTTACTTTAACCAACTGAAGTCAGTTAGATTCAGCATTCCTGTTGGTCTTCAGAGAACAGAAACACTGTTTTTGAAGTGAAAATTGCACTAGTTTTTAGAATGGTAAAAATGCTTTTAAAGTAAATTATTTTAAAGGGGGGAATAGTATGAATCCAAATGCAATTAGACTTTTATGAGGATAATGACAATATTGACTACTAAGGAAAGAAAATATACGACCTGCTATCTACATGACATGAACAAATATTATATAAATAATGACTTAGCTTTATCTTTTGTCTTTACCATCATTGAACAAAAAGGAGGAAAAAGCATTTTTCTATAGCTAAAGGTAAAACACCTTCAAAATAAAGAACTACCTCCATATCAACTTTTCAGTGTACTCTGTAACTCGTGGTAGTTACAATGTGGTATGTACATAGTATGTGACCATGTTACAGGTATTTAATCCAGTAAAAGACAACCTGTATTAATTAAGGGGGGAAAAAGGAATAGTTCTGTGATTTTCCAGACTACCATCTTGTTTACACTTGAGCTTCGTTCACTGCCTTTATTGTGATCTCCTTCTGTGATTATGTCCAGACTTATAAATATAAACATCTACAGACACCAATACAATCAATTCCACTTCTGCACTGCTAATACTTGTAGTGAACATAAGGAAGATATACCTCACTTAAGTTCCACTTTCCCTTTGGGGATGAAATACTAGAATTATGAATATTTCTGTGCACAAGAAATAACTTTAACTTTTGATGCCTTCACAATGGTATTTGCATATTACTCTACAATAATATTCTGCTTTAATTTGATTCAGCTGAAGAGTTTGTCTACACATTTAAGAATAAACTATTTGCATCATGTTTGTACCACTTCGTGCTTTTGATGTTGCATACCCCTATGTACTGTGAGAAGGATGAATGAAATCCAGTCCCAGACTCACATGGGAACAGGCTCCCCAGGGAATGTCACAGCACCAGCCTGTGAAGCATTTGGGAAATGCTCTCAGACACAGGGTGTGACTCTTGGGGATGGTCCTCTGCAGGGCCAGGAGTTGGACTCAATGAGTCTTGTGGGTCCTTTCCAACTCAGCATATGCTATGATTCTGTGATTTTGTGATTGTAGTGGGAATTTTATCATCTAGCTCACATATAAGCATTTTGAACTACAGTGCAATCCCATGTTGAGTGTTGAAAATATAATTTATCTTTCCATATGCAGACAGCTGCATTTGAATTGTCCTAGTGTACCTGGTTGAGCTCCAGCTGTCATTCAGACATACCTTGAGAGAGTTACCTGCATGTCACATCTACCAACCCTCTTCAGAAATTTTGGACACTCCAAAATATTACAGAAGCTGTTACATATCCATATGTGACATCTAAATTAAACTCAAATATGGAATTAGCATGCTATATTTGTAAAGTAAAGCATTCACATATTTACACCCCTCATCCCCATATTCTTGACATTATGTATTATGGGAAGATATAAAAGAAGATAATCACAGCTAAAACAAGCTGGGTAGTATTATTGCAGATCTTATTTAGGTTTTGGATGTTGGAAAACTATAGCCCAGGATAGTTTAGAAAAGGCAAGTCAAAGTTCTTGGATAGATCATGCACCTGAGGTAGGGTAGACTGCAGGAGGAATAACTTTTGGCAGCTGTTACAGCTGTTCTGAGCTATACCCCACTCATCACCCCAGCTACCCAGAAAATGTACAAATGACATAATTTTAATATTCAGCTGTCCTACTCCTTGGCAATTTTTATTCCCACTATATAAATCAACTTTAAGCAGCAGAGGCACCCTTTCCATTTCAGTTTATAAGTGAATGTCTTAAAGCTGGCACCAATTTTGTGACATCTGATAGGATGAATTCAAACTGCTACAGTTCAGAAGTTGTCAGATGAATTCCTGAACGAATTTTATACTATGCAAGAAGAAGCTACTAAATAAATGGGATAACAAGTGGGGAAAGAGAAACCATAAACATTCTGTAGAAAATCATGTTCACTCCTAGGTCAGAGCCCAAAGCTTCATTGCCTTAATCTGGCTGCAGACATTTGCTCACTAAAGCAAATGTCAGCAGAATAAAGAGTCATTGGTTACAGCTCTTGATGTTTGGCCCACAAAAAAATGGCAGCTACATGGTCTTTAGAAAGGAAATGCCCATAGCACAATATAGCACATTATTACTATGAAATTATCAGCTTACCCCCACAAGCAGCCCTCACATACAAAAGCAAATTACTAATAAGGAACACAATGAGACATGGGAGGTTGCAAGAGCTGAACCTTTAATTTTTTTTCAATAAAACTATGCATGAATAAACAACTCAGGGAGGATTTTTGCAGAAGGGAAGATGACAATGGTAACTGGGGATATAATTAGGTAAGTAGATAAAACATTCCTAGTTTCTAATGAATGAAAATTAGTACTTTGTGCATTTCTATGTAAAAGGACATGGTACCCAAAAATCTAATTTACAGAAGAAAAGCATCTCTATAATTATATTAAAAAGTTATGATTCCTTCACTGTTCATGTTGTTGCTAAAGGCAACGAATGGACAAGAACCTGAGTTATCACAGGGGCATTCAGACTTTCAGGATGCAATTCTAAACCAAACATCTTAATTCCTGACATAAAAAAAATTAAATCTTAATACTTCAGGTTATTTCTTTGCCCAGTAATAATGCATCCTGTTTCAAAACAATGTTTGCAAGTTGCTGTGCAGGTCCACAATTCCCTTTAAATGAAAAAAGAATTTTGTACTTAAAAAAAGATTTTTTTCAAAGTGAAAATGAGATTTATGAGTCTGCCTCAGGACACACTCTGAGTTTCTTCAGTTAAGCAGAAGAACTCAGGCTTTTATCATTGTGTTTTACATGCATATCAAGGACTTTTCAAAAAGAATAAATTATCTGTGAAAGTTGGAGTAATAATCCAAATAATTTTTGAGGTTTTTTTTTTTTATTTTCCTCTTTAAAATATTTATTTAATAGACTTTAGATTGTATTTTTTAATATTTTCAGGCCATATGCTTCTGTAACACCGTCCCTGCCCTTCCTTTGTACCTATACTTTCTTATTTAAGTACTGTAAATCATGTAATTAAACCTGGCATTACTGAAAAAGTAGTTAGCAAGAAGTAATTCGTATTCATTTAGAGAGTAATCACATCATTTTAAAATTGTTGTTAAACAGACTTTGTTTTGAAAAAGTGTGCTGCTTCATTTTTTCCCTTCGTATTTCACATATTTTAATGGGAAGAGAAAGTAAACCTTTCATTATTTCCTCGTCATAATATCATAGAACATTTATTTTTTGAGCTGGAAAAATTAATATATTTGCATATTGACACAAAGCTCGGCTGATGTTTGAGGGGAGAAATGTAAAGGTATTCATTGCTGCAGGAGACTACATTAGACACATTCAGTAGTTTTGTGAAAAGCTATGAAAGTCATAGTTATACTGGGAACATGTGACAAATAAATTGTATTTTTATACACAGATAGCAGGTTCTTTCCTTCCACAGTGAGATGGGGTAGAGAAATGAAGGAGTAAAAGTGAAAAAAGTCATGGGCTGAGTTAAGCTGCATACACATGCAAAGCAAAACAAGGAATTTATTCACTACCTCCCATGAGCAGCAGGGTTTCAGCCATCCCCAGGAAAGAAGGGATCCATCATGTCTTAGCAGTTACTGGGGAAAACCAACAAAAACCAACACTACCACAGTGAACACCCTTCCCATTCCTTCCTTCCTCTCCACCTAGTTTTATTTTCTGAGCATGATACCATGTGGTCTGGGACATCCCTGTTTTCAGCTGGGGATCAGCATTCCTGGCTGCATCCCCTGCAAGGTCCCTGTGCACCCTCAGCCTTGTCACCCGTGGGTTGGGGTGAGGAACAGAAAAGGGCTTGGCTCTGTGTAAGGGCTGCTCAGCAATAACTAAAACAAGTCTGTGTTATCATGCTGTTTTCTTCAGAAATCCAAAACATAGCCCATACTGGCTCCTGTGAAGCAAATTAACTCTACCCCAGCCAAAATCAGAACATAAATGGAGAGCAAGAGCTTCTAGTTTTAAGTGCATGTACTTCAACACACTAATGTTGTGTATTTATCTCTAAATACTCTGGATATTATACATTATAAGGTGGGATAGAATAGACCCACAATCAATGTATGATGAAAGTGTTATCTTTGAACTGTTGATGTGCCTGTGATCAGATGGAGTCCATTAGAATATTCAAACACATCTCTCAGGGGAATTACAAGGTTACTGATATAACAGCGTTGAAACCCAGGTGCACTCCCTTGATCTTTTTAGATCTTTTGTTAATAAACTGGAAACTTGAAAACATTATTGTTAATTAAGATCAGAAGAAAGACTCATGACAGCAAGAAAAAGGATAGCTTTTTTGATGCTTTTTTTCATGAAATGACTGTGCTGACTGGCAAGACCAGATGCTGTATATTAAGCAGGGACCACACTAAATCAACAATTCTCTTTGTCTTGGAACCTTTTCTTCCCTTAGCTCTTTTGATACTACTTGTCAAAAGCTTCCTTACATGAATATTTTTCAAATAAATACACCTTCTGAGCCTTCTTTTCTGTCAAGCTCCTTAGGATATTTTTTTCACATAGGGAATGTCTTTAGGCTAATTCTCTGTTATCTATCTCCTCTTGATATGACACCAATGCTTTCCCTATTTACTTCTTTTATTTGGACAGCTCTTACTGTCCCTGGCAATGTGTGAGGATTGCAGACAATAGAAACTGGGATACTGAACACATATTTCCCTGTGTTTGTTTGATTTAGTATCTTGAATTCCCTCTTTATTTGCCAAGCAGGAATATCTTTTTTATTTTGGCTCACTAATTACCAGGACTTCCTAGACTTACAGTATCTTTCTAACTGAAAGATAGTAGTCAGTGAAAAGAAAAAAAAAAAAAAGAAGACAAGAGAAAAATGGAACTTGCTGCAACAGGCATTGTTTAATTTGGCTCTCTGGGGCTGCCTATAAATTCTCCTTATTCTTAGTTGTAGAAATTGCCAGCCTGGAAACAAGCTAGTGAAGAAAGGAAATCCAATTTCTTGCTGTTTAGCTTTTTACACAAAATATGAGAGTCATGTTTCTAAGCACCTGCCTCTACTTGATTAAGTTGTTGTTGAGTTTGTGGCTCTATCTAATGTCTTTGTTTCTAAAACATCTAATGTTTCAATGCCTTTGAACTGATGACTTCATGATTTTGATGATACTAAGGACCTACCTGTAAGGACTATATACATAGTTTTTCAATTGAATGGCAACTGAGAACAAACAATAATAATTGAAGTAATAAACTAAAATTATCAATTGATCATCTTTTTATAAACAAATTTTGGTGTTTGCTTTTGTACCAAAGAGAGAAAATAAAAAATCCCTGAGAGCCCAAGCAGGTAGTCAAGGGCTTGCCAGACCTTTTTGGCTAAAGTCTTGGTTATACCTGAGCCCAAAAGATTTTTAAGTCAGCTTAATGTGAAACATACATATATATATTGTTATACATTATACTTCTTTTTCAAAATTGTTGTGCTTCTGAATGTGGGTGCTCCAGTGGACTTACTGATCATCTCTGGTATAAAGAATTGGCTCCAAAATTCAGATTCTTGTTCAACTTAATAGTGTGTAGGATATAAAATCTTAGAAAGAGTAATTTTTTGATGTCTGCCAGGACAGAACATTGCAAAAGAACATTGCAAGCAGTTTGAAATACCCCAGAAATGTTACCCATATCTGCGAGTACCAGAATATTCTTAAATTTTGGACCTGAAGCTGCTGAAATGAAGCCCTGTTGTTAATAGAGAAGATTCATTTTCTTAGTGACTACTCCACGTCTAATTTATTCAAAAATACCTCCACATTTCAATAAAGTAGTTTAGAACTAAAGTTCAGATGGATGAATAAAATGAAGTTAAATGATCCTCTTATTTTCTTAGTCTAATAATAATAATAATAATAATAATAATAATAATAATAATAATAATAATAATAATAATAATAATTTTATAATGATAATTTTTCCCAGAGAAGTCTATAATTTTATTTGGCTGGTTTTGCTTTGGACAAAGCGAAATATAAAGACAGAAAATATTTTTTAACATAAGCAAATAAGTCCAAATCTTGAAAGTACTGTTGATAAAATGTTTAGTGCAGGCTTTAATGTTAAAATCTAAAGTTACATTTCCTAATGATAAAAGTGATGAACAGGAACAACTGAGGGAGGATAGAAAAGAGTGAGAAAAATTCAAAAGAACATCAAGGACAGAGCAGGAGGAGGACGAGGTCCCCATGTCAGAGCAGATATTCACACAGCAGAAATCCATTCCAGATCAAGTTTGCATTTTCTAAAAGAATTGTAACCCATGAAGTGTCCACACTGAAGTAGAGTTTTTTCCTTGAAGGTACTGCAGCTAGTGCAGAGGGCCAACACTGGAGCAGGTGAAAGGTGTGAGAGAAAAGCAGCAAAAGAGGAGAAATGACTGGTACTATCCATGCCCTAACCATGCTGGCCAGTCAGGAATAGCAGAGTCAGGAGCTAAGGAGTGAAGCTGAATTCTGAAGAGCCAGTATGGAAGATGTTGTTTTATTGTCTTTGTTTTTCACTGCCCAAATTTATTTTAATTGTTGGTAAATTAGATTATCTTCCTCAAGTTTAGTCTCTTTTGACCACATCAGTAAAATACAAGGGATCTCACTGTCTTTACTTAGACACATGGGTTTTCACATCCTGTTTTCTCCCACTGAGGAGGGAAAAAAAGATGGCAGGAGGGTGCAAGTTTGGCCCTTAACCAACACTAACCCACTATGGATGCCTAAGTCAGATGATGAAATATACATATTTTCTATAATGTATCCAGCCAATTCAATGGTGATGGTTTTAATTCAGTCTTTTAACAATGAAGTAATTGATTTACTTCCAATCTCTTCAAATCAGTTTTCAAGACTAGATCTTATTATATTCACTAATAAAACTAATAAAGAGAAAATTTAAAATGTCTTGAAATTTCTGCAAACTATATTTATAGAAACACAGAATGTTTGAAAGTGTCTGCTGGATATTGCTTGGTCCAACTTCCCTGCTCAGAGTCATCTAGAGCCAGTTATCCAAAATGTTGTACAGATTGTTTTTGAGTAATTCTATGTTTGGAGATCACACAACCTCTCTGAACACGCTCTGTAAGTGCTTAGCCACCCTGACACTACAAAAGGGCTTCCTGTTGTTCAGACAGAGCCTCCTGGGTCTATTGCCCCTGCTCCTGTCACTGGTCACCACTGGAAAGAGCTTGACTACATCTTTGTACCCTTATTTCAGGCATATTTTGATGAGATCCCCTGCTGAGTCTTCTTGTCTCTAGGCCAAGCAACCTCAGCCTATTGTCACAGGAGATTGGCTCCAGACCCTTAATAATTTTCATGGTTCTTTCCTGGAATGTCTCCTGTATGTCCATGCCTCTCTTGTACTAGGGAGCCCAAAGCTGGACACGATCTGTCAGGTGTTGTATCACTTGTGCTAAGTAGAGGAATGAGCTCCCTCAATCTGCTGGCAATACTCCTAATGCACCCCAGGATACCATTTTTCTTCTTTGCCACAAGGGCACATTATTGGTTCATGTTCAAGTCAGTGTCTGCCAGGACCCCTGAGTCATTTTCTGGAGGCTGCTTTACAGCCATATATTGGCATATCAGAGAATATATGGATTTGCAATAGATCAAGGAAATTACCTAATGGAGGAAATCCATCTTTTCAAGCAGTTAAAATATTTTAACTAGCTCAGTTATCAGAAAAAAAAATCAAAAAATCTTTTACCTGGGTAGAAAATATCTCACCATTTATGCCTCAAGAAGTGGACAGCAGAAACTGGATTCCTTTGAAGATTGTGATAAAACCTCCATTCTATTAAGTTTCTGAATATTCTTACACATATATATTTATATGAAGTGTATGATGATCTCTACATTTCAGTGAATAGTAACAAAAGGTACAGAAGATTTCATAATAGATTGCACCAGCACCCATCTGTCTTGACATACCTGATAGTCTTTTGTCTTATAAAGTCAAACCCATCCAGAAGTTAAATATAATATCATACAAACATTAAATATATGAAGGAAAATTTAAAGGTCATCACTTGAGTATTAAACCATTTTTTGTGTTTATATTCATCATAGAATCATAGAATGGCTTGGGTAGGAAGGGAACTCCCAAGAGATCACCCACTTACAGCAGCCCAGCCATGGACAGGGAACCTTCTACTAAACTGGGTTGCTCAGGGTTTGAACAGTTTAGGGCTGGAACATTATTCAAAATGCAGCATGAGGTCTTACTACATAAACACTTTTTGATCTAAAATCAGTTTGTTTGTTTTTTTTCGTGACCTAGTTTATAGACATTTAGTCTGTAGTTCATAAACATCAGTATTAAAACATTCACCTCTTCTCAGTTTGCAGTACTTGCTGATTCATATTTATTTTCTATGAATTAATATTATTCTTAAAAGTTACTAAAGCAGCACCCTACAGACAGAAAAGAAAGATCGTATTTTTCATAAATTAAGACTATGAGATCAAAGATTAACCATCCCAAGAGACAACATTATATTCTCAGCTCTTTGTTAAAATGATCATGAGAGACTGGGGAAGAAAGAATTTTCTTCTACTTGAAACTAGCAGAATTGTCAGGATTTTTGTACCTTTATCGGTAGTGTGAAAAATTCATTCTTCCAAGGATCATCTGGGGATATTTCACTCTTTTTTGAGGGGTTTAAAGCACTGCTTGAGCTTTTGATCTCTTCAGAAAGCTTTTGTGCTGGTTTGTTGGTCTGTCCTGTGAACTACAATGTGCATGTAGGATTCTGGGGATGACTAGTTCAATGTTTAATCTAACCTTCATTGCAATTTTATTCTTTAGAAGCTGTCTTCATTACATGCAAAGAACTTTGCAATTTTATCAGAAGCACAATTTCCACATTTTATATTTTCAGGTGCAGTAAGTAAACTATATATGTGTATATGAGATCTTTGATTTTTGGGATTCTCCTTGCAGGTCCCTCAACTTCTCTACAATGCCCTTACCACAAGGCTTTGTATAAATGGATGCATATGAACAAGCAACATTTAGCACATAATTTCCCCAAATTTTCCCATATATTGTTTACTGATAATTAGAGATACTGTAGTTTTTTCAGAAACACCCTGAAGGTAAGTAAATGCTCCCATTCCAAAACTCAAATGCTTAGAAGGCTTTTTTGTCATTGTACCATTTTGACTCTCGATTATAGAGAAATTTATAATGATTCTTTGGAAAACAAGTATAAGCATCATTTTACTAATTAAGCAGCAAATTCAAAGTACTCAAACATTTATTTCTTGTCCGAATGCAATTTAAAATTTAATTTCTTTTAAAATTAACTACTCTGTAAAGAGGAAGCAATTAACTTTACAGTAAAAACTCCTTTTGGGGGAGAGGAATTGGAAGAAAACATGGCAAATGCAGCTCCTCAGTATCTTCTACTTGTGCATCAAAACTAGATTCTTTGTTTTTAGAAATGAAATAAATGCATAACCTTCTTTCATTCCAAAATGGCAAAAAACACACACCCTATTTCTAGGTAAATGCATGTTCTCCAAATAAATATGATATTTTTCCATTGCTTTGCTAAATAATTAATTCAGCCATAGCCTATGAAGCCTAAGTGACCCTGGCAAACAAAACTGGAATAAATCTAAATTATTATCCCCTTGGGATGGCATCACATGTGGGAGTATGTAACAGGGGCATACAAATTACATAATATCAACATCATTTAAGGCTTTAGAAGTGGGTCATCTTTTCTAGAGGGCTTTGGAGCTATTTTCTTAATATTAAATGTATAAATATAAATGTATAAATAAATGGAATAATGCTTATAAAAAAACTTTAACATTTCAAAGCAGAAAAAGTGGATAGAACTTGAAAAAATAATTCTCATTTTATTTCTTTTATTTCTGTTACTGTCGTGTTCTAGCTCAGGAATCAACTTCTGCAAATGAACAAACAAAAATTCAAAACAAGTTTGTTTTCTTTTTAATATTAATTTATCTCCAAAACATGCAAGTTATTTTCTATATGCTTATTAATAGTCAGATAAAATTTATCACTAGAAAATCGAAAGGTAAAAAAGACCATTGCTTTTCATTACTTTACCTGTCATGTTTAAATATCTCAAATCTTTATATGAAATTTTATGTTAATGAACTCTTTCTTCTCTGCCTCTTCTACCTGTTGCTGGTAATGTTAACTTTAATTAATCATGGGTTATAGGGCACATTCTATCCTTTGCTAGTATTAGTTACAGAAAGGAAGCTTTCTTACTATTTATACTATTTTAATTACTTTTTTTTTGTGAAATTATTCAGTCATATATTTCAGATGAAGAAATACATTGAAGCTAGTTACTCCTGTGCAATTGACTGTTAATCTGGATAGTATGATGCTCCTGATGAAATCCCTCTACTACAGAGGAGATATGGAGAAATAACATATATTGATCTCACAAGTCCAATAAACCTTTTAAATTTTGCTTACACAACATATTGTACAATACTTCATATTGTTTAAAAATGAGAAAAGCTTATTTTTATGGGCTATCTCAAGATAAAGTATACATTGTTTTAATCTCTAAAAAGTTTATGGAAGTAAAAAGGATTCCACCAGGAAAAAAATATTGTTTGAGGTTCCAATTTTAGTATCAATTTCAGAAAATTACTCCCTTGAAACAAAGATAAACAGAGATATAAATCACTGTGTGAATAGAAGTTGATGGCTTATAGTCATTTCTACAGAACTGAAGATGTGGACTCTGTCATGAAGAAATATGTCTATAATAAATTTGGAATCTTTGCTTCATTCCCTGTCTTATATGTCTGAAAATATGAAGCAAACACTTTATGTGTGCAAGGCTTTATACAATTACCCTTTTTTACAGAATTTTACAGAATTAACTGAGGAAGACAGCATAAGCTCTTCAAACAAAACAGACAGAACAGACAAAGAGTGCGAACTCCTGAGCTCAGATTGCTGTTTTACTGGAGGGAAAGAAAAGCTGATTGGATATTCATTCAAGTCAGTGATATATCCTCCATGCACTAGCAGATACTTTAAGATAGAGTGAGTGATTTATCTGATAGATGTTTAAAAAAGAATAAAAAATTAATGAAAAACTTTCACCAGCATCTAAGTTTGAGGGAAAACTCCAACTCAATACCAAAAAGAGAAGTGATAAAATTCCAGCTATCATATTAAAGGAGAAACTAAGATACTAGAAAGGGAAAAATATTAAAAACTTAGCTTTCAAATAAATTTCAATATTTCAATTCTGTTAACAATAACAGTCAATAAAATTTGATGCTGGGAGTACAGATCAATCAATTTATTTGTGTTGTTTGGGTAGAAGCACCAAATGTTCTCCAAAAATAACTTTGTGACCTTTTCAGGACTGCTAAATCATTAGGTTGATCTGTACAATTTCAAGAATGAAAATGAAGACATATATTTTACAACCATGTTATATTATATTCTTGTTTGTGCAGAATTCCAAAAGAGAGAGAATGTAACTGTGTGCCACAATCTAAAATGAATATGGAATACTGAATGTTTAATTTTGGGTTTATGTTAGAATATGCTGGGTTAAATTTGTTATTTTTGGTTATAGATATGATGCAATGCTGCAGTGGCCAACATTCTTGCCAGCTGTGCTCTAGCTTGGTTTGAAGGAAGGCACACAGAAAACCATAACCACTAGATATTATCTCCAGTGCTGTAGTTGGTGTGTTTGCAGATAATGATACTATTGTGTAGTAAAATATTTATCCTGTGAGAATGCTGATTTGATGAGGAAAAGCTTCATACATGTGGATTGAAGTTGTTAAAGATTTAATTTACAGTTGTACTATGTTTTTACATGCATTTATTAATTTTATTAATATGAAAATGCTTACTTTCTACATAAATTAATGGTATCCAATATAGAAAAAATATATTTTTTAAAAGCTTCATATAATGAAAGTTCCTTTTCTATATTTTTTTTTTGTTATCTTAAAATTTTGGCAGTAATATCAAAGAATAAAATATAAACAAATCACATTTGATAATAATTTGATAATATTTAAATGATAATTTAAATAATAAATAATAATTTGATAATATTTAAATAATTCAACCATCTGTTTTCTTATACATTTAAATACTGCAAATGAAAAAGATCCAAAGGAATTTTTTTTTAAATATTTTGTGCCAAGTCACACGTGTTTATTGATGACTATTCCCATAAAAAATTATGATAGGCTAGATTCTATAATTTTGCTATTTGAACATCACTACCTCTTGAGAACAACAAATAATATAATAATACTGTTACTTGCAGGTTATCAAAGTCAGAAATTTGCTGATGATTGCTATTCATGACAAGTACAAATTTAAATTTTTATTTGCCTAGATTAAAATGTGGGCATAATTAAATGCATGAGTGTTCTAACACAAGGAAGTTACTCCAGAAAATTTTAAAAGAGAAATGTCCTATTCTCGAGCTATTATTGCACAGGGTCTCAGGTTCATAGTATTGGTGTGAATATCCAAATTAGAATGAAAATGATAACACTGGATGACTTTAAGCATACAACTGAGATATTTTTAGTTTATGATTTTCAAATTTTAAGTAATTTCTGAGTTGTGTTACAGCTTCCTCTTGTTATATTTTTGCAATATTTTGCTAGGGATGTATGTCACATCACATGTCATGGGGCATGGACCTGAGGAAATATTTGAAGAAAAAAATACTTTTGATACAGCTTTGATAGACTATGAAGCTAAAGTAGCCAAGATTGGCACAGCTGATTCATTGATATAAACAGCGAGGGCACTGAGGAAAGCAATAATTTGAGAACCTTGTCTCTGCTCTGGTACATCTTCTTGGATGGACCTTTGGCTGAACACAAAAGAAAGCTAGGAGTTAAATGACATACCAGCTGCATGGATTAAATACTTGTGTGTGGGGAATCAGAACATAAAGGTGAACTGGGAGCCAAAATTTTTGCCAAGGTGAAGTGGTTCAAATTCTGTTTACTGAAGGGTGAAGACAGACTATTTATGGTGACAAAGACCTCTGTAACCAGGCTATAAAAAATATGCAGCTGTCTTTAAATATGCATGTGATAGATAGTATATTATGGATATATAATAAGGTTTATAGTGAGACTGAGAATACTTTGGGAATGTCCAACTATTGTGGTATACATAAGAATAATTTTAACCTGATTTATTTTTTTCTCCACCCCAGTAGCTCAAAAAACGTAATGAGATAATGTTATTTGGGGATCTGGGTAAAAAAAGGATTAAGGCAATTTAAACAGTAAAAAAAAAAAAACTATAGAATATGTGCAAAACATACCATGTACAATAAAACTAAAAAATAGCAGACAATTTGGGGATCTATGAATGAGGATTGATTAGGTGGACTATGAGAAGAAATGCATAAATATGCAAGAATGAAGAATCCATCACATCGTCTCATAGAAGAACTTGGGATGTTGACAAGTTACTGCAGCCTTCTTCCAGCCACATCTTATTTAAAAAAAAAAAAAAAGAAATAGATGATCTTGAAGGTCTGTTCAACCCCAGCCATTTTATGATTCTATGATCCTTATTCCATCAGTCGGTTTATTGCTGCGCAGACTTTTCTTCTCATTCATTGAGCAACAGTTAAATAGAGCCAGTGAGAAGTAAGAAAGGGCACTATTTAAGTAAGCACTTATTTGACACTGTACAGAAAAATGTTCCTGTCCATGTATGTGTTTTATAATGCACTTTGTTTTCAGTTTTAGTCAAGTTATTCCTTTGTGTAAAGCCAGATATCAAGAAGGCTCCTCTTTCTCCTCTCTGTTTGTATCCAGTTCCTATTAGTTTTAATAAAATTTATCTAAAGCCTTCTAAAATCAATGAGCCAAGGTTTCTTTTCATTTTGGATTGGCCTAAAATTTTCAAACCAGAAGCAGATCAAAGTTCACTGTTCAATTGCTGAAGATATTTTGAAATAACTTTAAAATACTATTCACATTTTGAAAGTTAGTTTCTGAACTGTGAATTCAATCCCAAAGTCAATAAACATTCATGCAGATTTTGAAAAATTACTTACTATGCACATGATGCCCTCTTTATGAATTGAAATGAAAATTGACTGCAGCACCTTTTTCCCCTCACTATAAAGGGCTTAACTGATACATTAACTTACATAAAGCTGATTCTTACTAGCAACTCAGACCAAATAATGGGACTATATAGGACATTTCCCCAACTACTCAGTGAAACTCAAATCTCACTTTTAGAATCGAACCAAATCTCATTTTCACAGATGCCTCTGTAGAGGTACTAGTAGTGAATATAAGTAATGAAGCTTCTAAAGGATAGTATTTTGAAGAGGGTAAAGAACATTTGGTCTAGATGGACATTTGACAGGCTATCTGAGCATCCTATCCAGCACTTAACCAACCTGACTGTAAAATACTGTCTACTGATGCTGATTTGGTGTTTTTCTTGTTACAGCTTATGCTCACTCTCTCTTAAACTTTTCTGTACAGTACTGAGAAAAGCTTAA
Organism: Oenanthe melanoleuca; assembly: GCF_029582105.1. Taxonomy (NCBI): domain Eukaryota; kingdom Metazoa; phylum Chordata; class Aves; order Passeriformes; family Muscicapidae; genus Oenanthe; species Oenanthe melanoleuca. Next base: position 25,920,355 of record NC_079336.1, on the reverse strand, counting down.
CTCTTTCTCCTCTGTATCCTCATACAACATACTTCAAGGTATATTACAGTGCCTCAGCCTTCTGCTCTTCATTTTGAACAATCTCAACTGTCTCTGTGTGTCTTGATACATCATGGGCTTCAGATGCCTGACCATTTTGGTGGTTTCTCAGAGGGTTTGCTTCAATCTGACAGTTTTTCTTTTCTTGGGAGCTCAGTATGCCACATGTCTCACTAGCATCAAACAGTGGAAAGACCTACCTCAACATGCTGGCAAAGTTCTTTCCAGTGCAAAACAAGATGTCCTTGTCCTTGATTGATGCTGAAGCAGAATGCTGGCATATACTGAATTATTTGACCTTCAGGGTACTCTCTGCAAGCCCACCCTGTGCTGGTACATTGATTTATTCTGGTCTTATTGTTTAGACATTAGTTTTGCCTTTGCTGAATTTCATGAAATTCCTATTATCTCACCTGCAATGAAGATTCTGGAATGGGTTGCCAGCATTCTCTTTCATATAATCAGTTAAAGGTTTCTACACAATGGGAAGAGAAAATGCAACAAGAAATTACTCAAAAATCCAAGCAGCTGAGCTGGCTAGAGCAAGTCAAAACATCAAAACAGTGTTTGGGTGCTGCATTTCAAGAACTATTGAACTGACAGGTTTAAAAATTTGTCTGAATTTCACAAGACCTCTCTATAAACCCAAAACAAAAGAGGAAACTACATTCTAGCAAGATGTTTAGCACAAATGCTTAATTTTAAATTGATATAATCTTTTTAACTTCAGTGAGGCTAATGCATGCTTGAAATTAGGTAACGTATTAAGTGTCTCGAAGAACTAGAAATGTGAACAGTGATGGAAGCTCAAACAAGATTATTTATGGAAACATTATTGCAAAACCTTTGGAGGTTGAGATCTTAATCATCAATACCTACATTTTTTCTCATGCTTATAATCCTGGTTTTAGTATGGTAATATTCAACATCTGTTTGGCAACAAATATATGCAAGAAAACAACATTTCTATGTTTAAAAGATCTTGGAACACATAATTTCTCCAGCAATACATTTCAAACTAATGAGATATGCATGAGTCACTTATGGTTTCACACTGTAACTTAAATGAAAATAGAATGGAGGAAAATATGAGTTTTAGTGTAGTTTAGTATTTTGTGTCTAATAAACCTAAAATCTTTTTTTAATGACTAGGTATGACTAGTGTAATATATCTCAGCTGCACTTCAGATACAGTATGGATCAGAAAATACAGTTCCCTAGAGAAGTAAGGATAAGTGTAATTAACAAAAACAAAGAGATGACAATAATTTACAAATGCTTGTTCTTTTAGGAAAGAGAATGTTCTTTCCCTGTGGAGCAGCTCTTTAATTTAGTATATCTATTGACTCACTTTGCAAGAAATCTGCAATTATATAATGAAGTTCAAGAATTGAAGAAAACTAGAGAGTAATATTACTTTCAGGAAGGAAACTGCATCATACTTGGGCTGAATTAGGCTGAAAACTATAACACATGGCTCCAAGAACCGTGGTTTAAATGAGTGAGAGATTCACACATTGAGCTACTGTGGTGGGTTTCCTTGTCTGGATGCCAGGTTCCCACCAAGCTACTCTATCACTCCCCCTTCTCAACTGGACGGGAGAGAGAAAATATGATGGAAAATAACTCAGGTTTTGATAAAGAAGTTTACTAAAGCAAAGGGGAAGCGTTGCCTCCAAAGTTGAAGCAAATTTAAACGCAAAGATTTTATTCTCTACTCCCGTCAGGAAGTGATGTCCTGTCACTTGCTGGGAAGCAGGGCTTTGGCACGTGCAGCAGCTGCTCTGGAAGACAAATCTAAATTGAGAATGCCCTCTCCCTCCTTCTTCTCTTAGCTTTTATATCTAAGCCAATATTACATGGTATGGAATTGCCCTTCAGTCAGTTTAGGTCAGCTGCCTTAATTGTGTCACATCCTGAGATCTTGCCCACCCACAGCCTACTGCAAAATGTTGGACAGTGCTGATGCTGAGCCAACACTGCACAGCTGTGCCCAAAACACAAGTGTGTTACCAACACCCTTCTAGCCACCAATGCAGAGCACTGCACTGTGAGGGCTGCTGTGGGAAAAATGATCTCCTCCTCAGCCAGATCCAATACAGCCACACACAAAGAGTAGAAAAAAAAACAACTTAAAAAACCAAAAAATTTCTTGGCATGTTATCAGTTACTTATTCCCCGACTACACTACGTTACAAATAACGTAAATAATATTAGGATGCTACTAAGTGCAAGAAAAGCAGAAGTATCATGCCATTTTACAAAGCCATGAAAACGCTGAATCTTAGAAAAGTTAAAAAAAAATATTCAATTATAACAAATAATCAGGCAAAGTTAAATTCTAAACAGGTCTGAAGACTGTTAGGAGAGCAGTCTAAAATAAACCTGGACTGTTTATTTCAGAAAAGAAAAAGAATCAGACACATACGATGACTGTCCCTAAATCATTAAGGAAACAAATATCAGAGAAGAAAAGATATTTAAGCTGATGGACAAATTATATCATGAGGGAAATGCCTATAACATAAGCATGAATTAATTAAGTTTGAAAAATAGAGCTTATTATGGTAAGTTTTTTTATAATAAGAATAATCTGGGAACAACCTTATACAAAGCTAGTGCTTCTGTCTTTCCAATACATGACCTCAAAGACCACTTTAATTTTCATGTTGCTATGAAAGATATCACAATTTCTTTGATGTATTGCTACTTTATCTATTGTTTTCTAGCTTTTTGCCAAGCACAGTCCAATTTCAGCACATCCTACTGTGATACTGAAAAGTCAATTGTTATGATTTTCTTCTGTTTCTTTGAAGATATTCCCTACTGTAATATTGCTTTGTTACCTATTATTGTGCCAGTAATACTTGAAAATTTTGATATTGTTTAAAAACAATTTAATTATACTCATGTTTATTGATTTTTTTAATGGTTGATTGCCCATTGCAATTTGGTAAACAAGAAGCTTAAAAATTTTTTTTAAGTGAAAATAGAAAACTGAGAAGAGCCTAATTAACCTAACACTGTAGTGACAAAATTATGCAGAGAAAAATAACCAGACACAAAACATACAATGCAAATCTAGTGACACTTTTTTCTCCTGAAATAATTCAAAATTTGTTGTCAGAGCATAGGTAATTTTGCTGAATCTTACTTTCTTATAAGCAACATTCTTTTTGTATATTAGATGTTAGTTACTAATTTAATATTGTTTCACAAAAAATAAATGTGTCCTGAACCTATTAATTCTTAAATGTATTCTTTTCTGCAAACATGACTAAATCTACTGTCTGTAGGAGTATAATCTGTGATTGTAATGAATTTTGATTTCTCAAAAGCACCATAGTTCACTTCAATACTTCAGTCTTTCTCAAGACAATTAAAGTACTGTATTTGTTGTAGTTATACATAAACACAAGTAACTTAGCAACATTGAGAGTGGGACTGGCATTAAAAATACGTAGAATTTACCTCTGATGTTTTGATTCTTTCACCAAACATCCCACATGTTTGATGAAAGATTTGACAGCAGGTTGAACCATTTATTAGTCAGATCCAGGATGCCTTCTTTTATACACAATCACATCTGACCTCATAACCATATTAGACACAAGTCTTTTTTGGTAACAGGTCTTTTTTTCATACAAGTAAGACTTCTTTTTATTTTTTTCCATGAGTTCCATCTCTATAGTAGTTTAACACTTATTTGATTCAAAACTAAAGCTGTTATCTAGTCCACAATACTGCAACAGTGAGTTTAGAATGCAAGAATATTTTTTTTGTAACACAATATTGTTCTTAGTCTTTGACGAACTTTTTATTTCAGTTCATAATGAATTGCAAATATAAAATCCAGAAAAGAAAAATCTCTAAAGAATAATAATAATAAGGTACTTGATGCTTCACTGTTAAGATTAAACAGATTTAAGCTGTTACTACTGTTAATGCATGCTACCCTCTGCAATAAACATTTGGAACAGTGAATGAATCACTTGTTTTCAGTGTTCACTGAAATCAATAGCAATGCAATGCCTTCAGAAAGGTTTGGGATTATGGCCCGATGCATTTGTTGCATTTAATATGTCCCCTACATATGTCACTAAACTTGAAAACAAGATGAAAACTGCAGTTTTGGCATTAATGCTGTTTTGTACTATACTTCAAATTGAAATTTTATTGAATGTATTCACTTTTTTCATTACTGATTAAAGGATTCATTCCTGAAATATTGTCTTTTGTACGCCTGAAAAGGCTTATCTATGGCTGTCAAATTTATTGACACAACAGTAGTTATTAAAAAATAGTATTTCATCCTAATATATTCACTTTGAAATAGATTCCATAGCCAAATATGAAAGTTTTCCAAATCTAGAGAGGTTACAATTTAATCTTATCAATCTTTATCTGTGATTGAGGAATTACATCATAAAAGAGCATTTGACTAAGTTCACGGTGGGCTGAAGACAACCTCTTGTAGTGTTATGTTCATAGCCATGGTCTTTAAATGTTATTAACTTGACTTACAAAGTTCAGAAATAGGTTGTGATGGGTTGACTTGACTGGCTGCCTGATCCCTGCTCAGTTGTTCTCTCCTTCTCTGCAACTGGACAGGAGAAAAGAGAATGAAAAACCTCCTGGGATGAGGTAAAGACGGGGAGATCACTTACCAGTTTTCATCATGGGCAAAATAGGCTTTACTTGGGGAACATAAATTGAATGTATTGCTAATTAAAATAGAGTGAGATGATGATAAATGAAGACAAAATTAAAATCACCTTTTTCTGTCCTCCCTTCTTCCCAATCTCAGCTTCAGTTCTTCACTCCACAATCCTCTGCCTCCTCGCTCTAAGCAGTCCAGGAGTTGTGATCAGTCCATAACATTTCATCTTTACTGTTCTGTCCTCCTCGCACTTTTCCCTACTCCTGCAAGGAACCCCTCCACAGGCTCCAGTCCTTTAGCCCTACTCCTTCAAGTGCCAGAATTTCTTCAGCAAACAGTCATCCTTTCCAGCAAGTGGACATCATGGTCCACCATGGGCTGTAACGAAATCTGCTTTGGTGCCTGGAACATCTACTTTCCTCCTTCTTATGTGGCCTTGATATTCTCAGGATTGTTTCTCTTTTTCCCACCTTCACTCACCACACTGCTGGTGTGACATCTCCCCTTTCTTTAACACATTTTCTGAGGTTTCCTCACCTGAGCTGGTGGAGCTCATCAGTGCCCTGTGGCAGATGGGTTGGAGCCAGCTGGAAATGGCCATGTCCAGCACAATGCAGTACCAGGCTCTTCTCACAGACCTTCACTGCAGCCACTGCTGCCACCAGCACTTGTCCATCAGTGCCCTATACAGAGGGCTAGGGGTGTTTTAGTCTACACTGGAAAATAGAAATGGCCAGATTCTATATTGGATTACAGTCTGAGGGCTGTAACCACCAACTGCTTCGCTACATGAACTGAAAAATGGAAAGAGTGCAATGGATGGCTTAAAAAAGAAAAAGGATGTAAATATTTAACCAGAGATATTTGAATCATATGAGTCATTTTAGTCCATCTGAGAATGACTTCTAAGTTGTGAGAGCCTCACCACTCTCACAGTATGTTTTGGACTTATAGCTCAGTTTCAATAAGAAAGTCATGGCCTTGTTGGATAACTTCCTTTGCATGGAGCATCAGATTTTGCCTTTGTAGGTAAAGAATTTCAATAGTGGGAAATGTTTTAAGGTCACTTTGTGTTTTGTACAAATATTTCCCAGGGGCTAAGCAAAGATTATCAAACTCATTTCTCTTTTGACCCAAAGCAGATCTCTTAACCTAGTTCTTTGGTGACCAAAGACTTGTGCACTAATCCACTAATCCTCCTAGTCTCACAAATTATTGAAATTTATCTACACAAATTATCTACAAACTCAGACTGAAGATCTGTTGAAAAGACTGTGACTTCAAGGAAGCCCAGATGGTGACATAGTGGGGAGAAAAATAGTGACTAAGGATGAGGAAAAGGCTGAGGAAGTTAATGCCTTCTTTGTCCCAGTCTTTAATAGTACGACCTGTCTCTTGAACTGGAAGACAAGTACAGGGAGAAGAATGAAGACCTCATAATTCAAGGGGTAACAGTGGCCTGCTGCACCACTTAGCAGGCTCTGCATAGGGATTTGGACAAACTGGATAAATGGGCCAAGGCCAGTGTTAAGAGGTTCAACAGGGCCCCATCCCAGGTCCTGCACTTGGGTCACAACAACCCCAGAGCTACTGTCTTAGGGTACGGGGGTTGGAAACCTGCCAGGTGGAAAAGGACCTAGGGGTGCTGGTCAACAGCTGTTGAATATGAGCCAGTATTTGCCCAGGTGGTCCAGGTGGTCAGTAGTGGTGATAAATTCAGCAGTAGTGATAAATTCATTCCAATCACTAGTCTGAATGTCCCAAAATTTCACTTCTTTCGGCTTCTTTTTCATTTTTCTTTCTAAATAGATAGGTATCTGTGATCTTCTTAGTACACTGCAAGAAAATACATAGGAACTATGCCACATTCTTTTCTGTTTCTTTGCCCTTTGCTAATATATATATCACTTATCTTTATCTATGAATGTGTACCTTTAATATCAATGCTATCTTGCAGCATTCTTCTGAACTCGCTGCTTTTAGCAGTAGCTAATATGAGTTTTGGTGACATAGAGAATCATAAAAAGCCTCACTATATTTCTAGGATTCCACATGTATTTATGTGGAGTTTCATTTAGTAGAGAGAATGTGGATATGCAACAGTCAGAAAATACATTAACAGAAAAAGCACTATGAAGGATAGCTTGTGATAACAACTGGAATTATGTGTGGGATTGGCTATATATGTAACATATTTTGTATGTAACTTAAAAGGCATATTTACTGACATAATACACACTTACTGGCCCAGATACTTTGCTGAATTATTGGTCATCTAGGGAAAAAGACCCAAACCTTCACTTTTAAATGCTGTAACATGTATTGAAGCCATGTATTGAATTCATTCTGCATTCACACCTAAAGAGGGGAAAAAATAAGTGTGTTGGCAATTATAATGTCAAAACCTATTTTTCTTTATTGCTTCAAAGAAGAAACAACTGCAGCTATTCAAAAAGAAACATGAGGGATTCTGCCTGTGACACTACCACTGGACAGACTGACCAGATTTCCTTCTGTCCACATTAATTGTGATAATGAAATACTGAAAAAGGATAACACAAATTTGAGCTACCACATTTGAATGAAGTTAACCATGTTTATTCAATAGAGGTAGGAGGGCTTGTCAGCTCTTGTTTTCTATCTCTGACAATGCACCATTCAAACACAATTATTTCACTGTGAAAGTAAATTGCAACTTATTGTACAATGTACAGGCACTTGCCCAATTACCCATCAATGCCACAGGTTTAGATCCCTTCTACTAACTTAATCTTGACTTTGTAATGAATTTTGAGAATGAAATCTTAGCATGTGTCATCCTTATACTATAGCTAACATGATATCACCTAGATAGCTTTGACTTCTTACCTAATGCCAACACCACATTTAATGTCACAGGAAGCCCAGAAAGAAGACAGAGATGCAGGAGAAAATTTCCTGGTTTTGTCCTAATATATTACCTGATATATCTTATTCCATTTCATTAATAGAGTAATTTAAATTAGAATTCTCCAAGTCAAGTTTATTTTGCTGTGATCGTTATTCTTAAGTGATCTCTCAGTCTTTATCTTGACCTATAAGCTTTTTCATCCCACTTTCTCCCTGTATTCTTTTTAGGAAGGGGAATTTTGTGAGAATCTGGCAGCTAAATGAGGTCAACACAAAGTCACAGCATGTTTTGTAGGACGTAAATCTTTAAACAATTTGATTGCTTTGGACTCAGGATGTTAACATGGTGCTAAAATAACAGGGTGCATCTTCACATGCACCTCAATTACAGGAAAATGTATTGTGTAGGTGAAATGCATATCTGTAGCCAAATGTTCTGGGACCAAATAAGACAGTAATTGCCCCACTCTGAAATTTCTATTGTTCTTTCCTAAACGGAAATATTTCCCTATCCCTCTTGTAAAACCATTAGGATTTTAGCTCCAAAGCTTTATTCCATGTGTTTTACCTGTGAAGCCAGGCCCTGGTGTAATGGATGTATGCCAGCTAACACACTGACATGGCACATCTTCCAAACAGAAATCTCACAGGATTACCTCCCAAGGCCATTTGCTCACAGACTCCTGTTTACATCCCAAACTTTCATTTAAAGAACAATTCCTTGCACAAGAGCTCTGATGAGATGTTTCTTATTTCTGAAGACAGAGTTCTGTCTTTCATTGGTTTTGTTTTCTTTTTTTTTCTGTAATATTTTACAGTTCTTGATTCAGATTTCTCTAATTAAATTGTTTAATCTCATTCCTGTTTTAACATGAGACAATGTCCTTCACTTAGTTCTGCCACATGAGAATCTTCACTTAAAACTCGGGTGCAGATCTACAGAATAAAAAAAAAAAAAAAACAGCAGAAAAATTTTCCAACTTTCTTTTTGGCACTCTCATCTCTTCGCTCTTCATTTCACAGCAGGGTAATTAGCCTTTATTTCTAGGAGACCATTTATCTTCCTGTGAGACCTTCTGTCTTCTTCAGTTCCCTGACTACAAAGATGACCACCAAAGCAAGGACATTCCTACCCCTTCTTTGCTCTCTGACTCCTGGGGCATGGGTAGTAAGGATAAACTCTCTGATCTCCTGTGGGAAGCTGTTTCCATAGCCCCGAGTCCTGGCAGGGGTTCTTTAGTTATCTGAAATCCCTCTGCTACCCAGATACAATGATGAGGATGAGAATTCAGAAAACTCCAAATTACATGGAGAAAAAGTCCCTTATGGATTAAGTATACTGTCAGCTGGTTTTAAGAGGAATCCAGGTAGCAGAGGACACCTAAGGCCAAAGTGCATTTTACCAGAAGTTACAGGAGGTACAGCTTTTTTTGTGCCCTTCCTTCCTTGGATTTGTCCTCCAGCACCTCCAGTGCTGCAGCTGTAGAAGTCAGGATTTTCTGTTCCTTAGCAAAAGAACAACAAGCAATGAAACTTCTCTATCTCAGTTGCAGTAATATCCTATAAAAATGTTCACACCATGCACTAGTGCTCTAGAACAAAGGACTGGACTCCAAGATTTTTCCTTTCCCAAATGCACATTACTCAGTGCTAAGCAATAGAAATAGGATTTTCCTTTTTTCAGACACAGATCACAAATCTTTAATCCTCTGCTGAATCTTGACAGAGTTTCAACAGAGAAGTAAAAGGGCATTTTCCTGATTTGTATTATTGATTAGTGCATTCTTCTTAGAGTAGCAGGCTTCAAGCCACCAATTTGAGCCTTGTGTTCCTGAAGCAGGTCTATTACTATTTAGAAGCACTGTTAGGTGCCTGTTTTGAGAAAAAGACCACTATATAGACTGGCATAAATTTTGCAGTCATGAGTTATTTTCATAAATTACAAAGAGGCATGAACAAATTAACCAGGTATTTCATATTTCTTCAGTGCAGACTGCATTATGAATGGTTTGAGAACAATTCTACAGAAAAGGACTTGGGTTATTATGGTGGGTGAAAAATGAGGCATGAGCTGAAAATGTGCATGCACAGTCCTGAAAGCCAAATGTACCCTGGACTGCATAAAAAGACACATGACCAGCATATCAAGGGATGTGATTCTTCCCAGTTCCACACTTGTGAGAACCTGCATTGCACACCACATACAGCTTTGGGGCCCCTAGCATGACATGAACCTGTTAGAGTGGGTCCAAAGGAGGACCACAAAAATGATCAGAGAGAAAATTTCCATAAAGAGAGGCTGAAAGAAATGGTGTAAAGTGATGTTATCTATAGAATTTGTTGGAATTTTTTTCTCAGCTGAAATTTTAGCTGGTCATCTTCACCAATATTTTCAGCATATTAAAGACTATAAAGACCAGACCAAATTTCACTCTACTTTTCTGTTCTTCCTACTTAGGAATTTAATAAAACCCATTCCAGCTTTTGAAGATCAACCATCAATCAAGTTTTAAATAGTGTGATATCACAGTGAGAAGTGAGAGTTTACTGTATTGATATGGAGCTTTAGTATACTCTGGAGTTGCCTGAGATTCACAAAGCAATTAGCCAATAATATTAAGAAGTAATGGCTAATTTAACTAATCCTTAATGAAGCCTACTAATGCTGTCAGAATTGATGAGTCCAGTGAGATTTTATGCAAAAACACATTAAAGTAAGGGTCCTCATCTCATTTTGTCAGATTAATCATTATCCTAAATGATAGCATTTCTTTCTGCTGATATAAAAAAAATGTATTTTCTTTCTAAAATTTCTTAAAGGTATATTTAGTAGGACATGGATTTTATGTCTAAGGAAACAGTTTCTGGTGGTCATCCATTCTTATAAAGTGGGTAAAGTATATCTATATATTTGAATGCCATAATTACTGGGACAAGTAACAGCTACATGCATTGGTGTCCTGATATTTTCTTAAATGAATAATTAGGATTCAATGAAAATATGAAATATTAAAATAATACTAAATGAAAAAAAATACTCTAGAGGAGAATTAGCACCACAAAATATTAAAAGATAAAAAAAATTAAATCATTTCAGAAGCCTGAAAGTTGCAGTCCAAGTGATGAACACCTTCTGAAATTTCTTTTATTAATGAAGCTTGTGTGCTTTTACAAGCTGTTTGGTTTTCCCACACAGCTCATGTGACAGCATAGACATCCTTCCTTCAGAAAGCTCTGTACCCACTGTGTATATTTCACTTGCTTCCAGTGCGAATTTCCAAGTTCACAAATTCAAATAATGCATCAAACTCTGGATTAACAGGTAAAAAGAGCTTCAGTAGAGATCTGTATTCTACACTGCATATATGCGTGCATTCTAAGACACAAATGAGATCATCCCTAAAGGACAACTTTCATCTGGTAGGTATATTTAATAGAATTACGAAACATTTATTTTTGAAATTTGATGAAAATATATTAAACATTACTCCTATGAAGTAAAAACAATTTGAAAAGAACAATAAAATATTTATTTTCACTTAGCTATTAATATTGGATTGTTTTGTTTTAGGGACTCACACTCAAGTGCTATGAATAATCAACTTTATTTAGGGGAAACATGCAAAAGTGAATCTGTAATTAACTGTGTGACTACTAAATACAAAGAAATATGTTCATCAAACAAAAAAACTATCACAGAGTTATGAAACACAGTCTTCAAAACATGTATGAAATAATCAATTATATTTAATTAGTTTTTTATTTATTTTATTTTCAGTTTATTAAAAGATAAGGGAAAAAACCCATATGAGTTATGGGACACTTCTTGCTCTTATTATTGGAAGTAAATGATCTCCTTTCCTTTCTTCAGAAGCATTTAAAAACTTGTGTAAATTGATGCCTACATAACTTAGATCAAAGTTACGAGGTACTTATGTAGCTTGATTTGTTCAATATAACCTGATATATATATTTATAACCTGATATCAATAAAACCTTAATAATGACTTTTTATATATCTACATTACCTGATACCTATATAATCTGAATCATAGCCTTTTGTACCTATATAACCTGAATCATAACTTTTGTACCTCCATAACCTGATATAAATAACTTTTTATACAATGTAATGGCTAGTATATGGCTAACTAGATGTTTGATGTTGGATAGACAGGTAAAAGAAGAAAAAACTGGTCGGGTGGATAGCTTTAAAGATAGATAAGTATAGTACTAATGAAAAATTGTCAAGTGCAAAGTCAATCAGCCACAAAACAAAGAATTTAGGCCAGTTAAGACCAGACAAACCAAGGAATGCCGTAACTGCACATGCTCCAAAGACAAAGTTGGAAAGTTCAGATGCAAAGAGGAGCTTGGAAGCCTTTATCAAAGAGCCCCAACGACCCTCAAATCGGGGAGGTGCAAGCACAGTGCAAAAGAACTATCTAATAACCAGGAGACCATATTAAGTAAATTAGTTCTGGAGCTTATGCCATGGTGTTATAGTGACATAGTGGTACTAAACAATTCTTACTGCATAAATAAACCACAGCCCTTGACAAAGGTGGGTGAGTTAGGGGGAGATATCCCCCTCATCACCAGTGCTGCAATAAACAAACCCCTGCTCTATAGACACTGTTCTGTGAGGATTAATTTCCAGCCTATCTCTCAGGCATCAAAATAATTAATAGTATGTGTAAAAAGCAATACCAGTCAGAAAAGTCTAAATGAAATAAAATTTACTCAAATTAAAGCCTCATATAAAGCATTGTAACCATTATTCAAATAAAAATAAACAATACTACTATATGAAAACAAAGCTGGAATAGTCTAAGCTAGTAATTTCTGTAACAAAGAACATGCTAATAAAATAAGAAGCTTCAAAATAAATTTGGCCTGTCACATCAAGAATATGACATTGTAAATACTTATTTTCTCCACAAAGAGAAACTGCTTAAAAACTATCACATGCAAGTTATAGGGACATATTATATTAAAGATATTTATTATTAGGCTTATTACTTTACATAAGATGCTGAACAAAGGACACAATTTGTAAACATCCTTACTTCCTGTTCATAAACTATTTATAAATTATAACGTTGTGAGGAGCCAATGAGTTTTGTTCTGCTTGTGAGAAATGAAGCTCACTCCTCAAAATTTTAAGAATAGCAAGAAAATATAAAGAACCACAGCTGATAATTTTTCCAGGGATTTAGGGGCAGTTTCTGACTAGCTCTTTTCTGAAAGTTTGAGAATATTTATTATAAAACAGGAAATGTTTTAATTTGTTTCTGAGAAATAGATAAAATATTTGAGTTTTCCTCACATAAAAGTAAAAAGACTGGACCTTAATATCCCTACAAAAATATTAATTTCAACAATGTATTTACCTATTTTCTTTTACACATTTCACCTGGAAACTGAAGCCACCTCTACCTTACACAGAAAAAGAAAGAAAAACAAAAAGAGAGAAACTCTTTTCTGCAACTATATGAATAAAAGATTTTTCAAGACCAGTAATTCCATTTTTGAACTTAACCACTAAGAAAAAGATTGTTTTCATATGCTTATTTATTGAAGGTTTAGGGGGTTTTGTTTGTGTTTTTGGGCTTAGTTTTGTGTTTTGTTTTACTTTTTTTTTACCCCCAGCTTTCAAAATGCTGATATTTGGATAACTAAATTGTTTTGGCAGAAATCATTTAGGTTGCATTCTAGACATGCTCTACAATTCTGATAAGACTCAAAGAAATAGCATATTAAAAATTCCAGTGTTTTTACATTCCTAGGAGAATATAGAGATTCCAACAGTTAAATAGTTGCTATTGCAGTAAAGCAGATACATTTTCCAGTAAGAATCATTGTATATGTTGTTTGACGTCCTCCTGCAGCAGGTTCTTACAAGGCAGTCTTTACACTGATGGCTGATGACTTTAAAGGAAGATCAAGAGTACACAGTATACTCTTTCCATTTCTTCAGATAAGAAATTCCCAGATACAGACAAGTCCAACTCCTTTATTTACTGCAGTGAGCAGTTCTTGCTTGTTTTCTCTCTAATGGAAACTAAATGAATATATCTCATATCTTTTCTTCTGATAATTACGCATATGTTCACAATTTGCCCTTGAATAACTTCCATATTGCACGTACCAGTTGCAATCTGACAGCTTGTTTAACTAAACACAATTGCAATTCAGCTGGAAAGCTCATTTCTAAATAGCACTGTAATGAGAAATTTGAAGGGCAGTTTTTGGGTTACTTTGCTTTAGGTTTAATTTTGAAATTACTTATTAAAGATTAGGATTTTAATCACAATTAATGAGTTGAATAAAGACTTCTATTTTCTCATACTTTATGCTTGGTATAGGAACTATTTTTCTTATGTTCATTTAGAGCAAAATTTTAATAAATAGCTATTTCCAGGCTACAAGATTCATAGTTTTACTTATCTGATAGATTGTTTTCCAAAAATAGCACCATATTTGTCTGCATGAGAACAAAAAGGAGTTAATTTTTTTTTAATATATTATTTTTAGGATCAAGTTCAGAATAGTTAAATTATTTGAAGTTACTGGTTGGTTGCTCTTTTTTAGGGAAAAAAAATGGTCACCTTTTGATCCCTTCCTTCTGTGTAGGAAACTCATTCAGTGCCCCCACTTTATGTCTTCCACTAAGCTGAGTTCTCTTTCAAAAGACATTCCTAACAAGGTCAATGAATTTTTGCTAGACAATATTACAATCTGTTCCTTTTATGACTCAGTCATGATAAGCTGTTCCAGGAAAGTGTAAAGAGAAAAGACAGTACAAGGAGTCTTTCTGATCTCTGCTTCCTACTACACTGTTCAAAGAACAGTAACACAGATTTAAGCAGTTACATGATTCCTGCACTTGGGCTACATCCACATATGTACAGGACCAAGAATGCAACATCTTATAACCACTGGAAATTATTTTTGATAGTTCAATTATTTTAGTGATCCACTTATCCCTTGGCTATGGCAATATAGTACATGTTTGGGGTTTTTTTGCCCATTATATAGTGCAGATCCTTGCTGCTACCTCTGCAAATGAGTCAGAAATGTTAGAAATGTTTTTTAAATCACTTTAAATATAGGCTACCACACAAAGCAAAATCTTTCAGTAATTTTATTTACAGTCGTCTATAATTTCAGAAAGGTAGATCGATTTATTAGGAAATAAATGTTTTTAATATTTATAAATACTATTTTCTACCTTTTTAATTTTTTTTTTATATTATGGACCCATGGCCTATTAGTGAAAGATAAAAGAGAAAAAAAAAAAACTTTGATCATGTTGTATTAATAAATGCAGAAAGAAGCCTAAAGAATGTTTGATGCAAACACTGATTTTCTATGTGTCTGTCACTCAGAAAATAAATTCTTTAGTTTAATTTTGGGTAGCTTACTTTCAGGTGAAACATGCAAAATCAAATTTTAACTTAAATATCATTTCTCCTTTTTTTTGCATTTTCGTCTTTTTCTTATGCTATGATCTACTGAAGAGAATGGGCCTTTGAAATGACCTTAAACAAAATTCAGGCATACCAATGATATTGCCATTATCCCTTTTAACAGAGCAAATTTCCCTTCCAAGAGTAGAGTGGTACAAGGACTTAAACTGCTCTTTCTTTTGGTAATAATTGTCACTTAGAGGTTTCTGAATCTCTGAGAGCAGCAGAGTAAGCATCCTCTTGGGTAATAGGATGCTTATTCCACAGGAATAAGCTGCTGTGAGACTGCCCAGCTGGCACTGTGCCCCATGGTAGTGCCTGACCCCACAGCAAATGCTGCTGTGCATTGCTTCAGAGCCCCTGAAATTAATTCCACCATAGATTACAGGGAAAATGAGGCCCTAAGAACCACATTTCTAGAAACTGGGGAAGACGAGTTAATACTAAATAATAAAATATTTTACGATTTGCCCTGGATCATATTAAAAGCATAATTAGATCTAGATGACAAATACCAAATAGCTCATATATTTATTTATATTTATAGATTTAGTCTCTGATTAGTAGCTGAAGATTGTTGCAAAACCCAAATATTGTTTGATTGCTGCAATCATTGCCTGTTGTTATCACACAAAGTTTTCTAGGAAGTCTGTAGCCATTTCTGACCTGTGATACTGACAAACTTCCTATAATTATTCATTCCATTATCATAAGCTACATAAAACAGAAATAAAATAGAGGGTATAAATGAAATTTAGATAGAAGAAAATCAATAAACAATGTAGTTGTCTAAAGAAATTTAGAAAATGAAACTGAAAAGATATTGCAAATTTAACTATAAACTTAGTGACTAGAAATTAATTGTTGTTATATATCAATAATTGTCTCATTTTTAGTTTGAATAGTAAAATATACTATATATCTATTGTGTGCAGATGACCAAATATTCAACAATCTAACTGATTTTTTGAAAAGCATTATTGAAAAGTAAAATACAAATATTTCTATGTGGTTTTCCTCTAGTCAGGAAGGGATTAAATGCATTAAATTGATTTCAACTTGCTTCTAGTGAATGACCCCATGAATGTACTACATTTACATACATCCAAAGCATAATATCAGCAGTAAGAAAGCCTTTATTTAATAGAGATTCTTTCATTGCATATCTATGTAAAATATGAACTAAATTAATGAAACTATTTCTTTAAACAATGAAGTTTAAAAATTAAAATTTTGAAGTACGTTTCCATTAAAAATTCTGCTAGATGTAATCTTAAATAGTACCCAAAGTCCCAAGTTAAAGATTCAGGTTAAAAAGTTATATTTAACAGAATAAACTACAGAGGAGAAAGCTAAGTGCATTTAGAAAGGGAAAAGATTTCATCTTTGTCTTCTGATCTGGAACAAGTAACCTGTGAGATCTGGTCTTCCCCTCAGGGAAAGTGAAGATTTCCATTATGGTTTTTTATGTGGTCCTCATCACCATATCTTTTAGGTACTTCATCTGAAAAAAGGTCAAGCCTTTCCTTTGACTTGACAAGTTAAAGTTCTTAGTGTATTTCCCAAGTACAGAAATAATGTCACAATCTCAGAGGCCAAATGTGACAATTTTCCATCCATGAGAAAAATGTATTGAAAAGGTATATACCTTTTTGAAACAGAATTTAACAACCACCCTTTGTAGCTTTGTATTATAGTGGTAAGATTTCAACTTTATCTAACAGAGTACAGAAAGAGAGTGTTATGGTTTATTCCTGAATACTTTGGTTTGTATTTTGTATTATCTTTGGCTAAATGTTCTATGAACTGCTATTCTTAAAAATAGTTCAATTTGCTACAGGAGGGTGCTAATACACATTATGGTTGTGAGTTCAAGCCCCATGCAGGTAATTTACTTAAGAGCTGGACTTGATCATCCCTTCCAACTCAGAATCTTCTGTGAAATGCCACCACTTTAAGAGGAAGATGTTATCCCATTTTAACTACAACCTGCAAAGAAATTAATTTCACACAGAAAAAGCAGAGATTCTGAATCAAAAAACTTAATATTACATGTTCTGTTTTAAATATTGATTTTTCACTATTGTAAAATTATTGGCAAATGCATTTTTCCTAATTTAGAAAGTTAAATTTTTAAACTAAGTGTCTTGGAATGAGCTTTTTTCTCAGGTATGTATATTTTTATCTTCCAGTCCCCAGCCTACGCAATTTATAATGTCTTTTTCTCTCCATATACTCTAAGAAACCCAGTCAATTAAATCATCCATTTTGATTCTTAACCATTTCACTCAATCCCAAAGATAACAGAATTGAAAAATTTGACATTTTTTAAAATCATTTTCATCAATCACATGCATTCTCAATCTCCAGATCTTGGTGCCTCCTATTAGTTAGCATTGTAATAGTCAAGAAACATCCATATATAGAATGTTTGTAATAAAAGTAATCAAAACCAAATGGCTTGCAAAATATTAATCTGCTAAATGATTTTTGATGGATCAATATGTCCTTATAAATATCTACTGAGGAAAAATCCATAATGTATGTAGGCAATCTATCACAAGTTTTAAAAATAGCTTGTGTTTTTCCTAATCTCTAACTAAAGTCTCATTTGATGCACTTTACATCCATTACTTCCAGTTCACTTGACTGTGGGTGTGCAAAGCACTTTATGTTTTATCTCCAGTATTTGCAACCATATTTCTGTGTATTTGAAATAGGTTATAACCTCCTCCCTGCCTCTCCACCTATGCAAGTTCAAATGCTTTCAGGTTGTTCTTGTAAATTACATTTTTACAGCCCTGGCTTTCCCCAGCTGATCTACACATTGGAGACAGAGTATACACTATAATTTAACAAGTTCAGGTACAGAAGAGCCATTACCCTTACAGACACCACATAATTGTACACCTCAACCTAATATTTATCTTTTTTTTCAGAACAACAAACTAGTCCAGTAGTAGTTCAACAGTTTACTTTGTATCTTAATCCCCAGATCCTGCTCTGGAGATTGCAATCTACCCTCACACTGCTCTTCCAGTTTCTGAAATCATTTGTTCCTTAAGTGCAGAATTATGCCTTCAAATTCATTAAACCCTTTTTTTGATAACAGTTTTCTAGTGTCTTAAAATTATTAAAATTCTAATCCAGTCCTCCTGCTACTGAAGTTTCCTCCAATGTGGTAATGTATACAGATGTAATAAATATTAATAGAGCATTGAACAGCATTGAATAGTACTAGATAGAGCCCAGGGGAAGAGGATCCCAGTAGGTACTTCCAGTTTAAAGTGAACCACTGCTAACACTTTCTAAATATAGGTTTGCATCTATTTGCAGTTCTAGATTAGTTACACTATTTGTCAAGGATTGACTTTGGAAAATTCTAAAGTGCTATGATATAAATCAAATGGACAAAAGATTTGTTGGTCCACAGTTAATATAAACTATATTTTTAACATGTGTATTTTCTATCCCTGTCTGATGGCTTGTGGTTTAGGTTTTGAAATTATGTAGGTGTCAACTGAAGCAATTTCATATTTATAGGCAGTACAACAGTATAAACTTATTCATGTTGTCAAAGAGCCTATTGTTTTTTTCATTACATATCCATATATCTGTAGATTGAATATAATATATTTTATAAAATTTTAAATAAAAATGAAAAAAGTCAATAACTTTTAAAAAACATTTTACTACACTGGAAATACTACTTTCAATATTATAATAACGAAAAACAAAGCATGTGTCTATACATTTCCATTTACAGGAAAATATGTAAATGGCATAGTAACTGTATTGTGTGAAAAACCCAGCTAGCAATAAAAGAACTTTTGGGACCATTTTAGTAAGTAAAGGTTTTAGAAAAAAAATATGGTATAAATGAATTATAAAGTGACTTTCTGTAATAGAAATATCATCTCAGAGTTCTTACTGTATATGAACATGGCTTAAAAAGTACTTATTATGGCAAAAAAAAACCCTAAAACAAATAAAAACCTTATAATATTGTTTATTTCACATGGTACAATACTGGATTAAAATTACAGAAACTTTAATTATTATCAAATTTAAATTAAAAATTTTATTAGTTCAAGAATATGTATTACCATATACTTGTACTTCCCTTTCTTCTCTTTTCTTATCACTTGAAATATAATTTCCACAGTATGTTACCCAAAGAAGAAAATGATCAAGTTGTTTGTTTTTTGACAGAAAGAATACTTGAAAATGCCTTGAAGCTTAAATTAAGAAAAACTAAGAAAACAACAAAATTAATTTACTGAGTAAATGACAGTATGCTCTCACTGCACACATCCAAAATATCAGGAAAGAAGGTCCAAAGGAAATGTCCTCTGATCATAGATGCAAGAGATCTGAGAGAAAATATGAGGGAGGATAGACAGCAGCAGAAGGATCTTCTCATCTTGGTGACCACGGGTCGAGAGCCCTGATTCAGCCCAGCTGCTTTGCCAAGAGCATTTCACCCTGTGCTATTGACATCCTACACTGCAGACATCAGACACTTTAGTGATTGGCAGAGCTCGGTTCATGAACTCAATAGGCAGATGTTCTCTATTTATTTTCTGTCTATTTTTATGGGTTTGCAATTTTACATATTTTTCATTTTCAATAAATGGTGTTGATTGCAAAGTGTCTTACCCTGTGAAATAGAAAAGCAGAAAAGCAGAGGGAAAAAATAGTCCTACAGCTTTAAGCAGTTTTAAGCAAATTTTGAATCACATATGCCACTATCAAATTCAGAGACATATGTCAATTGCAACATCATTTAGCAGCATGTCTAATATTATTGGAATTAGTCAAGGCTAGATCGAATGAGGACTTTGAGTAACCTTGACACTTTGGGAAAGATGTCCTATGGTGGTGACTGGGGCCATGGGGTTAGACTAGATGAAGTTTAAAAAGATCCCTTCTGACCCAATCACTTTATGATGCTATGACCCCTATGACTGCAATATATCTTAGTGTACAGCCTTGTGTTAATCATGATGTCGTTTTGGAGTTTTCCTTCATCCATACTGAGGTCTAACACTTCAGTACTTACCAAATTTCTTGTGGGTGCCCATGCTGAAACCCCTTGTAACAGCTATTGCACAGTCCCCCATATGATACACAATTTTATCATCTGGAATCCATGTTTAACTTTTTGAACATTTCTTTGGAAGTAAGCATGTCTTATCATAGCAGTGGTAAGCATTGTGTCATTTAAAATATTTTGGATGCAGCATCCACAAAACTGCATCCACAGACTGCTGTGACTCAATATCTTCCAGGTTACTTGCTTAAAAATAGTCTTCTGAAAATACCTTCATGGTCAGAGCATGGTTTCCTCTGCTTTGAAGGAACCTTAGAACCCTAAAGAAACCTTGTGACTGGAGAAGTGGAATCCAACCATCTTACTGTTGGAACAATCTTTTGGATGTACACATGCAAGAATCAATATTTTGCCCCTAATATTTTAGCCCAGGAGGACTGCAATAATAATTTAGAAATTCAATCATCAACTGTGTTCAGTGAAAACTGTTTTCAGTAATGTATATCGTAGTATAATATACCTCAACTACTTTTACCTCAACCACCAAAATGCTATATTTCATTTTGAATTCTTATTTGCTTTTACTTCTGTAATCAGCTTTTTCTTAAAATGAACATGATAATTTCCATAGGAATTACAAGCCTGTGTGTGTCAAAACTAGAGTTCACAAGGTGTGGGAAGATTTAAGTGAAACTAACTTATTTTGCAATTACATTCCATATCAAACTCCCTCTCCTGAAAAGCACAGGGATGCTTCACATTCAGCTTGATAAATTCTACACTCTTAAGTTTTGTAGTCATACAAAGGAAAGCAGAAGCTTTTGGCAGTTTTTCAACAAAATATAATAATCAAATTATATAATCGTACAATTTATTTATTGATCTGTGTTTATTTTGATCACTAAAGAATGCAGTTTTATGTATCCACAAACCACCTGTAATCTAAGATCTATTTAAAGAAATGGTTGCTTTTTTGTTAAGTTTATGGGGATTTGAACTTTTGTATCCCAGGAAATTTCCAAGTTGTCTTTAGTGAAAATGTTATTTATTCTCCTTACAGCTGTTATATTTTCTTTTCCTTCCTATAATACTAAACGATTCCTAGAGTTAAAAGAAAACAAAACAGAAGCAAAAACTAAACCAAACAAACACAGATGTAGCAAATTTACATTTGGTATTTTATCTGAACACAAATTAAGTCAGAAGTTTGAACAAGTATTTCTATAGTTAGCATACCCATTACCCATATTACACCTTTTTTACACCCAGAATTTATCAAAATATTATATATTCTAAAGAGAAAAACCTCAATGGCTGCAGATATAGAATCTGACTGAAAACAAGAAGTGTTTGTCGAGCCTCTAGTAGAAAGTGCTACTCTCCAGAGTATTGGCTGAGATGTTAGGTCTCTGATCTCCTGATCCAAAGGGCAAGTCTTGGCTACCTCTTTGATGTGACTCACCAGTAGAGCTATTACCCTACAATTCCTCATATTTAGGAAATTGCAGCAGACCAGGAAAGTTTCACATTCAAAGATAATTTTATATATGAGGGAATAATAAATTTACAAGTGAATTATTTGTTTATTAAACTCTTTGTTTGTTTTTTTTTTTTTCAGGGTTAACAAAAAATCTAGGACAAATAAATAACTCTTCTAGAAAAGTAGAATTTGGAATTATATCACTTCATAGAATAATGGAGATATTGTGATTTATGTTCAATACTATTTTGCTATTAAGCATATCTACACATTTTTCTGTTAAAAGTTTAAGTCTTAAAATCCTCAAATATTGCATTACCTTAGGTATCTTAATTCTGTTTTTGAATGGGAAGAATAATTTTGCAGACATAGATCTGAAAGTAAAAATTGTATAAGTGTGATATGACAAGAAAATAACTTCCTGTCTCTGTACAATTCAGCTGCTTAACAGGTCTTTTTCTCTCTTTTTTTTTGAGGATGTTATAGGAATCTTTCTTTGTACTAACACAAAATCACTGAATGCTCTGAGTTGGAAGGGATCCAGAAGAACCATCAAATCCAGCTCCTAAATGAATGGCCCAAATGGGTATCAAACCAAATTTTTCTTTTCTTAGCACCATGCTCTAACCAGCTGAGCTAAACTCAGAGTCATGTTCTTCAAGCAGTATAATTGTAAGTGTAATGTAAATTTTTCACTCAGATTAGTGAGACAACAGGGAATCAGATCACCTAAACCTTGTCTCACTCTCACTCTGAGTAGAATCTTGCTGAAACTCCAGCTGGCCATGTGCAATTCCTGCCTTCTGAATCAGAAACAAATTTGTTTCCACAAACATTGCAATTACAGAACCATTTTAGATTGTAAGTTTGCTTTAGTCAGGAGCTTCTTTTGTACAATTTTAGTGGAGTTTTTACTTACTAACCTGTCTTTCTCTTTCTTTGTATTTTTCTTTTTCTTTTTCCTTTGTTTTCTCTCTCTATACAAATATATACTTCTGTGTTAACTGTGATTCTCTTAAAACCCAGAATCTTTTGATGCAAGTTCTTCTGGTGATAAACCCACTACAAAATATATCTATTTTTTCCTTTTTTTGTGAATATTGTTTTCTGTGAGGCTCTTAACGTGCACTGACTTGTCACTATTGCTATCACTGCAAGAGGAATTTATTTATATTTTGCTATATCAGAAACTTAGAAGTGTTTCTTCAGTGTCTTCAGTGTAAAGAATGCAGGTTAATCCTTATCCATATTGCCAAAACCATGAGTATTTCCTGAACTGAGTGTCTATTTTATTTCAAAATCAAAGGGATCTGAAGCAATCTAAGTTTTGCCTGGAAACATTAATAGAGTCCTGGAGTCCTACCAGTGGCCATCTGACATTGTCATTTAGAATCAATCACCTTGTAGAGCTATCTCCTCTAGGAATAAAGAAATTCTGAAGTCACACAACAAAAATCCTAGTCTATTTTTGTGATACTCAATAGAATATAAAACAGGAGTAGAAGGATTGCTAATTAGATTAATGCCAGAGACATTCCCTGTTTAATGGGTGGATGATTGAAGAAAGTAAAATTTCTGTGTTTTAGGACTATTGGGTTTTATCCTTTAAATTCTTTTCTTGTAGAAATGTGTGTACAATTACTAGTAAATGTACCAGATTAAATATTTTATATTCACTAATATGGCAAATACAAATAACTTGAAACAAATATATATTTTTATATTTATCAAGGTACTGTAACTTTTTCCTTAGAAATTATATATAACAAATTCAGTGTGTGACTTCTGCTTTTGCTTGATATTTCCAGTAGTAATAATTGAATTAAAAGATTGAACAATTGCCTATAAAATACCAAAAAATTAAAAACATGAGAGCTTATGTATATGGATGTGTGGCTAACCTTGATTAAATATTAGAAGGGGAAAGATTAAAAATAATCGCATGAATGGGGGAGTTATATTGTCTAGTTGAAGCTTTATATGAAAACATAACATTTTAGGCTGGACAGAAGGAGAAATAAAGTAATGTAAAGAAAGTGTACCTTTGACCACTTATTCCTTCTCTTTGAGCATATTTTCTTTACCTGTGCAGAAAACACTGGCAGATACCCCAGTCTAAATTCATCCTCGAATAAAAAGCAATAACAAGTTGAACTACAACTTCCTGTTAGAGATGCTATTTTCTATCTTGGAAGAGAAGTTTTATTTTTTTTGAGATTTGTCTTGCAAATGTTAAACTCACAGGGAAAAAAATCATCTGAAGAAGAAAAGAAAAAGAAAGAAAAAAAAGAAAAGAAAAGGTCACTCAGGATAAAGTTAAAAAAAATTATCAACACACTCCCTGTATTTTAATCAAGCAGCTTGGGAGTTAAAACCTTCATACTGAAGGCAGAGACCCTAGCTTTAATTCTCTCTCCTTTTTGAGAATTGATTCTCATGCACTTAGCTTCTATATTCTACTAGACAGAAATCCTTACACCCTTGCAAACGTGGTTTTTCTTTGTGTTTGGATGTTAGTGAGCTGAGGCAGCCAAAAGTAAACAGAGGTAACTACCTCTGAGAGAAGTTCAATGTTTCAGTATAAAATTGTATCCAAAACCATACAGCATTTAGAATTTAATCACTTTAATTATGCTAATGCTAATTTTTATGCTTCCATATATCTGCAGTCTGTAGCAAATGCATGTAGAATATCACTATCATTATTTGTGTTCTAACATCTTCTAAGCAAAGCACAGGAAAATGCAGTAGGGAGAGTCAAAGCAAACCTCGACATTGTGAAGCAAAGCACACAGTGAAATTTTTTCAGAACATTTTGACACTGGAATGACAGCTTTCAGGATGTAGCAAGTAAAATGTAAATCCCTTTTTGGAATTTGAACAGCATAATTTCTATAAATTTTCAATGATTTAAACATCCAGATCACTTTTAAAGGTACTTTCCTGAAACCAACAATATTTTCTTAGGATTTAGAGTCTAAGGACCTGTGAGTGAGAATGATTTTGTGTGTATATATATATATATATATATATATATATAGTTAATCAGTATATTTGGATATGGATTTTTTAAAACTATTTTCATTATATTTCTGTATTGTATATGCAGATTTGGTTTACACAATGGATTATGGGAGGCACCCTCTTCCCACTGTGCATTTTTTACATTCCCAAGGTGCTGTAGCACTACTGCCTTGGGCTTGATGCTGAGCTAGTTCACTTAGTCATGTCATATCTCTAACAAAGGACTTTGAAAATTTCTCTTAGGTATACAAGCAAAAGAATAATTCTGCTGTTCTTGCACTTTATTACAAAACACTTTACACCATTTCCTTATGAAGAGTCTCTTTATTCTTTCATGTTACTTCTTCAAAGATTTATTGTACTTCAATTAAAAGTGTTTTCCACTTACTGATGAGCAATTATTATTCTTTATATTCATTAGGTTTTCTAACAGCCTGTTTTGTTGTAGGATTTACCACTAAATTCCAAACAATTAAAGATCAATTACTATGTCCTTGCAGGAAAAACTTCACATGTAGGTTTCTAATTTAAACACATGTAATCAATTGCCTGTGATGCTCTGACTTTCCCTTCAAAGCACCTTCCACTTATCAGTGGACAAACTTCTAATGGATAATATAAAAGTTGCCTAGAATTTAGAAAAGATGCACTTAACAGTAGCACCACATCTTCATAATGATGACCTGTATCTAAATTCTGGTATTTGTGCTAAAAAACACAATTGTAGCTGCAGGAATCTGTCTAAAGTAATTAATTGCCTTTAAAAAAAAATTAAAAAGGTGTTTTAATTAGAAAGCAAATTAAATAGTAGAACACCTTTATGAGCCAGTCTTATGTAATGGGTGCCTCTTCATGAGGGTCATAGTTCAGAAAAAAGTCCATTTCCCCATTATCTTCACCAGCACCCTGGTGTACCATGAAGTCTGTTTCCAGACTCCTGAAGCTGAGTGTGTTTTAGATAAAAATAACATGGAAGAGCAATTCCAGGGGATTATATCTAATGGACACCAACTGCTGACAACCACTAATTTCATACGACCAAACCAGAAACTCTTTAAACTAAGTCTCTAACGTAGACAATGTAAATACCAGTTCCACCAGTAGTAAAATGATACAATACAAGAGAAAAATAGTATATTTAAGTATATTCTGTGACAGTGTTCAGTAATAATTAATGAGAAGTATTTTCTGTATGCTGAGGATGTCTTGACAAAATATGTCTCCATTTGAGTTTAGAAGAAGAAGTACAAATGTTGGACTCCCTCTGGCATGAACATTCTGAAAGAAAATGCTAACTGGGCAGAAAAGCAAATAATCAAGCATTCTGTTAAAATACTAAGCTTATCCATTTTCATATAGGATTTCTCTGTGAGTATGATTTTAACATTCTAACGTGAATATCAATTAAACCATATATCTGCATAGTTTCTATAAGAGAAGTGTATTGGAATGCCATTAGCACCCTATTGACAGATAATATTAAAAAATAAACTAAACAGTAGATATTTATTATATATTGTAGCAGTTACTTTTCCATAGGCAATGACACTACTTTTGGGGTAGGTCTTATGCATGTGAATGATGAGGTATCCCTTACTGCTCAGAATTCCCCAAGAGAAAAAAGTGCTTTGATAAACATTGGAGTGAGCCCAATGGGACTGCTTGGTCTGATTGGCAGACAATTATGTGTCATTTACTACCTCTCTGGTCCTGATCTGATTTTAACTGTGTGAATTGAACAATTTTTCTCTATGGCAACAACAAGGTAGCTTAGTTATAGGAGCTTACAGAGGGAGAAACTGTGGAAGAGCTTGTTTATAAATTTAACGGTGAGTGATAAATGTTGATATTGTAACCATACAGATGTAGAAGTTGACCTTTCATCATTTTGTGAAAGATTATGGGTAAGAAGAGAAACGTGAAAGGAAACAAAAATAGCTCATACTCTGTATGATAAGGGAATGAAAGCCAGTTGAGAAATATAAAGAAGCTAAAGATTTCAAGCTTATAGCAGATAAATAGAAAACTGAAACCATTATAATTAGCATTTTTCGCTTTATCTTCATTTCTTCATTCATTAAAAGCTTTGTTTATCTCACAGGAAAGGATTTAGTTGAAAAATATCCAACTGAATCTATCATTGTAAGAATGGATTTGCTATGGCTTTACAATTTTCATGTAAACGCTGGATTTCATTTTTTCCACTTTGAGTTTGCCAGCAAAACACACACAATACTTTCCCTAAATTTTAACAATGTACTGCTGAATACTTGAGTATGTGTTAATTAGTCCTAAAATCTGGATATCTAGTGTCCCTGAAATATTTGCTGAGATCATTCCTAAATGTTTGTAAATTCTAACAGTGTAGCAGTTCCAATTTTTTTTCAGTTTGGGTTTGAGTTTAAGATATTGGAATGGATTCTCTTATCCTCCATACTTGTCCCTTTTGTAGTCCACTCAAAAGAATATTAAAATCCTTGTTCCAGTAAAGCTACTTTGCTATATATCACAGAATTATATTCCTAAATCTAGATTTACTTGAAGCCCCCAAAGATTACTTTCAATTATATGAATACTCTGCTGTTATCTCTAATTTTTGCCCCTCAATCACAATGTTAATAAGCAGCCAACGCAAATTATTTCACATGATTCTTTTATTTGCTTCAGACAGACACAAATGTTTAGGGCCCTATTTTATGAGGGATACATTTTCCTTTGATCCATTTATCTGCTCATTCATTATCTGTTAATTTAAAGTATTAAAATGTTTTAAACCTCATTTCAGGTTTAGACTATAACCAAGATCTTGAGTTTTATGAGTCACCATCTGGATATTAAATTTGTACATAATACTTAAATTTTCTCATAGAAAAGTGAAACTGTGGAAGTTTTCTTGACTTGTGGGTTTTTTGGTTGACTTTTTAAGTTGATCACTATCTTACTTCTTCAATTCAGATCTGTGGCACACACAAAAGAGAACTGTTCCCTGTAGGACTAGAAAAAAATCTTCCACAGTCTCAAAAGCAAAATCCAACCAACCAACCAACCAACCAACCAAACAACCAAACAACCAACCAACCAAAAAAACCCACCAAAAATCAAAACAAAAGAACAACTAAATTAAAGAAACAAACAAAAAAAATCCAACAAAATCCCCACAACAGCAACAAGAAACTAACTAACCAAAAAATCCAAAACCCCAAAACCTCCTTGTACTATCACAGATGCAGTCAAAACTTCCCATTTTTATTATTTAAAAATTAATTTCCAGGGAATCCTTGTATTTTAGCATTTCATGTCCTGCTTTATTGTTAGGCACTTTATAAAAAACCTGTGTTTTATTTCCTAATGATTATCAGACACATGGTGTTTCTTCCCTGATTTCCTTAATAACAAGAGTTTGTCAAGGAGCAAGGTCTGTGAGGGTGCATCCAGCAATCTTTCCATTATTCTGGGATAATAAATTTGGAATGAGACATTACCAATGCTCTAGCATTACGAATTTAAGTCTTGGTTTGTGTTCATGTCCTAAATTTATTTTTTTGAAATGCATGCAACAAAAAAAGTAGAGCCCTGTTTCAGGGTGATTCTGGAAAAGTGTTGTAAAATCAGGTTTACATGTAAAAAATCTTAGTTCTTTCTTTGTCACAACTGAACAGTATTGTACTTCATGGGAGCTCTAGGGAGGAAGTAATATTTTTCTCTCCTGCTTCTTGTTATGACTCTCTGATTACAAACTTTTGCTGAAAACTCAAGATAAATATATATATATATGATATTCTGATAAGCAGTGAAAAATACAACATTGTTAAAGACATTCAAACCTTCTTCCATGGAATTTCATTTAAATGAGTGTTAATCACAGTATCTTTACTTGTGAAATGAAAAACAAGGATTTTTAGATTAAATTGCACCTCATTTTATCTTCTTTGGTTAATTCCGTTGTCTTTGGAATATCTTTTATCAAATTGTTAAATATAATAATGGTAATTTCTAATCAGCTAATGATTATAAATTGCTCAAATATTTTTTCTTTCATGAAAATATATTTCTTCCTACATATCTGTGCTGTGCTGCCTAGATGTTCTCTTTATATGTTGAAATGGTAAACTACTCTGGCAGAAGAGCTGGAATAAATACCTCTGTAACAACTAACAAGAAAATAAGGTAAATATTATTCGGAGAAACTGTTAGAAAGGACTTATTTCTGATGTTATTTTTTTCATTATCTTATTTTCTGTGTAGTTTGACAAAACTACATATCCATTTGCTCATCTGAATATATATAATTGCCCTCACTTAAAAAAAGTGCAGATTAGTGAAGCCTAGATATTCCTCAAGTTTTTGATGTACAATTTAATTGCTTGTTTTCTAATAATTCCTTGAAAAGTGTTAGCTGTTAAGAATGCTGTGTCTTTTTATTTGAGTAATTGGTTATTTTAGTTTCCAGAGGCAATTAATAGATGAATAGATATGGATTTAGTTCTATATTTCTTTCTTTATTGCACTGATATTATAAAGGATATAAAATGTAGTTGAAATATTTTCTATGGAAAATAGTCCATGAGACCATATATTTCCATGATGGGTGATACTTTCATAGACTTTAAAAAACTTGACATACTACTCTGATTGGAAAGTATTTATCAATTCTTTTAGATGTTGGTTTTTTTGGTCAGTTTGGTTCTTTTTTTTTCCATTTCAGCTGTCCCTTCTCTCTTCCTTGAAGAACTGTAATGTCTCCCCTCCAAAATATCTACTGTCTGCTGCTTCACTTATAGACTGTGAGCATCAAATGTTCTTACTTATTTCTGACATCAAATTTTTCAATGTTGTAAATACAATATGTTTCACAACTTCAGGTTTGGATAAACTGTGTCTCAGAAACTTCTGGCTAATGATGTTGCACTTTTGCAATACTGTCAGTATTCCAGATTCTCTAAGGTGTCTGTTATTCATTAAACCTACCACACAAATTCTCTTTTTCCTTTTTCTTTGCTTTTTAAATAACTTGCATAGTTCTCTTCCCCAGTTCTAGTCACCAGCTATAGTTAAGGTCAAGCAGAAAGCCATGTTTCATCAATATTAATATTTTTCATGGTGACTTATATGTAAAAACCTCAGTCTAAATTTCAATCAAGTTATATTATTGAGACCTATACTAAGAGTAGGCCCATTTATTGCAATTTTCAAGTTAATTCTTAGACATATTGCATCTGTTTATTTCTGTCTAGACTTTTGCCCTCTCTACCCTTCCTATGAAAACTGAAATATGTGTTTTTTCTGTCCAAGAATTATCCTATTTGTGCTGTAAGGGAAAGAGATGTGAAAGACATGAGTGATTTTGCTAGGTCACATAACAAATATTATCCCCAAGAACTTTGTCAGATGTAAGGACCTCTTGTTTATTTGTTTTCTTTCTTCTCAAGGGGCTATATTTAATCTGAACTATACATACATGGATGACATAGTAGCTGCTGCTGGCAGAGATCAGTCTGCTTCATTTTAAACATCAAATTATTATATTTTTTCTTTAGTATGGACAAATACTAAGATTACATAGGAAATTCAAAAAGAGGGTAATGCATGTGTGTACTGCATTTGTCCACAATCACAGTGGAAAATATAGAGACAGTGTAAGAGGTAGTTTTATTGCCTTGGGGAATATTAGAAATTTTTTATTATATGGTTTTAAAAATAGTTTTATTTGATGATTTTTTTTAATTGAAAAATCATTCAGTTATGAGAATAATATGTTTTAATACTGGATTTTAAAATTCTGTAAAGTTTACATTTCCTGACTTCAGGACAAAAATGATTGTAAAAAATCCTCAAACTACAAAGCTACATGAAAACAGATAAAGGTGTATTGAAAAGCATTAACTTGAATCAATATTCTGTAACATACAAAAATGAAGTAAAACACGAGAAATAATGCAGTTGGGAAAGAATAATAAAACTTTCTGAAGGAACAGTGAATGAGTGGGGAAAAGATATAACTGGGAATTGCTTCAGCTATGTGGTGAGGTTAGTTCTTTCCATTCTTGAATTCAGAGTTTAACTGCATCTTAAATTACCAAAGTCATTAGGTTACACAGAGAGAGTGAAGTTTTCTAGTACTTGCCAGGGAAAATCAATAAGCTGTGTCAGCTATGAAGCTGCACTTAGTTCCATTAAGCAACTGCCATTTCTTATCATTTGCTTTAGTAAATATTTTTTCATGGACAATGAAATTACCCTAAAGTTTCCACTTTGAGAAATTATTCTGTTCTTTTGGAGCTGCTCAAAAATATCAGTCATTGGTGTTTGTGGCACATTATCCACTCAGAAAAGTTTCTATCTAAATAATTGAGCTTAAAAGAAATTAATTAATTTTATTTTCTAGCATCAACTCTGGTTGTTTTAAGATGTCAGACCAGTGGAGTGAACCACAGCCATGTTATCACTTAGATCCAAAATTACTGCATGAAGTTAACATGGTTAATTCAGTTAACCATGTCAAGTGGAAAGCACTTAGGAGGAAACTGATATCCCAGCTGAGTACTCTAACTTCTGTTACTGAGTCAGTGATGCACGTTCCAGATGTAGCTTGTTCAAAGCAAGGTCAAGAAGTACTTTGTGGGCTGTACTGTGTGCTATATATTTACTTTACAACCCCAAAACTATATTCTTATGTTCCAGATGACATACAGTGTAGTTAGAGGCTATAAACAATTTGCTATAGATAAGAGCCAAGCAGCATTGAACAATAAAAGTATAAATCAGGTGGATTTAGATGCTTATGTTCAAGAGAGAAAACAAGAAAAACCTTCCAAAAATGATAAGCAGCAATAGGATGCATAAGCATTTACATGAAAACTTATTTAAAACACTGGAAATGTTGCTACTGGAAATATTCATGCCCTGAAGTCTCACTGTCTGGGCTGGGTTTAACATCAGATGCTGAATTAATCAGCCATGTAGAGCAGCAAGACACATGAACTTGAGGTAATACAGTTGTATGGCTTCCTGGCTGTGTCTGCTTCAGACCTAGCCAGCTCTGTTCTGACTGTGACTATCTGATATGCCAGCACAGTCAGCAAATAGCCAGGTTGAGACAAGAGGAATGTCACCAAGCATCTCTCTCTCTCATTCTAGCTCAGTTATGTACTAGTGTATTGCACTGCTTTTCAGTTCTAGTTTTCATTTCTCTTTGTTTTAGAGTTCAGTGAATGTGTGCTCCATAGCCAGCCAAAGATTTCAGTAACAATTGGCATTTTCTTCAGGAGTCACCAACAGAGAC
This sequence comes from Oenanthe melanoleuca, assembly GCF_029582105.1. NCBI lineage: Eukaryota > Metazoa > Chordata > Aves > Passeriformes > Muscicapidae > Oenanthe > Oenanthe melanoleuca. Next base: position 25,888,456 of record NC_079336.1, on the reverse strand, counting down.
AAGTTTATTTGGAGGAGAGAATGGCAGTAGCATAAAAGCAACCTCTGCAGCCACAGCAGCCCTGATAGGAACAGGCTAACAGATAACTCCACTGAGGTCATCAGACAGGAGGTATCACCTTTGGAAATGGATCTCAGTGTTACAGGGCTTCAGACTGCTATAGGAATCCTGCCCTTCCTGACACAGACAGTGTCAGTGCTTATATGTGCACAGCACAGAGTGCCCTACACAGCCCCTGAGGAATCAGAGATTCTCTAGTGTAATGCTGTGTGTGTGATGCCATCAGTCTGTCAAGAAGATGGGGACATGTCAGTTTCTCTGTAAATCCTTCCTTGCAGCGAAGTCTTTTGACACACTTTTGTCCTCTGCAGTAGGTCTGTGCTGACAGCTCCCTTTTGATATTACAAACTTTTAAGGAATATTATCCACAAATTTCCAGATTTTACATACACACCCTTATTTCCCAGTCAGCTGCTTAAAGTCTGAGCTGGTGACCTTTTAATATTTTCTTCATCTTTGTTCACTTTGCTGCTATACAGTGCTAGAACCAGCAAACACTCAACTGTAGTTGTGCAAGACTCTGTTTTATACTTGGAAATCTGTTCCTGCTGTTGCTGTGGCTGCAGTACCAGTTTTGTTAGAAACTAAAGTTTTAGAAAGGCATATCATAACCAAGAAAGCCAGCATGAATCCAAACTTAATAACATTTCTAAACCCATACCCCCTGTGATCGACATTTCTCAACTCGCTTGTGAAAACATTCTAATTAACTCCACTGTGCCTTAGATAGCTGAACAGAAGACAAGACTGAGAAAATTATGATGTACACTTTCTCCTTTCACCTGTTGTCTTTTGATAGTGAAATACTTTACTGTTCTTTTCATATAGATATTTTGCTTTTCCAAATACTGCAATAAACCTTCAAGAAGAGCAGCATACCAAAATGAGAAAAAAGATTCTTTCATCTCCATCCTTCATGATAAGTCTGAGGGAAGGGAAGGGGACGTTTTGCTTTCCTCTGGCATATGTCTAATGACACATGTTATGTTATATATCAAAACTATTAAAGTTATTTGTAATCTCTTGGATCCTTTTGTACTGTATCATACTCACAGGTATGATTGAACAACAAATTTAATTCTTGCTCTCTAGATCTTCCTGAGGAGGGAAAATGGAAAGGGAGGTGCTGAACTCTTCCCCCTGGTATCCAGTGACAGAATGCTTAAGAATGTCTTAAAGCTACATCAATGGAGATTCAGAATGGATATCAGGAAGCCTGGTTTTTTTACCAAGAGGTTGGACAAACACTTGTCAAACACTCTAGGTTTTGTTGTAGGGTGGTTGATGATCCAAGATTGTTAATGTTCAAGAGGCATTGCAACAACACTCCTAATAATATGCTTTAACTTTCAGTCACACCTGATGCAGCCAGGCAGTTGAACTAGATGATTGTTGTAACTGCACTATTCTATTCTATTCTATTCTATTCTATTCTATTCTATTCTATTCTATTCTATTCTATTCTATTCTATTCTATTCTATTCTATTCTATTCTATTCGAAAAGATGTAATTTATAGTTGTATGAGTATTTTGTGAATGTTTCTGTAAAATGTTTATTTTCTCTAATATCATTAAAGTCCTAAGTGTATTAAGACTACTGGAACTTTAGATTACCATATTTTATACTGCATTCTTCTTGTACCATCAGTGTAAAAGCATTGTAAAATGCAATATTGAGAAAATTATTCAATATTTTGCTTATATTTTTTATGAACAATACTTGTTATATTTCAAGGAAGCAATTAATCCAAGGACAGTTAATATAAGAATGAATCACAAAATTTCTGAACACAATAACTCTTTTTATTTCTGTCTTACTGTACTCATAAATAACATAATACCTGTCAGGGTGACACTGGAATTGTTTTGACATTGAAGCTTATTGCTTAAATTAAAAATGTGCACTCTTCAAATCATTAGTGAGTTGGGAGGCAAAGAAATTCTGAATCAGTTATTGTCTTCTTGTCATTTTTTGAACAGAAGAGAGTAATATATTTGTGAGCTACAGAATTATTGGGTAGGTATTTAAACTTGCAAATTTACACAATTCAAGGAACTGTGATCATACTCTCAGCCCAAACAGGTCTCCAGTTCATTTAAAGAAATTATTGGCAACAAAGATATTAGTTTTTAGTAGACCTGAGCAAGAGATATTTTCTCTTTCTGTGAAGAGATTTTAAACACTTTTTTAGAGTGAGAGGAAAGCAAGATTTCAAAAGTCTTGTGTCAAAAAATTATTTCAAGAAAACATTTTTAGAATAGCTTGACATGTAAGGCTCTTGTAGATTTATGGAAGAGGAAGGGTTCACTTCTGTATTACATAGATTTTTTTTTTTGCTATCTATTTAAATTGAACAGGTATAATAGAAAAGCTTTGGAAAATGGACTTAGATGAGGGAAACATTCAAAACTTATATGGCATTTGTAAAACTGCAACCCAGTCCATACTCTACAATTTTTTTTTTAAACCAAATAAGAGTATAGATAATGGCAGCCACAAAATCAGTCTGGCTTTGATTGGATTTCTTTCCTACTCCAAGAAGTACCTCAAAATTCTTTTCACCAGAATTTTCCTATTAAAAAGACCATAAGAGTTTTTAATAGGCCCTAGTCTCCACAGAAGATGAATATACGAACTCATTTCCAAAATACAGAAGTTTGGGATTTGCAAATCTGATGTTGACAGTTTGTACAAATTCTTTGACTGTAGCAATTAATACAGGCAGAAAAGCTATCATGCATTTAAAAAGTTATTTGTTTTTGTTCTTTTTGAAGAAACCCTATTCAAATATTTTTAAACAAAGTAGAATGCACCCTAACATTTTCTGATTTTTAATAACCCTTAATGTTCAAAATCTGAGACAACTCTCCAAGTTTTATAAATTATTCAAATGCTTTATATTATTGTTAAACTTCAGATAACCTTTGGCAATCAATATAGTCTTAATTCTGTAATTGGAAAATACAATTTCTGTTTGGGTCTTTGCTCTTTGAGCAAGATAGCCTGGGGCAGACTCTGAACTTATCTTGATTAGCATAAAGGAGTTTTGGACACAAGAATCACTTAACAGTTTCTTCTTAAGTCTTGCTCCCAGGAAGTTATTTTTCTGCTCTTTTAAATCCCCTCCTCTTCACACACAGTAGTACAGAATCTAAAAAGATTTATCTTGAAGTTTATTAATAAACCAAAGGATAGAAACTCCATAAGATACTTTAAGAGTGGGATGGACTCATTATTAAAATGAAAGGTTTGGATGCTTGTCTTTAACTTGTAGAGAATTATGAAAGGCATTATTTTCTCACAAAGAAGTATGAATACACTCATGGTCCTCACAAGCTCCTAGAGAGATGAAGTCAAAAAGGGATTTCCTAAATCGAAGAGATAGAGAATGAGCTCTGAAATTTCTCAGATTTTTCCTTGTTCTTACACTCATGGTTGTTACTGAATTGGAATTGTTGCATGTTTCAAACTGAGTATGATCTCTCAGGTAGAATAGTTGTATAATTGAACACCACAGCCTTTTAGTTCTCATTTTTCCTGCTGAGATACTTTTGCAGTCCAAATGAGGATATTTCTTTTCTGTATGGTCTTGGACTTTAGAGACGCTCCTGTGCATTTATTTCTCTCTATATATACAGTGAATTTAGCTCTAAATTTCTTGAAATGTAAACAAAGAGATAAAACATTATGGTGCTTAGAAATGTACTGCCTAGAAGTGAAAGATCCACTTCCCAAAATGAAGCAAATAATGTTGGCTTAGATACCCAAGTGCTCCTGTAGCCATAATACCAGATTTGCTCTAATATAGGGGAATGACAGCAGCATTGTCCTGAGATGGAGGGACATCTGAGTCACACAAAGGACAGCTGAAATTGCCTCAGAGGACTATCTCAGTAGGTAATACTGTGAAATTACTATTTTAGATTCTACAAATCTAAAATCCACAAAGATCCACAAATTAGGGTCCTAACAATTTAGAACAACTTAATAAATTCCCACAAAGACAAAAATAAAATAATAAAAAACACTCTTAATTAAGCTCAGATACTTCAGACAGCTTAATATCTAAGCTTTAAATAAACAATTAATTGTCTTTAGAGTCTGCTTTTCTTTTAGTTTGTGATTACTAATTGACACCTCAGTTCAGTAATCACTGAAACAGAGTTTAGTTATCCAGAGTTTGGACATATCAGTGTTTCAATCCTCATTTGTAACCATCTGATTTTAACGATGGAGTGGAGAGCAGAAATTCTTTGCTTGTTCCATAATTTAGTAGTCTGGGGACATATCTGGGATTTCAGAAATCATTTAGGTTTGTGAATCAATCTCTCAGACTGAAGTGGCTTATAGCTTGCTTCAACAACTGCATTGGCAAGTGCTCTCCAGTATGGGATGAAAAATGCCCTTGGAGAGATAGGTGCTAGGAAGTTATTTCACAGTGACAGCAGGGATTACAGTCAGAAAGATTTTGCCTGAAATTTTAGTTGCCAATTTACCCAAGGCAGCTTAGCAGGCTTGGGGGTATGTGGGAGGTGAGCAGCAGTATTACAAAGAATGGGTGAACTTTCTTTTCTAAATGCATGAACATTTAGCTAAGAACAAATACAAGAAAAATAATGTGAAAAAAATCCAAAACAACAATAAAAACAAAAAAACCCAACCCAAATCAAACAACAAAACAATAAAACCAAACCCAAAGGATTCTTAAGTGTAAATTACCATATCAGACATAAGCAGCTCACAATACACCAAAAATAGTCCACTAAAACTGGATGAGAAACCTACAACAAAGGATAGCTTAACATATTTACAGATATTGACCAGGCTACCTACATGCTCATCTTTATTAATATAATTGTTTAAATCAATAGGGTTAAATCTGTTTCTGAGACTTGAAAATTTGGAATGTAATCATGAGACTTTATTTCAGAAAAGAGATAAAGAAATAGATCATTGTCTTGCATAAGAAATTCTAGTTTCACATCTGTATTGAAATGTGTTTGCATATTTATTTAAATACAGGACTGAGTATGAGCTTGCAATTTCCATAATGGTCTTACTCTGTCCAGCAATCAAGATCTTAAAAATGTGTCTCAAAAGAATTGTCTCTAATTCTGAATGTGGGCAGCTATTCATGTATAAGTCAAAGCCTCCACCCTCCATGGTGGGAGAATTTTTGATGAAAGTTCTGGAATAAGTTTCTTAAGCTTTTTCATTTTTTTTCCTGTATAACTTGCCAAACTCAGACTTTAAATGTGAAAGATTTCATTTATAGATATAGATAGCATATTTTTAGCAAAATTAAAGTTGTAGCAGTGCTGCTATTCCACACACTTTTCTTTCAGGAAGAAAAATGACAAACCTCCTACACACAGGCACAGATAACTTTTTTCTTCAAATAATTTTACACCCTATCAAATCTAGTCCACTTTACATGTATGTTTTTTCAGTAGTTTTGCAAGTATAATTTTGTAATAAGCCAAACATTCACTATATAAAGGCCATTTTATTCCTAACAAGGGTATGTATTTCAACAGGGTAGGGTCCTGACTTCTCTCTACTTATCAGTTCTCCAGCTCAGGCTCCTCTCTGGAATTCAGTGACAGTAAAGTCACAAAGGTAATGAGGTAGTCTCTCGAGAAAAGGATTTTCTCAGGACTCTGAGGTGCTCCAGTTAGTTCCCCCAAAATGCATTGCTGGAAGAGAATAATTCTTTGACTCTTCATTGCCCTGAGTCATTTACCAGGATAATGAGACCAGTCATTTATTTCCTGAGGCAAACTAGAGTCTGTGGAGAGCCAGTGAGCCATGGATCTCTTGATGCTGTCCCAGGGTGAGCTGACTGGTTACAGGATGGCAGATGCTGCTATATTGCACTGAAGACAGATAAAAATACATTAGATACTACTCTAACATCATTTTCTCTTGTAAGCAATTGCTGTTGTTGCCACAGGGATCTTAAGAGTTCTGAAGTGAGGAAAACAGTCCAACATGTTTATAAAAAGTTGTAAGGTTACTGAGACAATCTCTCCATTACCAAGAGTTCTAATAACAATACAAAAAAAGCTTGCAGGTTTAGGTACAAAAACATAGCTGAAAATACAAGTATAGCAACAGCTTTCCATGTACATAATGTATTAACATGGAAAACGATTTAAGTGATGAGAGGTGTCATCATGCTGGTATTGCTTCTCATACATTAGGATATAGAACTGGAAATCCCCTGAGAAAGTTTTCTCTCCAGTTTTGAAATAGTGTCAAAAAAAAAAAAAAAAAAGGTCATGAATTGAACATTGTAGATTTTTTGAATGCATTTTGATTCAATTTCTGAGAAAAAAATCTGCAGCATGTTTGTGAAGGTGGTTTGGCTGTGGTGACTTCTGGAATGAGACCATGCTTCCATTGCTGTCCATGTTGTAGAGAGGAGAAAGAATGGCACTTACTTCAACTTACTCATGGTACTTGCAGCTTTACATTAAGGCACTGATAATGATTATAATTAAATCTAATGCTTCAGCTAGCTACTAGGAGTGTGCCAGTCTGTTTTGTGAACAACTGGAGAGATTTTCTTTCTTCATGTCTCTCTGGGCATCAATGATTTACTGCATTTGAAGACAGACAAGACCTGGTGGGAAATATTCAGCTATCTTTGTTTTTATGCTCTGCTGGTGAAGTTTTCTTAGACACTGGCAGAAAAGAGACTACTTAGACTGGAAAATGGAAACAGAGGGGGTCCAAATAAATTTGAAAAGCCTCTTGGTATTGTTGGCTTATTTGGCAAGAATTTTTAAGTGTTTTTTTTTAAGTTTTCTTGGAAGGAATTTAAAAAAAGGCACCAAAGGGTTAAACCCAAATTATATACTTGTAATTAACAACACGAGAGTTTCCTGTGTTTGGTTTTCTCTTATTTTCGTTTCTATTAAGCACACTTGAATATAAACAATAATCCATAGGTGTTCAAATACATAACTGTGTCCTCACACAAGTCTTTTGACTCAGCCAGTCATGCACAAGAGTTTTCTCACTTTTATCCTCCCTGTTCTCCACCCCAGCCCACTTCCAAGCAGTCAGCAAAAAGCTACATGGGGCTTAGTTTTCAGCTGAGGTTAAACCATGATAACTCTATTAACTTTATATGTATAAACAGCAACAGATTGAGCAAAATTTTGATCTTAGTGTGGTGAGGTGCAATCATAAAAGCTGAAGGCTTTAAATACAAATGGTTAATATATAAATATGTGAACACCTGAGAATTTCAAAACCTCTAAACACTATTGTGAAAATGATCTTGTTAAGACATGTCAAACCTGATCAAAATTAAATAATCTTCCATGGAAAAGAGAACTAAAACAAATGAAACAATCACAGAAAATACATTTTGTTTCTTAATAGTCTTTTGTGGGTTGTGTGTGTTTTGTTTTGTTTTGTAAAGTGTTTGTTTGTAAAGGGTTTTTTTCTTATTATTCTGTTATCAATGAAAGCCAAAATGTTATGTATATTTTTGACATTTTCCTCATCTATCAATTTAATTTTACTGGTAGTGTTATAATTAGTTTTCAAATAACTATTGGTGAGAGGGCTTTCCCATGACCACAAAACCTTTGCTTGCACAGTCCTGAACATTAAGATTTTGCTTAGCAGGTTTTTGAATGCCTTCATCCCATAGAAATACTTATAGTTAATAGATGCTCTCATCAGCTCTTAGGCAAAGACTACATGCTACACACATATGCTTAAACTCTGGAACCTATTTAATGCTAAATTACTTGTTTACTTTGATTATAATTTGCACAAAGTTAAATTAGTAGTTTTTATACAGTGAAAATATGTTTAATAATTAAACCACATTTAGCTTTGCTAATTTTCCATATTAATATTTTTAAGTGTGCCTCTTTTTTTCCATTCATTTGTAAGAATTTACACTGCAGTAACTTTTCAGTAAGAGTTATGGGTTAAGTACTAGGGTTGTGCAAACCTTCCAGGATCTTCTCACAGGTAAACAAAATAGTCATTTACTTTTGTTTTGCTCATAGACATCTCTCAGACAGAGATCCTGTATGGCATATTCTTAGACAGAAGGAATTAATTTCAGATACTTTACAAACTAACTTAATTGAAAACAGAAGGAATTAGCAAGTTACAGGTTCTATAGATAGGAAATTGGATTACAGGCTACTCTCTAGAGGGTGGTATATCATGTTTTTTACTCAGATTTGCAGTTGTCAAAAAGGGTCTACCTTGAGAATTGAAACTATCCTTACCACATCTACTGATATCATAAAGCTGGGTGGTATGATGAGCACCTCACTTAAAGGATGGCTAGAAGGGAAAGCCATCTTAGCTTCATAAAGACAAAAATGGGCTGAAAGAACAGCACAAAGTATAACAATGACAAGAGTGAGGTTTTGCACCTGAGGCAGCATAACCAAAGACCAAATTACAGGTTAGGAGATGTGTGGCTGTGAAGCAGACTTGCTGCAAGGAAAATAGGAATTCTGGTAGACAAGTTGAACATGGGTTAGCCATGCAGTTCTGCAGCTAAAAAGACAATTCCTGGGCTGCACCTGCAGGGATGTTACTAGCAGAGCTAGGAATGTGACCATCCCACTCTCCTCAGTGCCAACCAGGCTGCTCCTGGGGTGTTGTGCTACTTCTGGTCCCCATAATTCAAGAAAGAAACAGTCAGATTCTCTGTTCACAAGGATCTACATGGGGAAGGCAAGGCACAATGGGTAAAAGCTGCACTGGGAAAGGTGGGAACAATCACTGACTGGAAAACTTCTCTGAGGACATAGTGCTGAACCCATCATGGGAGCTTTTCAAGATGTGAATGGGTGTGGTACTGGATAATCTCATCCAAGTTCCTGTTCCCACAGAAAGTTGAACCAGATCATCTTTTCAGGTTCCTTCCAGCCTGAGACATTCTATAATACTATGAAAAAAAAACCAAACAAACAAATAAACAAATGAAATTTCAGCTGTTCCAAAATTTCTCTCGCTCTAAAAATTTTAGAGACTAAAATTGAAACCTTGGCAAGGCTCTTTTTTTGCTGCTATATATTTTCTTATATTATTATATATTATTATATTATATATATTATTATTATATTATTATATATTATTATATATATTTTCTTATATTAAAGAGTAGCACAAAGGTTCTTTGAGGCAAGGAGAGGAGTTTTGAAGAAACAGGTTTTTCTGCTGCCACATAGTCACTAAAGCTGTTAAGCTACTTAGGATGGGGTGGAAATTGAAATTTTATTGAAGCTGATGTATTTTACAGACATAACAGTTTCAACAAGAACAGTAAACAGAATGGTTTCTTAGAAAAACTGTCAATACCCCAGTATTTCTCAAGAGAGTACAAAACAAGAATCCAAAAGCAACAGACCAAAAGAAATTGAATTTAAAAGGCAATATTTCCAGCCTGAAAATGGATATTCTTACAAAACAGATCCTCAAATGCATTTAATGTTTTTCTTGTTGTTCCAACGTAACAATATGTATTTTAAAACATAATTTTGTGAAATTACCTCAAGCTTGAACACTTGGTCTCTCAGGAGCTCTAATACTTTATTGAAACTGTCAACTTAGCACAGAATAGATAATATAAGACAAGAATTACCTGTTTTTAACATAGCTGTGACTTCCACTCTTATGAGGCTGTGTCTCATAAGTCTGAGATTTCTTCTGAAAATTTATTTTTATTAATATGTCCTCCTACATAAAAGAAACATTTTACACACAAAAATTGCTGGTTTTGCTGTTACCATTAAGAGATGTTTTCTCATGTTAGCTAAACCAAGGAAAATGAGTCTTCTGCAGCTCACAACTTCTGTCCAGGTACTTCCACACTTAACAGGCTAGGAGATTGCAAAGACTGATAACTGCAAGTCTAATATGTATGTGACATCAATTTTCATTCAATGTGGCTAAAAACCTCTAAGGACTTTTATTTTATTTTTTTTTATTACAGAAAACTGACATTTATTCCTTATGTTGACACAAGGATAATACTAATGTTAATTTTCTGTGCCTATGGACCTGCCTTGCATGACCCCACTGCCTGTTTTAGCTTCTGCAGAGTGGAAACTTGTCACAATGTCCAGGTTAGGAATAATGACTTTACCAGCTTCAAAGGCAAAGCTCAGGAAGTTAGAAAGATAGAGTTTCTTTGGCAACATTCCCACAGACTCAGTACTGATTTTGGGAGACTGGAGGGGCCAGTTATTTCCCATTGCTGCAGAGCACAGAAGCAAAGTAATTTCTTCCAGTGAGCATTTCAGCAGGTCCAATTTAATACAGAAGTACAAGTCAGTATAGGGATTAGTTGAAAAACAAAGAAATCAAGGAAATATAAGACTCTTGGCCCTTCTTAGAAGGAAAAAACCACAGATGGGGAAAAAGAGCAATTGCTATCCTTTCTTAAATGTGCCTCAGTAATACCAAGAGGTTAAAGAAGAAAAGGAGACTAGAAATATTTCTGGATTCAAAATGAAGGGCACAGCCATGTCATCACATTGGAATCTGAAGATTTAAATTAAATGATCACTATTTTGTAACTTCATAATAATGATCTAAACACAAAGATTTTGAACAACATTATCTCACTAGTCAGGCAAGTCTAATTCACCAAAAGTACAGAAACTGAAGAAAGAGACACTTCTAACTTCCCCTTTCTCCCTCAAAGTCAATCACTTAAAAACCATATACCCAGTGGTTTACCAAAAGGTCATGAAAAAAGAAATAAAAGATTAATTTGATGCAATATTGATCTTGTTTCCTAAAGATTTTTTTTTTATCTGGTTGGTGTCCAGACATCACAGGTGGATTTTTTTTTATTCACTTATTTTTCATTGCTTGCCATAAGAAATGTACTATGGATCCAAACATACCAATTTGTGTGATCCAGGCAGTTAGGTTAATTTCTCAGATGGTAAAACACTATAATGTATCTTAACTGATACCTAGGAAATAAGCATTCATGGAAAAATGCAGGACTCTTGAAGATTTGAATTTCAGCTAAGGTTTTATGTAGTCAAATAAAGCAATTAAACTTCAGTGAAGGGTTATAAAATCAAATGATGATGCCATGAGTTTTAGTGATATAATTTGCAGGTGGCATGAGCAATATGCTCTGCACAGTTGGTAGCCTGGATAAAACAAATGGAAGAAAAGAGAAGTTAATGTTTTCAAGATAAAAATAAAATCACTGAAGATGACTATAAATAGAATAGTACTAAGCTGAGAAAGTAAAGGATAAACATCAATGATTCAGTTAACTCTGCTCTTCAAGACCAGTTGCATCCATCAAACTCTTAGGGCAACAGACATTTCTGTAAAAAGCTTACTTGATATTTTCCATTATATAACTCATTTTAGTTCTGTATTTATTTTCCATATGTTAAAATTTATCTGTCTGGGCAATGATTCTCAAGCATTTTTCAAAAAGAAGGCCAGTGAACAAGTTACAGCAATATTCTGATAAAATTCCTGTAATGAAAGTTTCTGCATCGTGTTATATTGTGTGATTAGTGTAATACTTGCTGTGCAAAAATAATACAACTTTTACTCTTGTTCATTGCAGGATCAGTGTGTTGCTCAGGGAGCAGCTTGGGCAGTTGTTCCATTGCCTATTATTTCTATGATGCAAAATTGTCTGGACTTGAAAAAGGGACTTGCATCATTGACTTCAATGGGATTTGACAACAATGATACACCAGGATGTTGCATATTCAAATGGGTCAGAGATAGAGCAATCTGCTTTGCTCTCAGCTGTGCAGTTACCACATTATTGCTGCACAGACTAGAATTCATTAGCTCCCAAACAAAACATGTCCATATGAGCCAAAATTCTTTCTTCTTTCTGCACCCTTCTCTTAAAAATAAACAAAGACCTCTACCCTGGATTTTTCTTTAGAATGGTGCAATAATTAGTAAATTATAAATCAATAAGAAATTTGATAGTTCCAAACCAGATGAAGATATAATCAGCTGAAAACTGCTGACACTAGAGATTATTTTGACCAGATTAAATGGACATATTGTATATGTAATTATTTTTATAATAATTATTTGTGAATATATTTATATATATAAATCCAAAATATTTTGTGCTGAAGTTATGTTTTAATTAGGGAAGCACAGACACAGATACATATTATGTGTTAAGATAGTCTTATTGGAGGAAGATGAAAATGAACCTGTTGAGTTTCATTTCTATCTACCTGCAGTTAAACAAAGATAGAAAGATGGAGTAGATGATGAAAGTTGTTATTGCACATGCACAATAAAATATAGTTCATTTCAGCTTTGTGATAAAACATAGGTCAGCAAAAATCACAGCTTGTTAGAGATGTCAATAGATGTCAACCCTGTACAACACTGTACATGACAAGAACTCAAAGGACTTCCTAAACAACAGGTTGGCAGACTTACTGATGCAATGTTTTGTCTTCCTAAAATTTAAGAAAAGGAGGAAAAGTAATGAAAAAGCCCGAAGTTAATTTGTTTTTAAAAAAAGCACTATCTAATTAGAACAAAGACAAATTTAGAGCATTTTCAATGCCCAACACTTAGGTGTTACCTACCACAGATTTCTGACAAGAAACAGGCTTTATAAAATTGAGAGTAATAAAAATTCTCAAAGGAAGAAGGAAAAAGAATGAGAGTAAGATACAGAAAATAAATAAAATATTGAATTCAATAAAGCTTTAAAAAGGCACATTGAAAAATAACTTCTCTACATGAAAAATTTCTCAGCTCGCTTTCAGACTTGAATAGGCAGTCCAGAGAAAATATTAGATGAAGGGAATCTTCCTCAATAGACTATAAAAGCATCTGAACTTTTAATTCTGTCCCATCTTTGCTGAACAACAACAGTCCCCAATTGACAAAGAATTCCTACAAAAACCTACTCGATTATGTATGATCTCTTGCAATGAAGTCACAAAAGCAGACTACATGCAATATATCTTAACCATTCTCTTGTTAGCTGACCCACTGCTTCACAGTGGGGAATAGCATTTTCTGCAACAATAAGTAAAACCCTCTTTACTTCTTTTGTAATTGAAATAATTTTGGCCATCTATCACAATACTTTCTTTTTAATTTAAGAGCTCAGTGATGCTGCCTTTGTTTCAGTTACTACTCTCATTTATTTGGTTAAAACAGAGCACCTGAATATTCATACATGTGTTTAGTTTAGCTATCCCTTTCTCTTTTCATCATTTACAATGTCATTATGATGTTCACCTCCTATATTTCCCCTTCTTCTACTCTTTCTCCTCATTCTTTGCAGTTATGTTTTTTTTTTCTTTAAGCAGTACATTTAAGAGGTGATAATTATATATCAAAAAGTGCTCCCTTATATGACTTATATTGCTATCAGAACATTAGAAATCTTCCTCACTCTGCAGTTAATGCTAAAACTTAAAAACAGGTTTTAAAAGTCTCAAATAGCAAAATAAGAGAGTAAATTTTTAGAAACACCTGATGTTAAAGGAATAAAGCCAGTAAAAAAGCTTAAACGTGACTGATTAATTTAAACTTCAGAAGCTAACAGATAATGCATGATTAAACTGCATGAAGAAAGTCACTCAAATTATATTATTATCAATTTCTCTCAAAGGAAAAGTTTGAAGTCATGTCCTGCTTAAAATTCATAAAGACCATAAGACTTTCAAACTATGAAACACTGTGCAGTCTGATACAAGTTAAAATAATGATTAGTTCTAAAAGGAGACAGCAACTGATACTGAAAAAGATGGCAATCTCTCTGATTTTCTGTATGTTAATGATAAATACTCCACAAGAGTTTGGACAGAGAAATTGGAAAATAATCACATGTACAATTGTGAAGTCCCTGTTTCTACACAATATATATCTGTAGAAATTTAAAGTTTCCTTATCCTCAACCAATATTTTTTCCTAATTTGCCTTTGTCATTGACTGTTAGATGGGTGTCATGTCTCAACTACAGAAGCAAGACTGGTTTTATATATTTGACAGGAAAAAGACTTATAACTACTACATAAATTTATCCATACATATGTTTTATATACACACTGAGTACATATGCACATTTAGAGAGAGAGAGTGCATTCTGTGTCTGTAGCCAGTTTCCTGAAGTAGGAGGTTACAAGGCAATATAAAAAGCTGTCGACCCAACTTTCAAGCAAGTTTGCATGTTTCTAAGCTGAAGGACTCCTCAGAAACCACAATATCATCACATGATCTGATACCAATGTTTGGCCTGAATAGAAAATAATAACAATAGTAGTGGTAATAATAATGCTTGCTAATAATGATGATGAGGATAATAATAATAATAGTGATTTTTACCCTGACATGGTCATTGTGAGTTCATGTATATTCAGGTTTCAGGTTTCTTAGTGTAAGCACTGGCATACCTATTTAAAAAAATATTGTTTCTCAAGAAGAAAGCATGAGTAAGAGCAGATGAACATAATGAGCACTATCTCATTACACATAGATAAGAACAGCGGCTATCACAACATATTCTGTGTAGAAGAAAAACGTGACTGACTTGACTGGCTGCACAGCCCACATGTAGGGAATGCCCATATCTGGCCTCTTTGGAAAGCAGTTATGCTTGAAGAAAAGAAGTACAGTGGTTTTTAATAGCATAGGAAGAACCTAATACCAAAAAAAACCAAAACCAAAACCAAACCAAAACAAAAACCAATGAAAGCTTTGTTATCATTGAATCCATGTTTTATCAAGGGAATTTTTGCTTTTCTATTAAATATTTTCTGCATGTCTCTGAATCTTTTTTTATCTCTGAATAGGCCAGTAATAATTATATAAAAAAGCTTTAATCTAGACTCAGAAACTAATTAAAATTCAGCATTGCAATATCTAACAGCAATGCCCAATGCCATAGGATATCAGAATACCTATTAACATTTTGCATCCCTGCAGAATGAGAGGGAACTCAGCTGAGTAAAGCACTCATAAAAGGTATTGTTCAGACAAAGGAAGACCAGGAAATATCAAAGACTGGGGTTATGCTTTATAGGAACTGGAGAAGTAATTTTGGAACAAAAGAAGCCACTGTCTCTATGGAGATTTACTGCTATCATCTCTGAATTAGTCCTAAAAGTCATATCAGCCTTCTGTCACACAATTCTCCTTATGTGATCAATGTGAATGTATGTTCAAAAAAAGCAGGAATATTAAAGTTCATCAGCATTATTCTCAAATTCCAGCAGTTAGTAAAAAAGCGGATAAAAAAGGCACTCTGGTAATCAAAACTTTCAAGGTTAAATGTTAGACATCTTAAAACACACTAAGAAACAGACTAAAAAAATGTACTGTATTCATAGATAGTGCAGTTTTGTGTTTGTGCTAATAACAGAAGGCAACAATGGCAGATTCTTTGCACATATGAAGATTGGGAGCTTTTTTTCCCCATGACCCAGTTACCAGTTATAGCATCATAATGTGTTTGGCCTTTTGATCAAATGCTTTAACCCTGAGACACTGCAAACACAGGAATCCCAGTATGAGTGGTCTAACTACATTGTAATTATTCCAGAGTTGTGTTTTACTAAGAAATCATACCTTTTTTCCCTCCCTGATCTTTGTTACATGACCAAACTACTCCTGTGAAATTAAATAAATGTTCCTTACAATGTGGTCCCTTGAGACACCTAACATAGAATTTAGTAAATGTTACAACTTATCGCTTCTAAGTCAAAACATGGGAAATATACTAACAATAAAAATGAATTTTGAAAGATAATAAAATAGAAACCTTGATGCCAGTGAATTGTCTAGTTACCATGGAAACATGAGGAACACCAGCTTTGGAAACAACTTTCCCCTTTTTTTTTTCCCAATTATTAGTCAGGCCACAGGACGTGAAATCTCTGCTTGACACCCCTACCCAGCTCTTCTGAAATCTGCATAAGGGAAGAGCATTTAGAACATTTGATTAGAACAGCACCAGTTGCCTTCCCAGTCTCCAACTTAACCTGTTTGTGGACCAAGCAAAGCATTTGCAGGTCATACCATGGTGATTTGACATCAGAAGGAAATTAAACTTTAAAAAAAGCCCTTCCACCACCCCTTCTTCTAGGAGAGGGACAAAGGCAAAGATAATGGGTTATGATACCTATTTACTGAAAGCAAACATCAGTAGAATGAGATATGCACTGTAACAACAGAAATATTAATAACAAAGGTATAAAAAAGAGAAGGTGCTTTACACACAAAAAAGACTTCAACACCCTGACTTAGTTCTGTGTGTCTGCCAGCACAAAGACAAGATGTTGGGGAGGAACTCCTGCAGTTTCCTGTGCTTAAAACAAAGGAAAATAAGGATGGACACATTCCCAAAAGCAAGGTCATCTGAGACACCAGTGATGCTGCTCTGCTGGGCTCTGTTCGGTGCTGGTGCCTCCAACAGCACTTCAAACTGCTCAGAGTGCTGGGGGTCACTCCTGCATGGTGCTGGCATTTTGCTACCTCTTCACTGTGCTCTTTTTGGCTCAGCTGGATTAAGGCTCCCCTCCCTTGGCTCTGCTGCCTGCAGCAGCCTCCCCCACTGCCCCATCCTTCAGCACCATGTTGATTCCATGTTTCATCACTTTTCTTCAGTACCACGTCCTGTAGATGCAGCTCAGAGAAATGGTCAGGGATGGAGGGTGGCAGCAGATGACAGTCTGCAGTACTCTTGCCAACAGCCTTCCTAAAACTTACTATGTGGCACAACCAAAAATAACTTTGGCCTGTCCTCTTGATATCCTCCCTTCAGACACTTATAGACATTGATGATGTCCCCTCTCCGCAATCTCTCTTCAAGGCTGAACAGACCTTGCTCCCTCAGCTTTTCCTTATAATCTAGATGCTCCAATCCCTTAGTCACCTCTGTTGCCCTCCACTGGACCTCCTCCAGGATCTCCATATCCCTCTTGTACTGAGGAGCCCAGAACTGGCCACAGCACTCCTAATGTGGCTACGCCAGGGCTGAATGGAGAGGCAAGATCTCCTCCCTCACCCTGCTGACAATGCTCTTCTTAATGCATCCCAGGATACCATCAAGGACACAGCTGCCTGGGGTTATTCTACCCCAGGTGCAGGACCCTGAATTTGCCTTTGTTGAATTCAGACAGTTCCTCTCTGCCCATCTCTCCAGCCTGTCCTGGTCCTTCTGAAGGGTTGCACAGCCCTCTGGGCTATCAGCCACTCCTCTCAGCTTTGTGTCATCAGCAAATTTCCTGAGGAGGCTTCTGCTCTGCTCCTTCATCCAAGTCTCTGATGAATAACTTAAATAATATTGGGCTTAGTACTGAACCTTGGCAGACACCACCAGCTACAGGCCCCCAGCTAGGTGTGCTGCTAGGTTTCACTGCTGGCTGCTGATTCTATTCTTGATGAAATTCATGACAGTCAACATCAAATTAATGGATATCATATATATATATATATACATCAAATTCTGATAAATCAGAACATTATTGGGTTTTGACATGCAGTACTTTGGATCCATGTGATAGTAACTGACTTTCCCCAGTCAGTAAATCATATCAACTAAGCAACATTTCTCTGGAACATAACTAGCATTATACAAATGAATTGCAACATATGAGTTCAATTAGAGTAATATACAGTATTGGTTAATATTCTCAACAATTTTATGTATAAAAGGTGTAAACTTCCTTTGGTACTAGGCAGTGCTACAAATTCCACAGTAATCAGAAACAGTAATTAAGTTTTTTCCAACTGTGCTGGAGGATTTCAGCTACAGATGGCAAAAATTCAGTTAACAGAGACTTATGAAGAAATGCAAGGTCCTTTAAGTTAACAGTACAAAGAACAACATAATAGTAATTTTCTACAATATAGAAAAAATAATATTCCTCTGTATCGCTTTGTAGGGACATAAAGAATATTCACCATGGCAAAACCACATGAAGAATTATAACTAAAAATCAATATATACTAAGAATTTATTCCTATTCTCTGGTCTTTATTAAACATTCCACTTTAAAGATAAAAACAGCCTTACAAACTTAACACAACTTTCAGTTCTACACAAGGGTTTCCACAGGACTGCTTTTTCTACCCAGCTGGCAGAATCACCCAGGTGCTTATTCCCAGTAATTCAACACAGTTAGGGCCAATTATCTCACTTTCATTGTATGAGTAGCTGCTACCTGCAATCACCCTTTGCTGGCCACAAATACATGAAAACTTTTTGTCCTATTGTAGTGTGAAATTCACCTTCTGTGTCTATCATAAAAAAAGAACTAATCTGTATTGGAATGTGTGTATTTTCTTAACAAACTACTTAAAAACAGTAGATCAATATTGGCAATATTCATACATGCAATCTCTCATCATATAAAGTTGTTTCTATAGGAGATTATATATAATGCACTTCATTGTCCTCAGTTTTATGTTTTACTCAGATGGAGTTTATGCATTCATTATTATGGGAAAGCATTATTATTTGTGTTACTATGTTAATTACTTGGATGAGAACCTACAAGGAAGGAAAAATAAGTTATTTATAAGATAAATCACACTCAGAAAATGTATATCAAAAACCAAACAAAACCCCCATTCTGCTGCCTTTAAAAATTTCATTTTTTTTCTTCCAGTCTAGCAAAATAAAAATTTGCACTGGTTTTGTCATGAAGATTAAAGCCTTGGATGTTACAAGAACAAGAATTTTCTAGAAAGAATTTTTTTTTTTTCCATTAAAAGTGAAGAGAGACTCATTGCATTTTGTTTTCATAGCTTTGTCTGGAATAACAAAAACATATGCTTTCCTATGTGAGACTACACTTTGAATAAAATAAACATGCACATGGATGGTAATATCAGTGCTCTGAAAACATGATATAATAGGAAAGTTCAATAAAACATTATTGAGTGGAAATTTGAAAGCACAGTTGAGAGCAGAAGGAAATACAACAAAGGGCCTTTCAAACAAACTTTCTAATTCAATAGAAATGTATCTCTATGTGAGAGTAATAAATTATATGAAGAGCTTACATATATATTGACACAATTGGGTTTCATAGAAGCCTTGCTTTAAACATAGTACACTATGTCAAAAAAATTGCATCACAATACCCACATTGAGAAAAAAATAAAAAAGGACCAGACCCTCCTACATTTTCAACAGCTGTGTGTTGAAAAGAAAGAGCTACTAAAGAAATCATGATCAGAAGTTCAGGACCAAAATTTGAGTCAAGTAAAGAAACCTCGATTTGGATATTACAATCTTAGAGAGGAATGGTATTTTTAAATGGAATAAAATTCCATTGTATTTTATTTGGTTGCCAAAGGCAACTCTTCAGTGCAATGGTTCTGAATTTGCTTTTATAAGGTTATTTCTTCAAGAATTTTGTATTGAACCTACCCAAATACCAATGTATTTTGCATCACCCTCTTGGGTGAAAGATGTAGATGTATATCTTGGTACTGTAAATTTTGAGTTTTCTGTAGAAATCCATCAATAGAAGTAAAATGAAATAATTGCTTATCTTCAACATTGTATTGGTTCAAAACCAGTTGCATGCACATTGTCAGAGTAGTGCCTTGTTCCAAAAATTCTTTTTCAAATGTGTCTGGGTATCTCTCCATAATTAATAAGCAGCCTGAACACAGCCTGCTTCCTAAAATACTTGATGAAAAATATGATCTAGTAGTATGGATGCAGGGAGAAGGTAACGGAAAATAGATGCTTTAACTTCCTTCTTGCATTGATGCTCAATGTATGTCTGTGCTACTAATCAAACATGCTCAACCACGACCTTACACTGAAGCCAACCCACACTGCAGAAAACCAGCACAGCAGAAATCATGCTACTAAACTCAGTTCTCATTTAAAGTGAACAAGATGCATTGAAACCATTTCTTCTGAACAGTACCATTCCTGCAGGCATGCAAAAGCTGCAAATGGGTGGATTAGTGATCAGCACTGGACAAACACTGCTAATTAATCAGCAAAACTGACACAACTTGTCTTCCAGTATCGTTCCCTGGTACTACTTAGCTTTTCTGTGCTAAGACTACACTGCATTGAGAAATTCAGTGGCAAGCCCTACTAATGTATAGAAATACCTTATTTCTAGTAGGAACTCATGTAAGGATAATGCTCAGCAAAACTCAGTACACCTGTACAGGGTGAGGGTTTTAAATGTGAGATGGAAATAGAACTCTGCAATTGGCTTGAAGCTTTAATGCATTGATAGAACAAGAAAACACTTACAAAAGGCTAATAAGAGCCTGAAAGCTCAAAACAAGGTATTTAAGATACAGTGTATATATGTTCCTGAGGTTACTAAAAAATCTATTGTGATACAATAAACCAAAATGTAACAGAATTGATAACACATTATCACAAATAACAGCTACACTTTATCTCTCCCGACTTAATTCATATTCAATGGCAATGCACTGAATCATTCAGAGTCCACTTATGGAGCATCCAAATAGATTGGGACTCAGCACTGAAATTACTCCAATATAAAATTTTGGAAGATATTAGAAAAATAAATTGAATAACGTCTCCTTCTCTGAGCATAGTTTGTATTATATGAAAAACCTAATTTCCACTTGAATTTTGTGTGCAGACCTGATATTTAATAATATATAGCTCAAATCAAAGGGAAATAAAACAAAACAAAGAAAAACAAAAACAAAAACAAACACAAAAGATCCCAACATAATAGAGAGATTTTTGAACCTTGCAAAAAATTTCATCGATATTTAAAGAATAAAATATGTTGTAAGAATATCACAAAATTGCAAAGTAATATTTACTGAGAAGAACTTTTAATTGTTTTTCTCTTTAATCCTGATTTCTGAGCAGATGAAACTGCTGTCCTCTTTGCTATCATGTCTGTGGTTTTATACCCCTTTTTATGGCAGGACCATATAATTGTAGAACACCTTGTCCCATTTAAATCAAAACTGACCATTAAACTGTTGACTAAAAATTTCTTTGAATATTTTTAAGGTATTCTAATATTGAATTTCACTCTAAACAAGACAACTGATCATAAATGGAAGCTAGATGTTTAAGGTGTAAATGTCCTCATCTGGTGTGACAAATCCTACCAAAACTTTCAAGGATCCAGCTAGAGAAAAGACACTTTATTGCTGACACCTTTGAGGGAATGTAACTGAAAATGTTATTGTGTCTCGAATTCTCTGAATTATACTGATTTATTTTGGTTGAGTTATCAGTTTACCATAACTGCTTCAAACAATGCATATTAAAATTCTCTAAACTAAAATTGATGTCTGGAGAGGTTGCACTTCCAACTTTTTTAAAGGCCAATAAAAGAATCTGGCTACAATTAAATACCTTGAAGCCCACAACTGGAACATAAGAATTTATTATTAGTATGTTATACAGGAAAAGAACTTCTAACTTAAAGTAAGGACAAATAATTCTGAAAATCAGTAACGACCTTTTTTTTTTTTTTTTTTTTTCTTCTTCTTTTTGGAAAAATCATTCCACAACAAAGAATATAGGATCAGCTGTGTGCCTCTTGGTGTTTTGGTATATGTATATACCCAACAAATGGCAGGCTTGATCTTGTCTGGAAGTTAAATGCTGCCTGTTCAGCTATTCCACAATACATGAGTGGCAAATCACTCTCAATTTCACTTGACAATGCTTACCTTGTGCAGACAGAGGAAAGGATTGGATGCTGATAAACCCACCTTCATCCATACTGGTAATACAGAAAACTTGAATATTTTGGATTTTTAACCTTTAATTCTGAAACTACTGGTGTACTTACTGAAAAATTTTGTAAGGCACTTAAAATATAATCCAATAAGGTGGAAAGAAATAACACAGCACATTTCAAAAAAATTGTGTCATAAGTGAAGTTCAAGTCTCCTGGAAACAGTTCACATGTTCTGGAACAAGTAGCTTTCTGCAGGCAACTGCTTACCAAATCCCAAATCATGTATACTGGTTTTTTAGAGCTTTAAGAAGATCAAAACACCCAAAAATTAACTATGAGGCAGTAATTCCAATCATGCAAGATGATTCTTTAAAATTAGAAAAACTGATAAAATACTTAAAAAAAAAAAATTAATACTCGAGAAAAATCAGTACTGCATCAGAAGGACACAAGTAAAATCCAAGTCTTCCTAGGAGATTTTGTTTCAGTTTTAGTATTTTTTATTGCTTTGTTTTATTTAGCATCCTCTACACCTGAAAGAAACTTATGGAATAAGTATGAATCTACATAAACTTGATCATATTTGTGTAATAGATTTTAATATAAAATGTATTTTTAATGTATAAAATCAATTGGTGCAATGGCTTTCTATTGTTCAAATAAGGAAACTTCACCTACTGCTTCAAATTTACACTAAGGAAGTGATTCCTAAAATTAGTGGAGACCACTTCTATCTTATCTGCTTACCTAGGCCTTTCAAAATTTGAAATCTATAACCTGACAGTTCAACATTTCTTCTTATACAGGAAATACCTATCTCAGTCTGTTCTATATATCTAAACTATAAATCTATAAATTCAATCTTCAGTCTTTTAAATATTCTACCTGTAAAATTTTATGAATATTATCTCTGCTATAGAAGCCACTTCTCTTTCTGAATGTAAAATAATTAAAGGTATTAAATTTATTAAAAATATATGTTTTGTTTTCTCAAAACACTGACTAATACAACTTAATTGAAAGTTCTGCATTTTTGACATTGCCTTCCCATAGATCATTTCAAGCCTTGGGCCTGCAAGACTTTAAATATGTTGTCATCATGAACAAAATTTAGCTCATGCATGCAGAAATTTGATCCACAAGATAGGAACCCTCACTTCTTCTATTTATGCTAATCAATATAGTAACTATAGACAATTCTGACCATTAACTTCTCAGTTGTGTGTACAATTTATTCTGGCAGCAATTATAAGGGAAAGAGATGAGGGAACTTTCCTCAGTTAAATTTGAAAGGTAACTTGGGGTAGCTCAACTGAATTTGAAAGGGAATGCCAATCCTGGTGTCATCTAGGTAATTTCACTTTTGACCCCACTGCCTGTAAAGTCACAATGTTTAAAAATACAGAATGCTTCGACTACACCAAGATACCTACACCATGTGTGTATACTGGAAATTTGTAAATTAAGAGTCAAAATTAGATAATAGATGTAGAAACACAGTTCCTGAAATTTTTTTAAAAGCAGAGACTCTGATCTCATGGTGAGGACTGTAGTTATGCCCCTCAGTTTGCAGATAATTTTAACTCTTGAAATGAAGACACAATTAATTTCATAAATCAAGGTTTCACTATTTTTTCTTTTAAAAGAATGTGAAAATTTTATTTCTTATATCAAATGTGAATTTCCATCCCAAGTGTAGTTTAAAATTTTATTTTGTGACTAATAACCCTTGGCAGTATATATCAGAATTGCTATTCAGCAATTAAGAAGACAAAAACTACACAAGAGGAAGTTGTCTAGATTTTGTAAGAATACAGTTTCCAATACAGTAATAAATAAAGTGTATGATCTTACCATGGGTCTAGACTTTTACCCTCTCAGGATTTTAAAAAGGAGAAAATAAGGATGCTTTAAGCCACTGAATTTGGTAACCCATCATGAATATACCAGTGCCTCTCTACTCAGATATGTGGTCTATACAAGATTGCTCATTGCAGGATGACACTTGTCAGATGACTTTCATGAAGAAATACTCATTTATTTCAGTGGGCAAGAGTGAATCTCTAATTTATTTAAAAAATCTAAAATGTGCATAAAACTGGGAAAAATCCAGTCTGTTTTGTTGTCCTGAAAGGATGAGACCATTTAAAGGACATTCTTTCTAGGTGCAAAGCTCTTGGAAGTTGTTTGGGTAGCAGTAACCATCAGCAAGGTAAAATCATAAGCTCATGATATAGTCCTGGGATCTTCACAAGAGTGTTGCCTTTCTGTCCCATGTCTCTGAAAGTCAGTCTGACCTCTATTATAGCAATATTTCTAACTACATGCCTAATTTTACCTCAAGAAAAAACTGTGGCTGTACAGTTCTTTTCAGACAGCCTGTGGTCTCTAAAGAAATACTTTCTCATTTTCTTCACATTTCAAAATGGAGTTGGAACCCTCTCAAAATTCTTCAGTATTCCCCATGGTTTTGTTAGCTAGTAGAGAAACTATATATTACTGAGGACACCAGATTAGCAGCTCTGTCAGTTTTATTGTTGCTTTAGTTAACACCATATCTTGCAGTGTATCACTTTTGCAATTTCCTTTGATTTCTCATTCAAGGGTCACAGTGTTTTGGTTTTAGTAACATACAATCTTGCAGTAATAATAGTACCCAGCTTTGAAATATACTAATTTAGACAACATTTACAAAATACTTTACTGTGTTGACATTTTTGTAGCCACCTGCCCAGGCTTAGTTTCAGGGCACAGAAAATTAGTAACTCACACTGACTAAGGGTACCAATTTACACTGTTTCAGCTACTCCATAGTAATTATGACATGCCTCTTCAAATAGGAAAAATTAGAGGTTTATTGTTTGCTTTCACTGAAAGAATAAGCAAGGTCTTTTTCACAATGGGTTAAAAGCATGTGTCTGTATGAGTCTTTCTACTATATAGCAATTTGTTGGAATTTGTGTTTTCACATCCGAAAAATGTACTCACAGCAATTTGCATACTTTTAGAAGGCCCAAGAGGGAGAGAGTCAGAATTCTAATTTTCATAAATTTAGTATTCACATAGGTAATTATCTATAGCAGACACTCCAGGTCTGTGACATTAATTTAGTCAAGGTTTAATATTTCTCTTTTTTTTTATAAAACAGAACACCTCTATAGGGATGGAATGGTATCAAGGGTACTCGTGGAATAACAACTGCTGAAAAGCCAGGCCACTGTATGTCAGTGTGTGTGATCTGACACACAAAGGCTTGACAAGAAGCAGCAGGCAAGAAGGAACATACTCTAAAGTTTTCTTTCAAGCCAGACTTCTCTAATTGCTCTACTGTTTATTTTAGACATACATTATTACATTTAGGAGATCTCTACTAGCAAGACACTTGTTTTAAGTGTGAGATTTGTTTTAAAAGGAAAGTATGTTTTGTCAGAAAATAAGCAGTGATCCTAACAGTCAGATTCAAGATTGAAGAAATCTATGCATGAAAGAATCATTTGCTGTTCGGGAGAACAAAACAAACAAACAAACAAACAAACAAACAAGCAAACAAAAAATAAGAGGGGGAAAGAGAGAGTATGTTCAAGTGTTGAGCATCACATGCACTGTGAAGCAAAAATAATTGCCCCATTGCTTTCTGCCTTTAAATGCAGCATGTTTTGCATACAAAAGAAACAGCAATAGCTATTTTACATTCCAGTCTATAGACAGATATATAACAGTCTTCACAATATTTTGATTTTTGTATGACTAGACTATGTTCAAATTACTCTTTATTAAATGTATTTTGTGGGTAATTAATTATGTATGATTACATACAACCTTCTTTAATGTTCAGAGCTCTGCATTGTTTGGCAACATCTGCTTTGTAATCCTGATAGACTGTGTCTTCCAATGGACTAAACCATTAAAAATATTAGTTTTACACCACAGAAAGTTAAAGTCAAGGGAATGAAAAGGAAAGTAAAGATGCAGGAAAATAGATTTTTTAAGATTTATCTTCAGCAACACATTTCTTTTCTGTTAATTATCTGGAGAGTGATTTAATAATTTTATTAGGTATTCTGAAATTAATCTGTGTGGGTGATGAACAATGATTTTGTGATTCAATTATGAATTCATTTAGTGTTATAATATGCTTCACTATTTTGATGCTTTTTGGTTTCTTCAGATTAAGAAACAATATGAACAAAATCATTTACCTTCATTCAAACCCCACATTTAGCAGTATATTCTAATCAAAATGCTATCCTAAGTAAACCATTGCTTTTTTGACAGAATCCACAGTTTTCTTACTTTTCAGCAGTAAGTTGTTACCATAGCAATAATCAAGTAGTAAATAGATTCCAGCTAGCTTGAATATTCAAATCTAACTATGCTAAATGATCTTCATTGATTAAAGGAATTAATATAACCTAAAAGTCATCAACACAAGTTCTACTATACTTCTAGAAAAAAACTTTTTATTCTATGTTTATTTAGAACTGTATTTGTCTGTTTAAAAAAGAAAAAAAACCTGTTGGCATTCAAGTTTTATCTCCATTCCAAGAGAATGTAGCATCCTAAAATAAGATAGCAATCATAAAGAAACTTGGATTCATCTCTTATATGAAACTCCTGCTCCATAAATCTAAACCCTAATTCCATTGTTGTCATGCTATTTAAACAGAAGGGAAGTAGAGATAAGAGGATGAATTGGAGCTGGGCTACAGCTTCTGCAGGAAGCCTGTTGACTCTTAAATCCTTTTGTTATTATGTTCTGCCTTCATTGAAAGGTAGACCTTGTTTGGACACTGAACTGCAAGACATGACCTTTGAATTTTGGAATGTCTCAGAAAAAAGTTATTTGATTGAAGATGAAACTATTCTTGTTCAGTTCGACTGACAAGAAAAAACAAGACAAACCTAGGGAAAAAAAAATTTCAAACCTTTTGTTTATCATTTCTACAACTTATCTGCCACCTAACTTGATAATGAAAAATAAGATAGATATTATTTCCCTTGCCTGTATTTGGCAAACTTGTAGCTAATTTGGAACTGTTCAAGGCCCTCTTCTTTTTTGTGTTTAATAGTAGGACCCCAACACTGATACCAATAGTGGTTCACCACTGGCTCTATGAGAGTGTAAGGAAAAATGAAAACAAGAGTCAAGGTCTATATTTTAAGGTGATACACCAGGAAAAGGCTGTTATATGTATGTCACATTGTATAGAAATATCGCTGACAGGGTAGACTGGGATTCCAAACAATCAATGAAAGTCAAGGGCAGCACATTTAAAACTGAAAAAAAAAAAAAAAATTTTACTTGACACTTAATCGACTAATATAATTCATTGCCACATGATAATACTGGCATCTAGAGGAGTATTGCTACATATAAGAACTCTCTACAGAAAGTAAGAAAACTAATAATTCTGCTGTAGAGGATAAAATATTTTTAGATTAATATAAACCCATAAGCTCTAAGATATAAATAACAACAATCTGACAGTAGAGAGAAATAATTTTTTCCATTTTATAAGTCATTCCTTGTGTGTTTCAGAATTTTCTGTATCCTTCTCTGATTATTCTCATTGGCTATTGGGTGATCTGGGCAATGCATTATGGCAATTATGAGGCATTCAAAACCAGTTTGATTTAGTTGCCCTTTACTATGTTGTTCTTGAAATGTAAAATTAAATTAAGATTTGATGTGATCTATGTGTCTAGGAAATCTCATCAAAACAACATATTGAAAATTAATCATAAAAATATCCTCTGTAAAAGTAAAATTTCTCTGATACTAATGTGCCTGTTGATATTTAAAAGTCAAGAAATCAGGGAAATAATTAAAAGGAAAAATTATGAAAGACCACCTTTTTTAGAGGAGAATGGTAACAGAGAAGAAACTTGAAGTTCCTATATAGGACTTGGCAGCAATAAAAAATACTCCACACTGAACAGAACTTTCTAAGTTGTCAAGATAGCTCTTGACAAATCTGTATTTTACCAACAGTTTACTGCACACAAGGATCATCAAGTATTACAGAATATATAGTTATGTTTCTATATGTGCTCATACTGCAGACAATGATGGTTCAAGGAGACTGAAATCCTGGGAGCATATGCTTCATGTCACTCTTGGAAAAATCAACCACTAGGATATCCCTTAACTATTGTTTTTCTAGCTGCATAATTTTGTGGTTGAGGTAGCAACAAAATGCTAATGTTTAACTTTATAATTAGACTACAGAGATAAATGCAATATGTTGTGCCACAAAAAACCTGGATTTTTACTATTAAATGAAATTACTTGTTATTCTTTGCTTGGTGTCATCCTACTTAATCACAAAGTAAAGAAAATGAACTCTTCAAACATGCAAAAGGAAAGTGAGGATTAACATTCTCTAGTCAGGAGTTCTGCTGCATCCTTTTCTTGCCCCTTCACCTTCTACTGTCACTGTTAATGGGCTACAGAAAAAAACCTACATTTTGATCTCTCAGAAGCAGCGTATCCTGCTTGCTCAAGCACTACACTTCCACCTTTTCAATTTGGCAACCTACCTACTGAGTAAGACCCTAATTAAATTTGATGATATCTGCTCAGTGCTTAGGACATGATTTACATCACAGGCAGAACACATCTAACAGTTTGTCTTAGTTTGTCTCTTTTGATCAGGAAAGGCTCAGAGCTGAGGTTTCATAAAGAGAGAATTATAGCTTTTTTTTGTTCAAGAGGATGCCCTTTATGTTCAGGAAGGGCTTCTTCAAGGCTTCATCTTAGAACAAGTTTTCTTCAACCTGTTCGTAAACAATCTGGACACAGGGCTTGAAAGTATACTAAATTTACCCATGATACTAAATTGGGAGTAGCTGTTGGCTCCCTTAAACAGGAAAAAGCCCTGCAAGAGAGACTTCACCAGTCAGTGGAGTGGGCAATCACCAACCATAAGGAGCTCTGCAAGGGAAATGAATGCTGGATTCTGCACCAGGGATGGCACAACCCTGGACATATGTACAGAGTGGGGAATGAAATACTGGAAAACTCTGCCACAGAAAGGGACTTGAGTTTTCTGGTTGATGGCAGGCCAAACATGAATCAGCAGTACCCCAGCCAGGAGGGCCAAGTGTGTCCTGGGGGCATCAGGCACAGCATCACCAGCAGGGCAAGGGAGGGATTGTCCTGCTCTGCTCTGAGCTGGTGCAGCCTCACCTCCAGTGCTGGGGGCAGCTCTGGGTGCTGCAAAATAAGAATGACATTAAATTGTTGGAAAGCATCTGAATGTGGGCAATTAAGGGGAAGCCATATGAGGGCTGGTTGAGATAATTTGGCTTGTTCAACCTGGAGACTTGAAGGAAGACTTAACAGCCTACAGTTTTCTTGAGGGGGGAAGAGGAGGGACAGACACTGACATCTGTGGCAGCTGGTGACAGGACCCGAGGGCATGGCCTGAAGCTGTGTCAGGGGAGGTTTAGGTTGGATTTTAGAAAAAGTTCCTTCACCCAGAGGGTGGTTGGGCACTGGAACAGGCTCCCCAGGGAAGCAGTCACAGCACCAAGCTTTGTTGCAGAGTTCAAGAAGTGTTTGGACAATGCACTCAGGCATATGGTGCAATTCTTAGGATTGTCCTGAGCAGGTCCAGGAGTTGGACTTAGTTCAACTGAAAATATTTCATTATGCTATGATTTTATGATTCCATGGAAGAGTCATGGGAAGAATAGTATGAGATATTTCTGTTTTGACTGAATGGAAATTTGTACAGTTTTAGCATTTTATTGAAAGGTATGAAGCAATTTATCAGAAAGATCTCTCAAGACCTATAAGTAAAAGTTCAGTTAATGGCATTCAGAGTATATTCTTCTACTTTTTCAAAATGATTAGATGTAAATTCAAGACAGCAGAACATTAAACCAAAGTATCTCCAAAGTACTCTACAAGACATTCACATGGTATTGAACATATTTTCTTATACATATGAAGTCACTTACATATTTGAAAAAAAATTTTGTTGAATGAGTGAAAAAAGCAACCCAAATGTATGACTTAGTGATGGCAGTGGTATTGTTCTCCTGATATTGAATTTCTCATGGGAAAGTACAAAAATCAAGTGTTTTGTTCTTCAAGTCCCCATGTGACCTTTATTTTGACCTGTGCTGGTGGGAGTAGGCAGATACTCCTTTTTAATTTCTGAAAGATGCCCTGTAACACTCAGAATAGTACTAAAATGATCTCCTGTTCTCCAAATGCTTGCCCTTACAGAGAAGCTCAGTGGTCTAGGTGCATGAGAGCTGAGATACACACTTGCTGCTAAAGCAGAACTGTTCCTCATGGTGTGACCCAGCATCCTGAGAATCTTTATAAAAGGATAACAGATTACTTTTTTATGAAAAGAAAAAACACTCAAAATAGATTTAAAGCCTTTAAAATAATAAATAAATGCATCAGAAGTGAGTTACAACTATGGCTCATATATACCCACTATTTTTTTAAATTAACTTAATCTTAGAAGTCCAATAAATATGGATTTCCTGTCATCATGTAATAGCAGTAATTAGTTAGTTTAGTCATGTCATTTGTGAGGCAAAGGGTACCACTCTGTGCCTCAAACTGTGAGAATTTTAATGCATCATGTCACAAAATTATTCACAGCATTTAGCACAAATTTCTATTGGGTTTTATGAATTGTGTTACTAAGCTTTCTAAGAAATTTAATGTTTCCTCTAGAAGAAATTATGATTTTAATTTTACCTGTTATGTTTGATGAAAGCACTTAACAAAATATTGAGATAGTTAGCATACAGATCAATGAGTTGAGTACAGTTGAATTTTGAGCCATACTCAAAAGGAAATTGAAGCATTTGGATCTTTCAAAAATAAGATCTACACCACCATATGAGGCAAAATGGAAATACTGCTTTTGTTCCTAAGTTCAATTTTTCAAGCACAATCTCCAGTGTCCAAGTCACTTCAAAGCTCTTACACCTGAAGGAAAGAAAATCTGTAAAAAGTACAGAAAACCTATACTTTACTAAACTTGGGGGCTGAATATTTGATTGTATTTTTAAAATGTAAGAAAATAGTAATTGAAAACTTTAAAATTCAGAAGTAAAACTTATTTTTTAACTGAGAAATTTTTATTACTGAATATTAAAATTAAAATATTTAGGGCTCTTTTTTTCTTTTTCACTTTTTCATTTTTTCCCTGATAGCTCTGTTGTTAATAGCTGGGGGAAAGAAGTAGGATGGGAAAAAGGAGGCAAAAAATGAAATTGCATCCTCAGAGACTGCTTAAAGTTTCAGCAGTGTTTCTGCAGCTAAGGAGAAAGGAAGTTTGCTTAAGAAAATCTGCATCTAGAGGTGCAATAAAGATAATTCACCTATGCACATGGGCATAAGACAAAAGTTCATTAGTAAAGAATGTTTAGAAAACTTACTTAATTTTTCCCTCTTTCTTCGGAAGCTTTTTTAATACTGAGATGCTGATAATTAACATTGAAATATTTCTTGTAAAGTATAAAATTTGTCCCCATGGGTACGCTTGAAACTCAGACTTCATGAGAAAATATTCAGCTGAATTGTATCCAGAAAGACAGGATTTATTTTCAAAAACTGCACTGCAGACAAACTTCCAGTATGGAATAGAGAAAGAAAAAAGTTTAAGAAAACTACACACCAAAAAGATAATTTTTACTTCCCAACAGTAAATGGGATCTTTAAGCTGTAGGTTGTTGTAAATATCAAGAGGTTGATACATGAGAAACTTCACAGCCACAGTTTTGCCTGTATTCTGTGATCAGGTGAGAATGAAATTGTTAAGAGGTGAGATAACAGCTCTGTATTTGTAACACATTCATCTTGACAGTACAGTAATATACTATGTTGTTGTGGGCTTCTTTTCTACTAGTAGCTCTAGACATATATAGAATTCTGTGTCTCTGTCTAAACAACCATAAAATAGGATATGTTAAAAGAGAAATTAGAGGAAATATAAGAACTTCATGAAGCATGGCTGTCACAAGTAAGGGAGATGAATATTTTGGGTTGGTGTGTGTCACATGCACATAGCTGACATTTATAAGGTGATGCATAATTTATGTGTTGTCTAACTGATAGACATTATAGAAGATATGAGTTTTAGGGCTCCCTAGACCCTGGAATATTGCCTCAAGTGTGATTTCCTTTTGTGAACTTTCTCCTCTGCAAGAAAAAAGCATAAAGTCACTTTCTGGTGTGATATAGATGATTCTGACCCTACTTCTGAAACTGGCAGCACTTACATTCATTCAGACAGTCAGAAAAGCCTAAAAAGAGAAGGACTAGCTGTATTCCTATCCTTCATTGTCTTCTCTGGACTATAGTCTCTAAAGAGACTGTGTTTATGTACTTTAGATATAGAACAACCCCAAAAGGTAAAAGAGAGATAGATGAAGCCTTATTTCCCCCCAGGCAATTTACTCCAGCTCCCTGTGGAAGAATGAGGGCAGTTGCTTCATTTTCAGTAAATTTTTTTGCTGTCTTCCACAAAGGCCATTTAGGTCCTCAGTGATATTTAGGTGATGTGAATACTTATATGTCTTATTGCAAATTGAACCAAAATTAGACCATGGTCTTTATGGAAAAGTGTCAAAATCCTGAATACAGCATATAACCCTTTGAAAATTGTTTCTCCTTTGTACCTGACATACAGGAAAAATAAGCTGGAAAAAAAAGAATAAATAGACATTACATTGTTTTCAAAAGGTTTATTTACCAACATACCTAATGCATGGGTGAAAAAAAAGGAGAATAACAAACACATTTGTCTCATCCACTCATTTAATCTTTATTCCTTTTGGGAAAAATACTCAAACCAATATTTTAAATTTGTGAATGCTTCAGCATCATGTCAATAATGCTTTTTATATTAACTCACCTGTAAGAGAACAAATGCATATTGACATTTATCTTGTTTTCATTTCTTGGTAAATGTAGGAATTTAATATTCTCACAGTGGCATTTAATATTCTCACGATGGATATTAGAACAAGTAAACATGTTTATCACTTTTTAAAAATCCAAACAAACCAAAAAGAATGCTTTCAACAGAATAAAATTCAGCTGTGACTATGCTGTATGTTTTCTAGGTGAAGAAAATTTTTCATCTACAGGGTTTGAAAGTAAAGAGACTGTCAAATTACTTTTTCAATTTATCTTTTTGTGTCTATGTAATCATCCATGAGTGCTACTCAAAATACTACTGAGAAAGTTTTAGAAGAGTGGAGGTACAGATTAAAATATAGGAACTTTCTATCAATGTGCTTTAAAATTCCTCATTTAAAGGCTTGAATTACATATACATTTTATTTATGAGAGCATACTATATAAAATGAATCATTACATAAGTTGCATAATTGAAGTTTTAAAATAAGCTCCCAGGTTTTCCAAGTTAACCATTTTCTCAACAATGATATTTACTCCCCTTTGTGTATTCTTTCTGTTTTTCTTTCTTGCAGATTTGAATAACAAAAACATCTCTTATAATATCAATCCTGTGCACAAATCCAGTACACAGCTCCATACCAGCAATTGTGAAGAAAATTAACATTAGCAGCCAAAACCAGAACCTGGTATTTGCATGGTAAAAAACTTTTGAGGAAAGAAGAAATTGATTAACAAAAAACCATTTACAGTTATGTCCAGTGGTTTTGTTTGGCATCAGGGAAGAAGAATAACAGACTGGCAGTTTGTTCTTAGAGTTAAGAGTAGGAAAAGACAGTCAGAGGTTTCAGTCAAATGGGCAGAAAATGAAGACTCTCAACATGGTAACTTTTGGCAGCCTCTGGTGTCTGTCTGTAGATGTCTATAGCCCTCACAGAAATCTACAGAGGCTTTCTTCAGGAAGTTGTGTCAGCAGAAATTAACAAGTTCCCTCTGAGGGGGTGACTCGGCTGGCTGAACCTGATCCAGGTGTCAGAAACAAAGAAAGCCATGCATGACTCCAATTGGAGGCACCCATCTGCTGACCAAATGTACAGTTTTGGGGGGCTGTAAATTTCCTTTTTACATAAGCCTCTTGTCCCACTAGCAAGATTACAGATTACATCACCTGGACCACAGGCTGTTACCCTAGTTCCCTGAGCCCTACAGTAAATCCTGATACATTCAAGAAAACAATGACACTCCAAAGACTGGATGCAATATTTTCAGTTCAACCAATCAACTTCCCAATGATTCTTCACACTCTTCCCTTTCTACAAAGGAAACAGTCCCTCATGAAACTCTCTAGTGTGGTTTCTTCCACATGCTGCAGTTATTCATGAGCTGTTCCATCATGGATCTCTTCCACATGATGCAGTCCTTCTGGAAGAAGCTACTCCCATGTGGATCCCCTGCATGGTCATAAGTCCTGCCAGCAAACATGGTCCAGTGTGAGTTCCTCTCTCCATGGCTTCACAGATCCTGCTCTGAGTCTCTTACTTCCTACATGGCAGTCCCATGGAATCAAAGCAATCTTTGGGCATCTCCCTGATCCAGTGAGGTCCCTCCTGGGCTGCAGATGAATCTCTGCTTCACCACAAAACTCTGTGGACTGTGAGCAGACAGCCTGTCTCACCATGGTCTTCATTAGGGGCCAATCTGAAAAAAATGGTGATCTGAAGAAATTCCCGAGGGCTGGAAAAAGACAAATATTGCACCCATCTTTAGCCAAAAAAAAAGAAATTTCAAGGAACACCAGAACAATGACCAAATCTTTCTGGAAGACAAATACAGGAAGGATGATGTCAGGACTCTAAGGCTATTGGGCTCTGAATGTTCTTCAGTCATAGCCCGTGCTCAGGCAGCCCATGCTACAAGGCACCTGTGTTTAGCCCTGCCTCTGGTCCTGTCCCAGGACATCTTGAAATTTGCCTTCCTAACTTTCTTGCTGGACTTCTTTGCTGCATCCAGACCCAATTACTTAGGTTGCATTATCTGACTGTAAACAAAACCAAGTTACTATCACCAACTCATACTCAAGACAGACTTTTAGTGTATTAATCAAATAGTGTGGCGCAGCAAATTTTGCTATAAACTACCAGAATGTTAAACAATTTTAGAAATAAAGTAATCCAAAACTGCAAATACCTAATATGCTATGAATTACACAGAATATTTTGTCTTATATTTCTTATTATGGGATCTAAAACACTGCAAGTATAGTTCATCAGACAGTTGATTAGCTGGCAAATGAGCCTTTAGAGAGAGAGGCTGCAGTGCTTCTAGCACATTTACTAGCAGAAGGCAAATGTAAATTTACGTGATTGATGAACTTGCTGAACATTTTTAAACCTATAGGTCTGGAGATCTTGGAATGCTTCTTCTAATTGTGTACTTTCCAGTGATTCAAAACAGCTTTCAATAAAAGGTCTACCTCAGTAATTGCCAGAGACCATGAAGTTTTATTTGTTGTGACACTATCTTTTGAGGAATTTATGATTACTTATGCATTCCAACTTTGTGGATTGCTGTCCTAGAGTACCAACATGACTACTATGCTCTAGTTTTTCTGTCCTATATAATGGCCAAACTTTCTGTTAGAATGACTTAATTGTGATAATATCATAGAAGCATGGAAAGGCTTGGGTTGGAAGACACTACAAGATTATATAGTTCCAACTCTAAGGCCATGGGAAGGGATGCCACCCACAACACCAGGTTGCTTAGGGCCCCATCCAAACTTGAATAGATATCATGTTGCTACATCTGTGCACATACATCTTTTAATTAAGGAAAGAATAAATGTGCTTTACCTAAGACTACCTTATCTCACAGTGCAGCAAGAATATATTAAATTTAAATAAATTATTCTACTTGTTTTTAGAACAAGGTCCAATCTTATTTGCTAAGATAGATTAATAAAAGAAAGTTCATTTTTAAACTAAATTTTTCTGAGCCTTATGCAAAACTCTAAACAATCTTATTTCCTGCAGTTTCCACTTGAATCACAGTATATGGATTCTGCAGAAGCTTAGAGGACCATACCCTATAAAATAAAGTGATTAACTTTGAAATCTAGATTTTATTGAAAAATTTAAATAGACAAAATGTGTTAAATCCATGTTCAATTGCAATTATTTAGCTGGCTGTTAACAGTAACATAAACTTCATTCAGTTCAGGATTTAACATCCTAGGACTGCTAATTGATAACAAGATATATAATATCTATAACTTGGGGTCATGACATGATAGAATTTTGTAATCATAGAATGGTTTGGGTTGGAAGGGACCATAAAAATCATCCAACACTCTGCTATGAGCAGGGACACTGCACCAGGTTGTTCAATGTCCCATCCATTAAGTTCTTGAACACTTCCAGGGTTGGGACAACCACACCTTCTCTGGGCAACCTATTCAAGTGTGTCACCACCCTCACAATAAAGAATTCCTTCCTTATATCTAACCTAAATTCCCCTCTTTCAGTCTGAGCTCATTTGTCCTTGTCATGTCACTAGATGTCCTGATTAAAAGTCCCTTTCCTTGCAGGCCCCCTTCATGGATGCTGGAAGGTTGCTATGAGGTCTCCACACAACCTTCTCCCCTACAGGCTGAACAGCCCCAGCTTTCTCAGCCTGCTTTCATAGACAAGGTCCCCTTATCAGCTTCATGGCACTCCTCTGGGCTAGCTCCAGCAGTTCCATGTCCTTCTTACATTGGGAATGCAGAGAGTGCTGTACACAGTACTCCAGGTGAGGTTTCCTGGGAGCAGAGTAGAGGGGCAGAATCACTTCCTCTGACCTGCTGGTCACATTTTTTGGTGCATCCCAGGATAGAGGTGGCTTTCTGGGGACACACTGCAGGCTCATATTGAGTTTTCCATCAGCCATGGACCCCA
The DNA here is from genome assembly GCF_029582105.1 of Oenanthe melanoleuca. Classification (NCBI taxonomy): domain Eukaryota; kingdom Metazoa; phylum Chordata; class Aves; order Passeriformes; family Muscicapidae; genus Oenanthe; species Oenanthe melanoleuca. The sequence goes on along the minus strand of NC_079336.1, from coordinate 25,851,882 downwards.
CGTCCTTCTCTGCAGTGCTGCTCTCAATCATTTCTCTGCCTAGCTAGATGTTGGAAATCAGGAAATAATCAGGAAATAACATCTGAAAATGAAGAATGGAATGGAGCAAGTTGTCAGCTTTGTATTCATATTAGTGAGCCTAATGCAGATGAAAATGCCATACAATCTTGATACATGATTAAAATCACGTGATACAATATAGTACATTCTGTCATGGCTCATATATTTAGAATACGACATTTATAAGAAGAAAGTTGAAAATAAAATGAGAAAATAAGTTAGGTGATGAACTACATATCTTAGCAGAAACCTTGCATAATCAGGGACAGAAAAGAATTTTGAAAAGTCTTGAGTGAAGACTGACATAAAAGATTGATTTTTAAAGCACCTTTATAATTAATTGGAGCTTTTGCTTCCATAAGTAAAGTACATTTGTTGTTTAAGGTCATCTCCCATTTGAAGAGAAAAGGATAGATTGAGAACTTTGTGCCCTCTTTTTGTCCTTTGTCTTTAAACTTGGAAGCAACTTAAACCAGCAAGATATTTCATTTTTCATTTGTATAACAGTGTATTTTTAAATTTATAGAGAATAACAAACAGGAATTATACATTGAAGTAGAGCCAGTGCTCTGTATATGGGCTGGTTTTAGCTGGGGTAGAATTAATTTTCTTCACAGTGGCTAGTATGGGGGCATGTTCTGGATTTGTGCTGGAAGGAGTGCTGATACTGTTTAAAATTATGAATCCTGAAACAAAATATAAGGTATGAAAAGAGTAGACGAAGAATGACCACATGATTTCTTATTACAAATTCTCCCACCATAACATTTGCAAGGTGTTTTAAAAGACTACAGTGAGAAGTTAGGACATCCTAATTCTGATATTTAAATACATGCCTGAATTTAAACACAGGGAAGATGGCATTAATTCAAATGGTAATACCTGTTAAAAATTTTGCTGATTTACAGTTAGAAGTGTCTAATGTATGTCAGAGATTATGTTTACCTTGTGTACACTGGCAATACCCGAAAGTTTACGTTCAGAGGCTCAAACATAAATCAAATGCAAAAACTGTTAACCAAAATAAAAATGTAGTCGGGGTCTGCCAAAACTATTTTTATTAAAATTAAACCTCAGAAAATAAAGAACTTAGCCCATTATCCTAGATTTTTTTTATTATTATTGACTAAACTGCAGTTGAAATCACTAGCACTGTATGCAGGGTATAGACGTTAAACAGCAAAAACCAGGTAAAACAACAGGAAACTGAAAAATAACATTTCTCTGCAGCTTTTGTATATTACCATGGCTGGAAATCACAAGGGAAACAGAAGAATCACCACACTGAAAACAGATGAAGAGGAAAAGTTATCTCTGTCACTATTTACTGGTGCCAAGTATGGTTAAGACATGGAAAAGAACCCTATCAAACTCAAAATCTGGTAATAATCCTACCTTAATGATACCAGGCACCTTAAAAGGTGGAAAAAACAGCAGAAAAAGCATAGGTCTGTTTGTGTTTTGTGGTTTGAAATTGGGCACTTAGTTCAGAAAAACATCTTAATTCAAAAGAACATATTAATAATTTTTTTTCCCAAACTCTAGATATGGAGTGCTCCTGAGGACATATGTGAGGCTAATAATATGTAAATGCATGAAAGAAATACAATGTTTTATCCTTAATAAGTACCTTTTAAATGTAATCATTTAAATTACAATAATTAAAGTGTGTAATGTTCTGTTTATAAAGTTCATTCCCGATGATGGTGCAATACCAAAAAATACACAACACATCCAACAGAAGAATATGTGTCATAAGAACATCTGTCTCAGTAACATTGACTTGTTCAGACACAAAAATTATCACCAAACCATTCTTCATTTTTGTTACAAAATTAAATTGACACAACATACCAAGACCAGAAAATGGGCCCATGCACTGACACATGGCTGTCTACACCATTTAAATTCTAGGCCAGCACAGGTGATGACTTTGATTCAGACAGGGAAAATCCTCCCAGATAATGCCTGAACATTATAAATAGTTTTAAACCATTAAGGGTTGGGTAAAATGTCATATAAACAAAATTTACTTGGTTTGAGGAAGAAAAGCACAGTATGTTTGTGGGTTGCACTGTCATTCACCTGCAGGGTTACATGAACAACTTTAATCCTTAATCCTCAAAGGGAACCCACTGAGAAGGAATTGCTTTGAATTGTCCAGTACTAGGGGTACTCCAGAATGTATGATGTCAACATTTCTATACTCTAGAAAGCTAGAAATAGCTTATTCTGTTTTAGTTTAGTTACCCAACCATAAAGAAAGAACAGAGAGCACCAACTTTCTCTGTGATGCTGTCTAGAGGATACACACATTGAAGAATTTAGGCTGTTCCAGTCAGTAGCTGATACTGTCATTAATATGAACCCAGGACCAAGACTTCAGTGTCCCCATAATCTAATTCTTTCTCATATTGCAGAGTACTATAGCAATTCAATACTAATTACTTGTGTCCTGTGACTGAGGGCTAGAAAATCACTGCATCACACAGAGAATAAGCAAACATTATGATTAAGTAGAGCTTGTATTTCTCATTATTCTCTTGCAAAGCTACCTATTGAGTTTTTTTTCTTACTTTGCGATTTCCTAAATTCTGGGATTATAATTAACATGCAGAAAAAGTGTGATGTGAAGCCACCAGCCAGTGAGAAGTCACTAATATTCTGTGGTGGAGTTTGGGTCAATTCTCTGCAATTTCTTTTCTCTATGTATCATTTAATGCCTTTCCTTGCATGGAAGAAAAAATCCTTCCTATGTGATGTGAGGATGATCAGAAAAACCTGAGATTTTGCTCATAAAATTCTCGAAGCATGCTCTACAAATTTTCATAGAAGCAGCAATTAAGTCTTAATAAGCACACTACTTTGAGATTAAATGAATAGTTCCTTAAAAATCATTCAAGTTTTGAGACAAATTATTCCTCTAAATTAAAAATTAATCAATTTTACTGTTATGCTTTTGTTTGATTGTTTTTTCTTCTTTTGAGTTCCAAAGTAATTACAGGGATAAAGCTTAATTTTATATGCCAAAAATTTCTTTTGTCCATTTTAAAATGTTGATTACATATTTTGTAAAATGTTGATTACATGCTTTCATCTCAGCTAGCCAACATACAACAACAAAATTTTCAGGTATGACTTTCATATTTTCTATTAGATTATGTGGCAAAAAACTTGTCTGAATACTCACAATGAGCACACAAAGAAAATGGGCAGTGGGGAAAATCCATTAAATACTCTGTATCAGCTCCTCCTAGATCCATCCTAGGAACCACCAGACCATCAAAGGTCCATCTCCACAATCCCAGAGGAGCAAAGAGCCCAGAGGCAGGTAAGAGTGCAAATTGATGACAGAGGAATGGAAAGTCTGTTCCAGTTACTCACAAGGCTATTCCAGGAGGCTCTTGAAGGCTCCAAGGGTGAGTCCATCACCAGCTTTGGGGGATGGGAGTAGTACCAGAGAATTCTCTCTGAGTGTGTGTGACAGCTGTGCCAGAAATTCTAGTTCTCGAGCTTGAGGTGTTTTTATTGTTTTGTTTTGTCAAGATGATTCTGGATTAATCCAGATTTCATTATGCTCATTTTAGATTCTTGGCAATCTTCATTATTATTTGTGATTTGGGGATGTGATGGGCGAAAATGCAAAGACAGCCATATACTTATGCATGATAATTGCAATCTTTATTCTGTATATGATCACGCAACTTAATATAATAGACAGAAGGTGGTGACTACACTGCAGACATTTTACTTAAATTTGCATGTGAAGAGTTGACTTTGGCTGATTTGACAGCTATCTCATGCCCCCTTCTCTACAGAGGAAAGTGAGAAAGTAAGATAGAAAAACCACTGGGTCGAGAAAAAGACAAGGAAATAACTTGGCAATAACCATCATGGACAGAGACTGGACTGGGAAAATATTTTTATTGTTTCTTAAGTACATAAAAGAAAGAATTGAACTCAAAAGAGTTCCACTATTCAGATGTACAGGGGAGTCCACGCCCTCTTCTCTCAGAGGATGTCCCAAAGTCCTCACTTCCCCAAATATTGTCATGTAAATGAAGACCAGTGCATTGACTGGGAAATTTGATCTTTCTCCTATGCTCTCTGGGTAGCGGTAAACCCAGAAGACAACTGATCTATTTATTCTAGAGTTGCCTGTGCTGCCCACAAGTTTCTTTGACTTTTTTTTCTCTTATGTGTTGATACTTCCACCCAACCATTTCTCTGTCCTTTATATTTTTTTTTGGAGATGTGACTTGTCTGAATAGAGAAAACACCCAAAAATTTGTTGAACATGTCCTTGACAGGTATTCCTTTGCAAACTCCACCTCTTTTCTCCATACATAGAAGACAAGTGTATAACTCTATGAACAACTATTTCTGTTCCAGTGGAAAACAATTATAATTTTCTGCATATACAGATAAGTATTTTAATTTTTTTTTCCAGAAACTTGTATCAAGTTTTGGCAAAACAGGAAAGAAAATGTTATTTTATTTATCACTTGCTTAACGTTTAATTAAATTTTTTGAGATTCTACAATTCCATCACAACCTGTTTTATATAGACAGGATGAAGAAACAGGCTCATATATTGAGACATAGAACTATTGAATGTGGTATATCTTTCCTTTACATCTGTGAAAATAATATATATTTCAAGAACTGGCTAATTAAGCAGATTTTCACTTCAATTTTACAATCCCCATAATTTACACACTTTTCAAAAGAAGACTTCACTGCAGTATGCATCAGAGGGATTAACTGTCCTTCATAGGAAAAAGATCTTCATATTGAACTTTCAAGATGCTCAAAATTTTACATATTTATATCTGTAAATAATTAATTGAGTAGTTTTTAATCAGATTATATTTTCAAATTAATGCAGAAGTTATTTCAATGCCTCTGTATGGTAACCAGAATGTTGAAAGCCAATCACTTCAAATGGCACATTTTTGTTTGCTGGAAGGTATGTTCAAATATAGATTCAAAATGCTAATTATGTCTTCATGAAGAAAATTGCTGTAAGGCAAACATAATAGTAATAAAATAAAATAAAATAAAATAAAATAAAATAAAATAAAATAAAATAAAATAAAATAAAATAAAATAAAATAAAAACTTTAAAAAAAAATAGAAATATTTGTAAAAACCTGTGAATGGTTAAGTCATCACAGCTATTAGGTAACTTGATTTTTGATTCCTCTCATAACATAGAAGGATTTTTGACTCCTGCTTTCCACCTGTTGCTTCTTTCAAGGGAGAAAGGAATAATTATGCAGTGCACAATTAATTAAGTTAAATTGAGTAGAACTATTTATTTTACAAATACTGATTTTATAAAACAACAATTAGTAAATGCTAAGTAAGACAAAGACAGTTTGATTTGAAATTACTATCTGTAAAGTATGCTTATTTATAATCAAATTTAATGGTGGCTCTAATTGTTAATTTTGCTAATTCAGTTTGGAGATAAAGGATGGTAACCAACTCCATATTAATTTACTAAGGATTAGCAAGAGGAGTGTTGAGAATACTTGAAAGGCACATTCATATGAAAATAAAATACAAATTAATAGAAAACTGATATTCAGATGCAATTCTAGTTTCAGCTTACATTCCTTCACAGACTAAAAATCATCTGAATAAATAAGACAAATAAATTCTTTGATGGCTTTTGAAATTGATGAGGCTGAACTAATTTTCTAGCTCTTTTGGGAAACCATTTTTACAGCTATCCAGTATAAGTCAAAGTCAGTATAAATGTATAATATATGTCTTAAGTGTATGTAATGGAATATGATGTAGGAATGTGATTCTCTATAAATTGTGAATCTCTTCCATGTCAAGACAATAACAATGTGACTGGTAATAATAATTTTATCATTGTTGGTATTTCTTGGTTGGTTATTGTTGATACTCTCACATCATCTAGGCATTTCAGCAATGAACATGGCTGTACATCAAGACTTATCTCACATAAGAAACAGTCTAAAGAAATCTACACTGATCTGAAGGTCCAGAGTGTATTTTGTTTAAGCTACAGGAATAGCTACACCCTCGCTGATGTGCTAAAGTCCACTGAAAATTAAGTTTAACTCTAGAAATGGATAGACTCTTATGGTCATGCCATGAAAAAACCCAGATCGTGGCTCTTTCTTAGACTCCTATAGTTTTCTATTCTTTGTGATAAAAAGGTAACATTCTTTTGAATTTTTTGAGATTCTCTTGAACATATTTGGTTTCATTAAGTGGGAAAAAAGCAGATTGCAATCCTATGAATTGGTTCCCACACACTGTAGGGAAATGCTTAAAAGTCCTGTCTCCTGAGAATCATAGAAGGACTTGGGTTGGAAGAAATCTTAAAGACCATCTAGTTCCAGCCCCCTTGCAGCAGACCCAGACACTTTTAACTAAATCAGGTTGTTCAGAGTCCCATCCAGTCTGGCCTTCAACACTCCCAGGGGTAGGACATTGAGACCTTCTCTGGACAAGATGTTATAGTGCCTCCCCAACCTTATCTGAAAAAATTTATTCCTAAAAGCTAATCTAAACCTTCTCTGTCTCAGATTGACGCCATTCCCCTTGTCCTATCACTGCACACCCTTTTTAAAAGTCTCTGTCTTTCTTGTAGGCTCCCTTAAAGTATTCGAAAGACACAATTATGTCATCTCAAAACCTCTTCCCTAGGCTTAAAAATCCCAATTCTCTTAGACTTTGCTCATAGGAGAGATGTTCTGTCCCTGTATCGAACTTGGTTGCCCTCCTCTTTATTTGCTCTAACAGGTCCATGTCCTTCCTGAGCTGGGCACCCCAGGGCTGGATGCAGCAGTGCAGGTGGGGTCTCAGCAGAGCAGAGGGGCAGGATCACCCCCTGGCCCTGCTGCCCACGCTGCTTTGGATGCAGCCCAGGATACAATTGACTTTTTGGGCTGCAAGTGGACTTTGCTGGCTCATGTCAAGCCTCTCCTTCGCCAGCACACTCAAGTCCTTCATCCCCCAAACTCTATCAATGTTGGAGGTTTTCCCCAACCCAGATATGGCATCTTGCACTCGGTCATGTTAAACATTGTGGCATTTCCATGGGTCAGCTTCTTGAGTTTTCCAGATCCTTCTGGATGACATCTCACCCATCAGCGGTGTCAACCACACCTCTCAGCTCAGTGTCATCTTGCAAATTTGATTAGAGTACTCTCCATCCCTTATTCTATGTCATTGATGAAGATATTACACAGCATTGGTCCCAATAAGGACCTGAAGGACATCATGGTTATGGTCCATGGATGTCCATCTGGACTCTGAACCATTGATCACTACCCTCATTCTCTCATTATATCTGCTTGAGGAGGCGATATTTGCAATTTACAGAGGGAGAAAGACTTCAAGCTCTCATCTTTTGTCATTTCCTTAGTAATACTTAGCTTCATAATATTTTCCTGTTAAAATATATTTTTAGAAAGTCTTTGTTTGTAAATAGAATGCATGTTTACAGCATATTTAAAATGTAATTTTCAATGTCTCTCAGTCTCTGGATACTTTATAACATCTGTATATGTATAATAAACTTCTGTTCTATCATACCCTTATTTCTCCATGGATTATGCTTTCATTTTCTTACTAATTTAATTCTTAAAAAGTAATAGTAGAATTTTCTCCCCTTATTTCTTCTTTGCAGAGGCTCATCTGCCCAATTAGTGTTGTCTCAGAAGTTTCAGAATTTATTTTGGAAATATGAGCCTACGCTCTTCCAAGGCAGGCCTATCTACTCACAGCCTGAAATTTCAAAAACCATAAATATTGTACTTTTGCTTGGTAGGTTTATAGCCACACTATTCCTGAGACATGGACTAGGAGAATAAATCTAGCACTTGAATATCCTCATATAAATTTGGCACAAGTATCAGACCAAAAAAGGACACTATATATTTTAGTTTCAGCACAGTGCTGCACCTCTGTAGTCTCCTGCTGTTTCAACTACTTTACAAAGTTTAATACATAATTCTAGCAGATTCAATTTAATTACCTAAAAGCTGCAGATCTCATCCAAATTATTTGTCTCTGTCTTGTCAGTAGACAAACAGAAGTTCCATTAGAGAAGGAGATTCTTATCTTTGTAAGGGAAAAGCCACATAATGCAAAAATACTTTATGGCTAAGAAAATTACATTATATTAGAAATGCACTTTCTAGCAAGGTATAAAGTGGTTTATTCAGTCACATTAATGAAAGTGTTTAATGTAATTTGAGATAACTTTAGGTATGCAAGACATTTACATATGACTGGCAGTTACTCTGGTCTCAATGGAGATAATGATCTGGTGGCAGCTGGAAATAAAATATCCTATAGGATCTGAGATGGTACTACCAATGTTGACAGAATTGAACCAGACTTATGACAAATAAGATAGCAAGAAAACATGAACATTAGCAAGAAAAATGGATAAAAGAAATGGAAAATTTTAAAGATAGAAATGAGATTATGCTACTTGTTATATAGCCATACATTTAAAAGTCTCTTTCTTAAAAATTCAATAATGTTTTTTCTAATTCAATCATATGTTTACTTCATCAATTGCGTTGTAATTATTTAACAACTTCTAAATTAATGCTGGGGTGATAAATATGAGTTCCTTAAAATGCAGACAAGAAGAAAATCACAAAAGACAGGGATTGAAAAGGTTCTTATAGGCCACCTAATTTATCTCTTTGCTAATGAAAAATTGTGTCATTTTTTTCGAATACTCACATATACACCTACATGGACACATGCTTATGTATATTTACAGACGCTTGAGTAATTTTTATTTAATATTATGGTAGTACTTTCTCACATTTAGTTTTGAATGCCCAAAGCAGGATATTTTTGAGAGATTTTTCTACTTTGTCTCAGAAATAGTTTTCCGACAGACTTTTTATTTATCTTCATTTTTAAAAAAAAATTTTAGTCATTATTCCTAACACATTTACAAACATAATTTTTATTGGTGTTTGCAAGTTTTGAATGCTTTTAATGATTAAAAGTATTTTTCCATGATTCAATCTTTCCACAATAAAGTACAGAGTGTTACACTACAGAAGCACACTTAGTATAGCCTGCTAAAGATGACTTTCATTACTCCTATATGATGAGTGAAGGCTCCGTGCTCACCCAGTGCAGAATCTCAGCCTCAGCTTGACCCAGTCTGGGTTTATCTGGTTTAACTCCTGCAATGGGCCCTAGTGGCAGCTGCTTCCCCAGGTTACCCTCGAGCTCTGGAGATGTGACAGAGGGTGCCAACAGCTTGGAGGTCATTGCCAACCTGCAGCCCAGGAGGAGGAGACACCAATAAGAAAGACAGACTCAAGGCCAAGTGAGAAAAAATCACTTCCCACAAATATCACATTCACAAAATGAAGACTTTGTATATGATTCATCACTACAAAGATCTCTTTTCTTCTTAAAGAGGTGTTGACTTTGGAGCTCAAAAACATTCTGGCAGTATAAGCATTAAAGGGAACAAAAGGGGTACACAGTAGCAGGTTTGAAGGGTTTTTTTTTCTTTTTACTAATTTTAACAATATAGGTTAGACTTCTCTCTTGGACAATTCAAGTGTCAAATCATGAATTGGTTAAGTTCTTGACTTTAAATGTTTCATGTCTTTCTTTTATCTGTAAAGTAGTCTGTGTGTCATGTTACAAAATTTGCATGCTTGCTTTTTCTTTTTTAGTTTTCCTTAAGAATTATTCTTCTATCTGGCATCAATATTACTTCTGCAGATGCATGACTACAAAATATCCTTTCTGACTGCATTTTTTCTTCTCTGTTTTGTCTGTCACTTGGATTGCCAGTTCTTCTTGGCAGCAATTATGATTTATGTAGCCAGTAAGACACATCCATAAAAAGTAGCAAAAGTATATGTTCCATCATTAAAAATACAAATAATTTGATCTGAGAAATTATGCTACAAAAAAGATATCACTTAATTTGATGTACAACTTCAAAAACACACAATTAAAATTTTTGTCTTTGTTTTGTTGTTTTGGGTTTTTTAAAATATATTCAATAATATTAAGAAAAAATAATTCAAATTTTTTAAATTGCATTGGGTACTAAAAAACTCTACAACAATAATGATGACAGAAGTAATAAAACTTCTATGTAATTACTGCCCTATTCCTGTAATTGCTCTTACAAAATCATTGTCATGGCATGCCACAATGGCTAAATTTATACTTGTAGCATTTTCATTTTGTCCATCTCTATGAGAAAAAACTGAAAGTGATGCAACTTTTGAGCACTTTAAATATTTATTAATGTCACAACATTGTGATATCTTCTTTAGGCTAAAATACTTCCTTTAATGTTAACTATTTTCAGCAACACAAGAAAGCACAGAAGACAAAACAATTCATTTTTGCACATATGGTACATTAATACAGAAAGTATTTTTTGCTAGAATTTTTAAAACTGCAAATTTATATTTATTTCTTTGCCAGATTAGAAAAATGGAAAGACTTGCTTTAGAGTATTTTCTATGTTGAAAATGCAAGACTTTTCAAATGCAAGTAGTAAAATATTCTTCTGGAAAACAAAAAAACTGATCTAAAAATGAAATATTACTTTCTTGGGGGGAAAAAAGTACCTAAAAGTCTAAAATACACTTTTACTATTTTCAGTCCCAAAGTAAAGTTTATGGAAAAATAGATTGAAAATAAATCCAAATGCCAGTTAAATAAGAAGGACTCCAAAGCAAATAATTTTTTCTTGAAAGAAACTGTACAAAAATGTTGTTGGAAATGCTGTGCTTGTATTGAACAATGTATTGGAAAAGCACCTGCTTGTTTTGCCATTGAATGTTTCTGTCTGAAATACTGGCAATAACTTGAAAAGCAGAATGTAGCTTTTGCCTCTCATGCTTTTGTTTCTTCAACAGAGAGTTGGACTTTTTACTCCTGAAGAAGAGAAGGCTGTAGGGAGACCTTATGGCAGCCTTCCAGTACCTAAAAGGGACCTACAAGAAAGCTGGAAAGGGACATTTTGCAAGGCTATGCTGGGACAAGAGGAGACAGCTGTTAACTGAAGACAATAGGTTTATATTAGATAATGGGAAGAAATTCTTTACTGTGGTCCTGGTGAGGCACTGGAACAGGATTCTCAGAGAAATTCCGGATTCCCCATCCTTGGGACTGTTCAAGGGCACACTGGATGGATCTCTGAATCACTTCATCTAATGGAAGGTGTCCCTGACTATGGCAGTGGGATAGGAATGACATGAGATTTAAGACCTCTTCCAACCCAAACTACTCTGTTCTTCTGTGACTCTATGAAAGAGACATTAAAAAAGAAGGAGCAGAAATCAGTCATAAACTAGGTGGATATTGAGAAGAAATAATTACATTTTGCTTTGTCCTGAAACACCAGCAATATAAAATGTTGAGATGCTCTTGGTAGGAACATGACTTTGGATTTTTCCATATCAATTAGAAAATATTTACCTGTTCACCAAATCTTAAAAAGAAAGAATACAAGAACAAAGCAAGGCACTAAGACATAAAAAATCCCCAGGATCCCTTTTGGGTTGTCCTAAGGTCCATCCACACCAGCTAGCACCATTCTGCATCATTAGCAACCAGGAGAAGGAGAGTTGAAAGATACAATGTTTGTATAGTAAAAAACTGCAAATAATTATCTCTATCATCTCTACACAATGCTCCTGCTGTTTTTTGTTGTTCTTAGTCTCATTTCCTTTCACTTTTTTCTAGACCAAACAATTGCAGGTTACTTTGCTATTCCTCATGTAAATTCATTATATGCATCTAAATTTTTGACAAAATTTTTTCCATTTCAGCTTACTGTACAACATAATTAAAGGTAGGAAAACTATGTTTTTCCACAACAGAATAACAGTTTTCTTTATTTGGTTCACTGGCTTAGTTGTTTCTGTTACTACCTCAATAGTTTCTGTGCTTTTTCAATTGCTGATAAACAGTGAACTAGACATCTTCATGAATTATCTACCTTGTTCTGAGTAATAAAGGTAAGCACTAAACTCACCCTTTTACACGTGAAGTTAGCAGTTATTTCCTTTGTATTCATATTGCTGCACCATAGTTACTTCGTTAAACTTTCAGGAATAACTAGTATTTCTGAACCAGTTATTCAGAGCAGTGGATTTTAGATCAGTCATTAAAATTGCAAATTTCTCAGTAATTTAACAGTATCAGGACTTTTTCCTGGATGTTTGAAACTGCTAAATAATAAAATAAATATTCATTCTGAAATTTTGATGGGGATAGGAGAGCTCTACCAGCACAGTTCAGTCTGATTTGATAGGCAGGTAGGGATAGCTGAGATGCCCTGGGGTATCCCTCCTGGCTCTAAATTCCTAGTCCAGAAGGGCACACATCTCTTCTCAACTTTGTGTCATCAGGATGAGTTAGAGACTGAGAGACAGAAAAAATGACAATAGGTATTTTTTAGGCAGCTGAATCATACTTAAGAGCAAATATGTAATCTCAACAAGAAATGGTGGGTTTTTTACTGTCTTGTAATATATCACTCAAAATGAGAGTGAGTTTTTTTATGTGAACATATAAAGTCAATCCAGCAGAGTAAATGGCCCTGCTTTTTCCCCAGCTTTTGAATGCTTATCAGAACACTGGTTTGAAGCTGGATTCTGTCTTTTTGCCATTGAATCTATGATAACAGATAATAGATAATAATGATCTATTATAATTGCAGTTATAGCTGACTTTCTTCTCATTGCCTGAATGTGCCTTGATAGTCCAAATAAATTGCCATTCCACTAATCATTTAATGTATATTTTTTATGACAAGCAACAAATGAGTGGTGCCTGCCACATACATTTTTTCTCTCATTCCCCCACTATGTGTCAGAAGGTTACTCAGGGCCAAAGATACCCTGGACTTCAAAATGTCTTTTGTAAGGTTCAGAAATAAATATAGTTACATTACACAGCTTTTCTTTTTGTTTGTTTTGAAGTGTCATTCTGCCTGCAGCTTTGAGTGTAAAGGATATGCTGGAGCCAGGAGGAAAGGGATTGAGGCTAGAGCAGTAATGCTTGTCAAACCCTTGAGGAGGGCAGTAATAGATCAGAAGAGAACATTTAAAGCTGAAAGTTGAAACCAGTGGATTTGTTGGGAAACCACAAATTAGTCCTTAGAAAATACTGTGAAGAAAAGAAAGCCTGGCTGAAAAAAACCCATTGCAAACAATAAAAAAGAGTTAACTGTCCAGGAAATGTGTAAAAATGAGTAATTTTTTAAAGGAAGTATGATAAAATATCTTTCAACCCTTATAAAAGATCAGTATTTCCTAAATTTAAGGAAATAAAATAATAAAATAAAACTGATTAGTTTGTACCAATATAGTAAGCATGTTTTCATTTGGTATTATACATATACATAATCTGCATGTCTTTGAAACAATTATACTGCAACATGGTGTCTCTGATTTAGAGATAAGTCAAAAGTCCACTTAGGAATAAAAATGTTCTCATAGAGTACAAATGGAATACATGTTTATCCTAAGAATCCAGTTTGGGCAATTGAGATGAAACATAAGATAGGATACAGCTATTCATCTAGATTTCTAATTTTTTTAAAAACTATTGGTTAAAAACTACATGAAGATATTACATAAAGGGCACACCCACTTCTAAGCATGTAAAATTCAGACCTGCTGCAATGCAAACGTTGCCTGCCATGAAACCACGACTGGTGTAGCAATTCATGCCAAGTGATGAGGTTGATATTTCATATGTCAAACTTTGGCAAGCAGCTGGAGAAAACACTATGTGACTATAGCAGCAGTAGCATGTTGGTGGAATTGCATTTCCTACTTCCAGTTAACAAAGAGACACAAAATGAAATATTGTAAATGATTTGTGAAGTAAAGGGGAAGTGTGCAATTATGCTTCTTCAAATAAAACAAAGTGAATATGCACAGAAAATAGAAATTTATACTTTATGTATTATGGCTGTTTTTTACAGATGAGACAGTCCTTCTGGGGGAGGTGAGAGGGTGTGCTGGAATATAATTTCCATAATTTTTCTACTCTAGACACTAATGTTAAAATTATTATATCATCTACTTTAATAAACATGTGCTATAATAAAACAGAGAAAACAAAATACACTAATTTAATAAGCAAAACTTTTATGTGATCTTAGCCATCTTTACCTTCTAGACATTGTTTACTAAAATAGCTAATCAAGGGGACCCAGGCAACTCTGATACAAGATAAAAATTATTAATTCATAAAGTAGTAAATGTGATTACATAAAAAGTGTTACTGGTAGTAAAATCTTAATGCTTCCTTACATGTAATAGAATATAGCATCATAAATGTTTTGTTAGCAAGCAAAATATTAGTAAAATCAATAACTTTTAATGATTAGTTTGTAGAAAACATGGTTTGTTTTGTCAGTTTTGGTAATTCTTCCCTATAAAAAAAGAAAATGGCCAACTTAACCATTATTTTGGGCAGCTGTAGATCTCAATTAAAAATACTGAAGCAAACACAATGGTTTAATGTACTTATTTCAGGGCCATTTTCAAGGCCAAATAAATGTCCACTTTAAGAAATAAGTATGAAGAAAGGTAACAAAATAAAGAAATCAGACAGCTGAACTATTCAGGCAGCTTCCTTTAAGAGATGGACCTTGAGCTTTGTCCAGTTTCTTGTTTATGATTTCATAGCTACATTATGAGAAATAAAATCCAATTTGAGGAAGGAATTCCAACATTTTAAAATCCAGAAAAACTCAGTGAATATCCACACTAAGTTTCCCAATTTTTTTTTAAATGAGAATGTTAGAGGAAGATTTAATCATTAATGCCCTTCAGAAAGCAGTTAATCAATAATTGCTGCAGTTAAAAGTAAGGCCAGTATGGTTTTTTTTCCCCATCTTCACCCAGTACCAGAAACTGGTCTTTATATCAAGAAACCACAAACAGACGAGAGATACTTTTGGCATCTTTTATTGTTATAACTTGCCTATATATCTGATGGACAGTTTTAAAAAACTAACATTAGAAGGTCCGTTTTCTCTTCTCTCCTCTCCTTCTTTATTCTTACATGAAAAAAAAAAAATCTCTTTGGGAGCCATAATTGTCTTCAAAGTCTGTAAGTGATTCACTCAGTGCAAACAAGGAGTCCTGTGTGTGTGGTTCTTGCATCTGTCTGCTTCAGCTAAACCTTTGGGCTAAAGTCATATTCTACTTTCTTTTTTCTTCTCTTCTTGCTTTTGACATTGCTGGCTGCATGTAATAACTATATCTCCCTAGGGCAAGAGAACATTTAAAACAATTTCCTCATGGAGCTATTCTCACACATTTTTTTTTTATATATTGAAATTGTGATGTCATCCAGAAGTTTTAGATATTTTCGGTGTCCTGGTGCATTCAGCAAAAAAACCAAAATACTACATTCAAAATTGATAGGAAAAAGCTGAACAATTTTTCTTCATTAAGAATAATTTAATTTATGACAAATCCCTGACAAGCACCTGTGGAATGTTGGTTTTCTTGCTTAATTTAAATAATAATAAAAAATAAACAATTATATTTTATAAATATTTATATATTTACAAAAAGAAACATAAATATTTATCTTTTTTTACTTTTAACTTCTTTTGACTTACATGCTTTGTAATATTTAGTTCAACTCTATTAAATTAATGACTTAATATATTTTAAATGCAGTTCTCTGCTATAAATATCTGTTGATCAGATTGATAATAAACATTTTGATATTGCTTAATGAAAAATTATCTTAAAAAAGAAATCATGTTTCCTCTGAGTTCTCTCATTTTTTATTTAGAATTAGTCTAATTGCCTGGTGATATTATTTCTTGGCATTATTTCTGGACCAGACATTTCTGGTCCAGATTTGTCTATGTAAATGTAAATGAATGACTAAAGCAAAAAGGTGTCTTTACATGCCTCAAAATTTTCCTGGAACTGTGAGTCAATTCATGTGTTCAAAAGCAGAATTAGGAGTTCTCGAAAAATGTTTGATGTCTTTCATCCTGATGTATCTCTTTATATTCTTACCACTACCATGGATACTTATATGGCCAAAGTTTTAGCCATCAATGAGAAAAGCTGTAAGAAATATGTACATTCTTCTCAGATGCATTCACTTGATGTAAAAGGAAATGGGGTTGCCACTGTCTTCAAGATGTGCCAAAATTTTTTGGCATCAAAGCTACACAAGCTGATTTTATCAGCATTGCCACACCTAAGCAAGTTTTCTGTTAGGAAAGTAGTCACATATACATGAAGAAATTAAGAGAGCAATGAAGAAGGGACAGAGGAAAGAAAGGAAAATGCAATAGAGTGCTGCAGAATTAGAAGTTTTCTATTTCCTATATATTGTAGTATGACTATTGGTGGACAGTTGGACACCATGTATTTGTAAAATTTGTTCAAGGAATATTAGGCACAGAAGAAAAAAAATCAGTGACACTGTAGTATCCCACTGAAAACCCTTTATCTCCACAGCTGAAACTCAGTCTACTGCAGAACAGGGCAGATAAGCATAATGCATTGAATGGCAGAATGATTGACATGGACAAGCAAAGCAGTTTCTCTCTCAGAAAGTATTTCCTCTCTTTAACCTTTCCAAAGTGTTTCTTCTCTTTAACCTTTCCCTAATACATGGTATAATATCACTGCATGTATCAAATATATTTTAGGACTCTGTTACATATTTCTGTTTTGTGCAACTGACCAAAAGGAAACTAAAGACATGTATATGCATTTCTAAGTTATCTCAATGCATTTATTCTTCTCTGATACAGCACAATAGGCATTTTTATAGCTGTCATCAAATTTTTAAAATATATTTTAGAATTATTAGCTCATCAGACATACCTTGCTAGCATTGAATTATATTAATTCTTAAAATGGAAAAATCGTTGTTTTTAAAAATCTTTAATTATTGAAGCACATGTTTATTTATTTATAATATTTAAAATTATCAAAAGTCTTTACCCCACCTAATCAAAGGTCTAGTTTGAGGTAGTCGTTCAATAGCATATTGTAATTTTAGTTTTCCTGAAAGATAGCAAGCACATGTTAAAATACTTTAGTTTTGGGACAACCTGCTAAATTTTTAAATATAAGCAGATTTTTTTCTTGATATTTACTTTTAAAAATAGAGAAAAAAATCATAACTTTTGACTTTCATAAATTTAACTTCACACTTTCTATCAAAAAAGTATTTCCTACAAAAAAATTCAGGTCTGACTTAGTTATTAAGTAAAAATTTTACTATTAATAAAGTTATTATATTCCATGTAAGGGAGCTAGTTGGGCTAAATCTACAGGAAATCTTTCTTTCTTTCTCTCTTTCTTTTCTTTCTTTCTTTCTTTCTTTCTTTCTTTCTTTCTTTCTTTCTTTCTTTCTTTCTTTCTTTCTTTCTTTCTTTCTTTCTTTCTTTCTTTCTTTTCTTCCTTCCTTCCTTCCTTCCTGATTATATCTGGTTGAATACTTCTTCCTAGTCATCAGTAGTAACTTTCCCTATCTTTTATCTACAAATTGAAAAGTATGATTGACATAAATTAAAAAGATTTGGGTCAAAAATAGGAACTTGTGGCACAATACAATTGTAAAGCAAGCCTTAGTTTCATTCCTGACTGTCCATAATTTTCAAAATTCCCCTGAAGTCAAAACAAGAAGAAAAGTTTTTCAGGGTGCAATGGAACAAGTACTGCTTTGCCACAATTTCTAGGTGAGGGGGGAATCTAGCTGTACACATGAAACTCAGGGTGTGGTTAGGCACTATCTGTATCATGCTATATCCTTGTCATGGGAAGTTGCAGAAGACACTGAGAGAATTATTTTTAAAGGTTTGAAATTCTTTCCACGTGTGTAAAACCTTGGTTTAGTACTGCCATTGGTATTCACAAAATAAATTGTCATTCTAATGCATAATCCTTCTTTGTTAATAGCCCAAATCCACTGCCAGA
This sequence comes from Oenanthe melanoleuca, assembly GCF_029582105.1. NCBI lineage: Eukaryota > Metazoa > Chordata > Aves > Passeriformes > Muscicapidae > Oenanthe > Oenanthe melanoleuca. The sequence continues at coordinate 25,833,844 of NC_079336.1, read as the reverse complement.
CAAAGGTTTCATTGTTAGAAATGTTGATTGTGACACAATTGATTTTGGATTACAAACCTACATTGAATATCAATGTTTGTAAAGATTTATTCCAAGGGTAATAAAAATTATCTTCATATTATTTGCTCTTAGAAATTACATTAATTAAAAATAACATTCTATAGTTAGAAGCAGACATCTAAGCAAAAGAAAATTAGTTTGGGAAAAAATAAAAATCCTTTCAGGAGTTACTAATTTAGTTGTAAGGACTTAAAGGTGTTGAAAGCAAAGGGATTAATGTCCTTCAGGTCCCATTGATTTCAGCTCAGACTCAATATCTAAGTTTTTGTTGCTCTGCTTTTGCAGTATAGGAAAAAGATCCTCTGCCATTGAAATGAATTAGTTTCTCATGTATTAATTATCCATTATTTTTAGTAGTATTTGTAGTAGTAACAGTAGCAGTAATAATAGCAACAGTGTTTGTACACAGGAGCTAATTTTTTTCCTTATTGCCATATAAATATTCAGCAGAAGTAAGGCATGTGCCTTGTGGGTTTTTTCAGTTTATAGAAATAAAGAACAAGTAGAAGCTGATAAAGGAATGAGTATAAAGACAAAATGACTTTTGACAGACTCTAGTGTCACTATATCTGTTGCCAAATAGTTTCTAACTGTTTGGGTTTTGGGTGGTCTGCCTAAATTCACTAAAAAGTTTTGAGAAAAGAGACTTATTAAGAAAAGAAGATGATATTATATTATTTTTTTTTATTGGAAGATTTTAGCCTCACAAGAATGTAAAGCAATATGGGAGAGAGAAGAGAACAATTTATATAAACCCAATATAGAATATGGTAACATTTGCTGATCAGATTTAGTAGCTTGCCTACTCACACTGAAGAAAGATGATGAGAACAGACTATATATTTGAAATAATACAAGGGGTAAGATAAAGGAGTAAGAGGGAGTAGGTGAATGTTAAAAACTGAGGCAAAGTAGAAAACTTAGGAAACCTAGTGTTTTGGATGGATTACTTGGCAGGCTGAGAATTTTAGCTAGACAAAACCAGAAGAGGTCATCGAAATTTATTTGTGGGAGGTAGGGATATAAATTTAATATGTGTTCATTCAAATCCATTGATAAGATGGAGGCATTTTAGCACCCTCAATCTAGACATTTATCTGTGATCTAATCACTCTAGGACCACTTCACAGTCAATGGAGAAAAAATATCTTCAGGGGTGATGTGTACTGGCATTTACTTTAAGACAGGATTAATCTTTCTGGAGAAATTACTGGTTTTTTATAATGAATATTAAAAAAAAAAAAGTTTAAGTGAAAAATTATACTGTAAAGTTTTTTTTCTTATAGGGTCAATAGTAAGTAAACCTCATTTGACAAGGTTTTGTTAAAAAGTATTCTTTTAAAAATGAGAAATTAACAGTTATGTTTGGTAATGATGTTTTTTTCAACAAAATTTCCTGAAGGACTCTAGATATTTTCAATAGAAACTTTCTTAATTCTGAGAATTATTCAAATATCATCTTTAATTTTAAATTATTAAAAAAAAAACAAAACTAAAACCTTTCTTAATTCTATCTCATTGAAAAGAATTTGACATTAATTTTCTGCATTATATTTTAAAACTAAAAGGGATTCTTTTAGATATAGAATGCTAATAACCACCACACCCTTATTAGACTCGTGTTTTATTTTGGAAGATAATTTTAAAAAATCTTAATGTATAGTCTGTATTTTTCAAATAATATTTGGCTTTTATGTTATATAGAAAAGAAATTTCATGAAACATTGGAAAAGTACTTGTTATCTCCAGAACTGAGTATAATATCCCTATATATTTTTTGATTCCTAGAAATTATATAGTAGATTTAAATTTTAAACAGAAAAACATGATTTAAGCATCCTGAAACATGGAAATAAAATTCTAGGAGGGCTCCAAAAGATTAAATTGCCTTATCTTAAAAAATACCATGCTAAACCTTATTGTCCTTTTGTACCCATTTGAAGAATTGTTCCACAATGTTATTTGGTGAAGAACAGAATTGTCTCTAATGATGAATATAAAGACTTTCAAGGTTTGTTAGTATCCACTCATCTTTACAGTAGCATTATTTTTTTGTTCAAAGAGCTTTTAACTCTCCTTTTGTTCATTAGAAATTCATCAAATACTAGCAAATTCAGCTCCTTTATTGGTTAGAAGCTCTTCACCAAAGCAGAACATTATCTAGCTGCAAGCTAAATATTGTCACTATATATATAGTGGTAAGATCTAGGAGAAATTTTTAGGCTTTTTGAACTATGAATGTAGTTGTCTATAAACAAGATATAAATTTTGCAGCAATATTAAAAGCTTTAATAAAAGTAACATCTCTATAACTGAGTGCTTGTGCAATAAAAATACAAATTTTGTAATAAAAAACATCAGTAGGAAGGAATAGAGATCAGTGTCTATAAGCAATTTGAGTATAGAATAGTAACAAATGGTGAGAAGTGAATTTTCATAATGTTCTTCTTCCTACACTGACTAGGTAGCAATTATCTTTGTGAGGTATAAAAATAAAAATATAGTTATTACTGTGGTAAATAAAATAGACTGAGTATAACTGACATTTCCATGTTACTGCATCTGTGAGTTGAAAAAGCCAAACCAAATCAAATCAAACTATTCTCTCAAACATGACAGCAGATATAAATCAAAAGACACAAAAGTACATCTGAAATGCATTTATATTTAAATCAATTTGCTGCAATTATTGTATTCTCCCCTTGGTCCATACAATTTCTAAGTCTTGCCAGAGACATTGCTGAACTTTATGTTGACTTTTAAAAATATTATTGAAGTATTAATAATACATAATATCTATCTGCCTGTTATTATATAGTTCATCAGAATTACAAAAGATCTTTCTCAGTTGTTACACTGTCATAAATCCAGTGATTCTTAGATTTGGAATGCACAAGGATTGTGAAAACAAGGGAAATATATCACAGAGCTGTAGAATTTAATTAAAACAAGGAGAAACCAGATAATTAGTGTAAACCACTAACATCAATATCACATTTAAGTGGCTTTGGAAACCTTTACAATCACTGTCTACTTAAGAAACAGCTTGTTAAACCTGTTCAGATACTTTGCCTGGAAAAATTATGTGTTCAGCTGGCACATCAGAAGCTGGCAATATCTGCTAATACAATTAAAAATTTAATACAAAATTACACAGAAGTGAATTATCTATGAAGAAATACAGTTTCAAGGGTTCAGGTAAACTGAAAATATTTAAAATTAATTATAGAACTTTTTTTAAGGGAACAAGGATAAGCATATTTGAAAGTTCTGAATCAGATTTCTCTCAGATGCTGAACTTCATAAGCTCTAGAGATTGTGGTCTCACTATTTTTAAATCCCAGTTGATTTAAACAGTATTAAAAGTGAGTCTTTTATTAAATAATTATAAGAAATTGTATATAAAACCCCACAGCTGGTTAGTTGATCAGATATTACCAGAATGTATACACATATTCATGGGTGCTTCTGTATGTGTATGTATGAAATAGGTAAAGGAAGCTGAAGCTGCAGTGTATATGTTTGTCTTTTTAAATATCAAAAGTCATACAGAAGTAATAAAAATACTATTAAATGAAAATCTTGAATATTTTACAAAAAAGAAAATTTGGGAAATATTTTATATATATATATATATATTCACACACATATATAAATTATGTGAAGTGATTTGGAAACAAGATAAATACCTGCTTTAAAGGATGGGTCAATATACATAATGTAATTAAAGAAAGTTCACTTAAATGGCTGAAAAAAATTGACTAAAGAACAGAAATAAAATTTGCACTGGAGTCATGAAGTGTCTTCTTCTTTGTATATGGATAACATGTTTTGAAAGTCATTAAACTGAATGCAGAGAAAAATTTGGAGCATTCAAAATTATAACATTAAGATTATGATGCATAATGTCCAAAAAAACCTGGTGTTGTGCAGGTTGAACTGATGATGTGGAATCCATTTTTTTTTAACAAGTTGTCATTAGTTAACAAAAAAGTGGAAGAAAATAAATAATAGATGAAATAAGTAAATAAATAAAGTAGTAAATAAAAAAGTAAGAATTACTTTAGAACTCATGGAAAGAATGATGAAACATAGAAAATCACAATTGTGCTGTCTCATGATCTTAGTCACACAATAATTTGTCTACAGATGTTTCATCTGACAAATAGATAAGAAAAGATCATCTCCAGAAAAAACAGATATGCATGAAGACTAAATTTTAAAGTAGTGTGGATTGTCATAGATTTCCTAGGGGTACTGTCCAATTGTCTAAATAAACTTTACCTTAGATACTTTGAGGATCATACTAAATAAAGAGTAACTTTACCTGTTCAATATTGTGACAATACTCATGACTGATAAGAAGCTAAAAGTGAAAAGTTTTGCTAATGTACAAAATTATAAACAATAGTATTATATACTATAGCTTGCTATAATAACAATATTAATTGAAATTGCAGATGATAGAAATTAGTTGAATTGATCATTATAGAAATGGGTATTAAAAATACCTTAATCTCCTTGAGAGGAGTAAGAAAAGGATTTTTAAAAGAAATTTATCTCCTTGAAAAATTAATAACATGAAATAACACAAAAACTGCAGGATGAAAATTATCTTTAAAAATACCTTATGAAGCAAAAATATACTAGGGAAAAAATATATTCTAGGGAATACAATCAGTGTGGCTACACAGAATAATCAAAAAACAAGCAGTCATCTGTTTGAGCCCAGATGAACTCTTAAGTTTCTTGTTCAGGGATCCTTTAATTTCCCTTGTTCTTCCTCCAAACATAAACATTAGAACTCTCACCCTGAAAATTATATTTACTGTCTAATTGAAGCAAGTACTGCTTACTGGTTCACATCATTATTTATACTATTTGAAATAAAAGACTTTCTAGACCTACTGATGTGCCACTCATCAATAATAGTGATCCAAGTAAAATCAATCTATCACTGTTAAAATCAAGTTAGTGGTCTGTGATGGCTGTAAAGCTATGGAGCTATTAAAAATACTGTAAAATAAATTTGGAATCATATAATACTGTTTGCTTTTCCCAAAGCAAAAAGCAAAATAAACTAATAAAAAAATATATGTCTTCTTAAAACTACCACAGGTTACAATATAATCATAACATCATATAATTATAGAATCATTTGTTTTGGGAAAGACCTTTGAGATCACTGAGTCCACCACGAAACCATGTCCCTAAAAGTCACATCTACACATCTTTTAATACCTCCAGGGATGGTGACTCAGACATTTCTTGGGGCACCCTGTTTCAGTGCTTGACAATATTTTTGGTGTTCTAAACCTACTGTGGAACATTTTGAGTCAGTCTCATCACTTGTTAGCTGGAAGAAGACACTGGCTCCCACCTTGCTACACCCTCTTTTCAGATACTTGTGGAGAGCAATGAAGGCTTCCCAAGCCTTCTTTCTCCAGGATAAACAATCCCAATTTGTGCAGCTGCTTCTCACAAGCCCTTTTATCATAATGTTTTCATCATATCCCATAAAGGATGGAGATTCTCCTCAGCCCTCCTGCTGTTGCTAATATATTTATAGACGTGTTCTATTGTAATTTACAGCACTGGCCAGATTAAATTCTATTTGGGCTTTGGTGCTTCTAATTTTGTTCCTGTGTAACATTACAACATCCCTGTAGTTCACCTGAGTCAACTGATCTTTCTTCCAAAGATTGTGTCTTTTTTTTTCCCTGAAATCAAGTTCAGTCAAGCTGGCCTTCCTCCTCAACAGTTCATCTTAAGGCATCATAATTTCCTGGAACTGGTAGGAAACAGAAACTGAGCCCACTGATCCCTTTATCAGACCTCACAAGGGCCTGAAGTTTCTCTAGATTGCACACAAAATTCTTGTTCCAAATTCTTCACTGCTTTCTTGAAAAAACAATAATAGATAACAGTTGAGTGTCATATCAGGCTAGAAAAGTTTTCTTCCCATCTTTATCCCAGGCCCCAAGGAGGCAGCAAACTTCCTTAAGAAGTAGTTCCAGTCTGCATGTTGGGATTTTTCTTCCCCTCAGCAGAGTCTCCTATGAGAATGACCTGTGTTTTTCCTTTATGGAGGTGGTTTTATTACAGGGTGTAGGTCATTCTTGGTGAGGACTCCAAGTTAAATAAACCATTGTACTCATTACTGGTTCCACCTGCAGAGCCTGGTACTCACTAGTACACGTGTCATAACTCACAGACAATGACAATAGACTTCCACTACTGTGGTTTGTTGATGTGTTTTATTAATGAAAGATTTGTTATAGATGCAGAAAGTGTAATTGAAGTAGGATATGTTTTAAGATGTTTTTCAGTGCAAGGGAAAATTTATGTCCATTAGCTGGTAGTTATAGAATTAGTTTGATTTAGTATTTGACATATTTTATGTGAGTTTGAGCATCACAGGCTGAATTGGATTAGGGATAAGTCTGGTCTTTTATTTGAACCATATCACCTCACAGGAACCACAGCAGCTGTGTAAACTGAATTACTTGACACAATATGGGAATTAAGGCAGAGTAATTACCTTGAACACTGGTAGCAGGCATCCCAAAATACAGATTAAGGTTGTCATTTTCCACTTTGTCTCCAAAAATGTTTACCAGTATAATCAGTTGTAAGTAATTAAATCTGCTAATGTATGAAGGATGCTTTGAAAGCAATTTAAATTATAAAAAATTGTGGCTTCAATATGTAAGTTGTTTACTTTTAGTTTCACATCTAGCTGTTTTTTAATGAAACCCTTCTACCTCAGGGACACTATTTAGTGGAGGACACTTTTCAGTGAAACTGAATAACTGTGTCTTTAGGGAAAAGAGCTTGAAAAAAAAGAGCATATTCACTAGTGGTCTGGTTAGACTGAACCCATAGCTCTCTCAGCTGCTCATTACTGCATGTTTTTTTTCTTAAATATCATAAAAATGAACTGTCAATCAGACATGAAAGAAATTCACAAAAGAGTAAAGGGAGAGGCAGGCTTTTTATTCCTTCTGTCTAAATTTCTGATACAAAAAGATTTTATCAACATTTAGGCATCTAAACACTGTGGTCTCTTTGTAGCAGAATATTAAAGTGTTATGTAGAACTTCAGAGTTCTGATGCAGAGTCTTTTCATTTGAAAATATAAGGCACCAGATTAAAGAATATTGTCATGAGGGTGTTCCTGCCTCTTGAAGGTTAGAGGTAATTCAAAACAATCAAAGGAAAAATATACCATTGCTCCCTAGTTATTTTAGTATCAGCAAAAAAACCTCACAGGGTGTTCATCATGTTTCTTGGAAACACTTTAATATGTAGACAGTTCTGTGAATATTTATATATGGTAGGGAACCAAATGCCATATTCCACCTCCTCCATAACACAGTCAGAGCAGGAGGTTTAACAGAACAAGATCTTCAGCATAAAAAATGCTGGACATCAAAAGTACTAAGTACATTTGTCAACAATTTTTTCAATAGGAAATTAGAACAGCCACTACTATAACTTACAAGTTTGCCAAAAACATGCTTCAACAGAAAAAGTGAATAATGGAAAAACTAAGTTTCTTTAATCACTGAATGTTCCACTGAGACAGCCTGTTGCCAGTTTTTGGGTCTTACCTTCCCTGATCCTTCTCATCTCTTCTCTTCCCTATATTTAATGTTATTCATTGAAATTCAACAAAGTTTGCAATAACAATATAAATATATGAGAGATAATTGCACAACATTATGTACTATGCATATTTTAATCCTTTGCTTCAATTATCATGATAATGCTGGTGAGCTGTTATGCAAAAGCATGCAAAAGTAGAATCTTTGACATATATTTGATCTCCAGTATCCTATCTTTCCACCTCTTTTACTAGATCTTTTCTGTAATCTTCTCATAATTATCATTATGCTTCTTAGTCTCACAGTCAGTAGTTACTTGCCTCTAAGCACTTAGCTTTTCCATTTTGAAAGATTGCACTTCCATCATGGTAACTCAGTTTTGTCACTAAAATGCCAAAACAATTCAAATTCAGAGTTTGAGTTTTCCAAAATAAATCTCTGGATCATTAAGTTGCCAAAACTGTACCTGGTTTACGTGGCAAGGTAAGAAAAGGCTTCAGGTGTGCAGCAGCTGTGAGAAAGGCATAAGAAATACAAGTGAGAAACAGCCATGCAGATGTCAACAGCAACAAAGAATGTGAGGAGGGATTACATGCTCCAGTTGCTGGAGCAGAATTTCACATGCCTGGGACAAGATCATGGTGAAGCAAGGGAAAGGTAGGAGGAGCAAGGAGTAGCAGGAAGGAACTATTGCAGACAGATCATAACCCTCATTTCCCCATCTACCTGCACTGGAATGGATCAGTTAAGTTGAGCCTGGGGTGAAGGGAAGTGCAGGGAGAATGTTTTTAGTTTTGACAGTTTTTCACCATCCTCCTTTATTTTTATTTGGGAAGAAATTATATTAAGGTTTCCCAATCTGAGTTTGTCTTGGCCATGATGATAACTACAAAGTAAACTTCATGTCTCTATCTCAACCCATGAGCTTCTCCATCTTATTTTCTTTTCCTGTCCTGTATTCTCATCCATCCTATTGGGAGTGAGTAAGCTACTGTGTAGTGCTTAACTGCTTACCTACAGAGGGGGAGTGAGAGAAACACCTTGGTGTTTGTCAGCCAGCCTGGGATGAACCATCACAAGAACCTATCAGAGTAAAGGTCAGATGTTGCTTACTGTTTATACTTTTAAAAATTACCTAGTAAGTCAGACCAGGATAAAAGTCTTGAGTGAATCCAGAAAGTGAAAACAGACTGCAGACTCAAAATGCCGCACTGAAGTCACAGTTATTTGATAACTGACATTTTCCTATAAGCCACCTGCTTCTTTGACTCAAGAAAATATTTGTTTGTGGAATTCTGTATTTTATCAAGTTATGTTGGACACAATTTCTTGTTATACGGTTGTCAAATGTTTTGTTTTATAGTTTTTGAAGGCACATAGTAATGAAAGGAAGAATTTATAAAATTCTACTGTGGATACATCTAAGAATACAGTTCTGTTTTTAAGAATAGTCTTACATTTCCCATGCCTTCTTGCATCATTCCTTGGTGGTATAGTTCTTAATTTTGAGCTTAGAAAGAATAAACCCAAACAAAAAAACAAACAAAACAAAACAAACCCCAAAATTTCAAACGCTTAAAAATCTGCTGATATAGGAAAGAAAGGTATAGTTTCAGTCAGATAATGACTGGTTCTACCTGTGTTTAAAATTCACACTTGAATTATGATGCATATTCAAAAAGGTCAATGTTACACTTTGACTTCTGGATGATACAACGTGAAAATGTCCTTGTTCATTGCAGCAGGGGTTGAACAAGATTATCTTTGAAGTTTCTTTTCAACACAAATTAATTTATTGCTATGAAAGTGTTAACTCTGACACTGTTTAAACTTTCTCTGTATCTCTTCTGCCTTATGGTGGTTAAACCCCAGCCAGTGACTAAGCACCACACAGCCACTTGCTCATTTCTCCCTTTTGATGTCCAGCAAGATGGGGAGTAGAGTCAGAAATAGGTAGAACCCTGGGTTTATATAAGGAAAGTTTATTGTTGATTTTTTAAAAATTGTTTTTATTGAGATAATTAGAACTACTTGGCTGAGAAAACATCTTAAAAATAAATTACTGACCTAACAAATATAATATGTTCATTTCTCAACATCTATATACCTGAATCCTGAAAATACTATCTGTACCAGATGCTTCCAAGAATCTTTGCCTTTATGAATGAAGGCAAGTGTTTATTTTTTCATTTTTTGCAGGTAAAAATATAACACACTAAGATTTTATCAAGTGGATATTGTGAGAGAAGCCTCAGGCACTCTGTACTGTTCCAGTATTGTATATAGTAAACATTGCCTTTGAATTGTACAGGCGCAGTTAGCTTATCTAAGAAACTTCTTGAATAAGCTTTTTTTGGGTCTGGATGTGTCTTAAAACTTGCACTGTATACTGCTTTTAGAAATATGTTTGCTGAAATTTATGACAAATATCTTGTAAGCCCTCAGAAATTGTGAAGAGAGAAAAAGTGTTATTATGTTATCTCCTTTGTATACCTTTTCTGTGATGTCATGAGTAGTTGTGGAGTTGAACAGCAAAATTTAGAAGCAATGTGATTATACAGAATAATAAAAGCTTATGTGCAGTTGACTTTTTTTAGAATGACTGTCTGCAGTTGAATGTGCAGCCTCACTTTCTAATATGAGTGATTGGGCATCATTCAGTGGAAACTCAAAGGCAACCCTTCATCTATATATTGGACCTATTTTGGACCTTATGTAGAGAAAAGATTTTTTTGGTTTGTTTTGTTGTTTTGTTGTTGTTTTTGTTTTTTTTTTAATTAATTCCTGTGAATCTAAAACTGCTTGCATTTCTTTAACCTTTAAAAATATCACAATATTGGTTGTTTGGGGACATGGGAGGCAGACAGTGGTGAGAGTGAGCTACAATCAAACTACTTCATATTTTCATTAAGGAAACAACAGGTTGTAAGTAATTCCCTCCATTGTTGCTCTCTGCTTTATTTCTTCATGTTTCTGTTCACTGTCACCTCCATTGTGGGGTACAGAGCTTTGGGAGACCACATTGCAACTAAAACACTAAAATTAAGGACCATACACTTCTGTCTGAAAAAAAAGAATGAGAAGGTATTTTTAATTAATTGCTATTAATGTTATAATAGAAATAAATATGAAGATCCAGGTTGCCACCTCAACTTGAGATAAAGAATTAAAGGATGAAAAATTTCTGAAATGGTTTTGTTATTAGATGAAAATTGCATTCTCTCTTTGTGTGTCCATCTCAACAAGGAGGGGTAGGAGCAGAAAATCACATCCACTTTAGGGCTGCAAAATATTAAATTTGTTTAGTACCACCCTGATGAAATCACACCCCAGTAGTGTGCTACATATCTGGCACATATAAAATGAAGGTGTATTTTTAGCATACATTAGAGGGTGAAGCAGTTCCAGCAATCTCCAGACTTCACTGTAGAATTATATCTAGGAAAATTAACAGCTGAAACCAAAATATGAATAGAATTTAATTATGGCACTTTGACAAGGAGGAATATTCCCTTTGACATCAGTTTCTGAAGAAACTGCAGTCAGGCAAGTTCCTGATGCTGGTAGCATGATTCTGCCTTGTCACTGCAATAAGTTGTTGATGGATTGGAGCTTTTACTTATGGCAAGTGGAAAATGTGTTATGGATAATTCTCATCCTAGTTTTTTTTATTACAAAGCTACATCACTGCTTGCACATAAAAATGTTCTCCTCTTAATCACTATGTTTGAGAGCCCTTGAAATATAATGGTGATGACTCCCAGCTAGCAAGCTAGATGGATGAAAATGCAAAATGAGTCATTACAATTTAGGTATGACCTACTGCCTAACACATTCAAATAATTTGGAAGAGAGATATAAGCATGGTATACAAATCATATTATCTCTCTAACCAGTTTGAAATAGTGCACTCTATTTTCTCAATCATATTAAGGCAAAGCATGGTCTGGCAATCCATCTCTCTGACCTTTCTCTTCTTTTGTGGGTCAGGCACATGAATTATTTTAGCTTGCAGAATTAAGTGTGTAATCACACATACATACTTCACCTATTCAGAAGTGAATATTGACCATTAAAAAAATAACTCAAATTACCCATTAAACTCCTTTTGACAAAAGTCATGAATTAGTACCATCACATTTTATACTTCCAGAAATTAGATTAAATTCTGTGTCCATTTTTCAGAAGATATGTGCAGTTGGAGGACCACTACACCACATTGTCCTGTCTATATCACAGCTGGAAAATGTGTTGAGTTCATCTAAAAAGTTGGTAATCTGGCAAAATATACACAGTGATATCTATACAAACCAGCAGGATCAGAACAGCACAGTGATTTTCAGTCATATATTACTTTGTCAATTGTATTTCTTGCTGTGTAACACCCTCTATATATCTACAAATTAAAGAAAAAAAAATGTAAAATGAGAGAAAATATGTTTTCTCACTATATGTTTTAAAAATAGCAAGTTCTATTTGACTTTTCATGTTATTCTTAATGTGAAATGGGAAAAAAGAAGCAAGATAATTTACAGCATCACTCCTGACTACTTTAAAAGATTATTTAGTATACTTCCTCAGCTCTCTTTACATGACCATGTTGTGGCTTACTTTTACTGGTATCTAACAATTACTTACTGATTAATAAAAGTTTTCCAAAATAATTGTTGAACACCTGATTAAAGTGTCAAATATTTATATTGATAGAAACTTCTCTTCATAAAAGAATATGTGGACTAGAGCAAAAGTGTAGGTTTTACTGGAAGCTGAGCCTTTATTAATAAGATATTTTTCTGTTGCCTTGCAATTGGAAAATACAAAGTACAAGATATTGTACAATTTCTTTCAAAATATTTATATTTGATCTTATAATGCAGGGACTATGATTGGAATAAGAATAAACATGAGAAATTTAAAAATTTTACCTTGCTCAGGAGTTCATACCACTTTGTTGCACTGAACATATAAATATTCATAAAATCAATCATTTCTTTCTGTGTCTAGAAATTAGCTTTGAATCGATTATGCCTAGTTATCTGTTGTGTTTGTGACAACATGAAAATGGGCACAATCTTCTTTCATTGATTTACTGTCCAATAAATAATCACTATTCATTATTTATTGATTGTAAAGTTACATAAACATTTCACTTCCTTCCTCTTTATGCTATCATTGTCAGTTCTAAAGCTAGAACAATCTAGTTGATCAAATTTTAAAATTAGTTATGTATGCAGAAGAAATGGTATTCCACAGAGCTGTTCAAATTCATGTGAGAATAACAAGTTTGCATATCTCAACCCATTTGCACCATTTTAGAACCCTGTACTGAGGAGGACAATGTAATCATAACCCAAGAGAAGCTGTCCACAGATTACATTATGATAACTAAAACCATGTAATAAATACATACTTCATTTTTTTTTTTAAGATTCTGGAGATAGAAGAATTTGTATCATTTTGTCACAAATACCCTAACCATGTGGATGATGCAAATGATACATATCATTGCTATACATAAATTTTCACAACAATAAAGGGCAAAGTTTTGTTAAATAAAAACAATTTTTAAAAATTTTTCTCCTCCCCCACAAGTTTTCTATCATAAAGAAAAGAAATTTCACACTTGAGAAAAGCAAATTTTTCAAAATGAGCGCCTAATATATCTGTTTTATTCCTGGAAGGAAAATAATTTTAATTCTATTGCATTGACTATGGACTTCTTTAAGCAACATGTTCTCCAAAAGTACTGATTAGAAGTATGCACTGTACTAAAAAGAGAACTTTCCTATAGGATAGCTCTTAGCCTACAGTATTTTTGTGTCTGGATCACTCCTCTCCAGGTTGTCAAACCTCATCAAAGCTGTAGGATTTGTCATTTATCAACACCATAATGTATTTAACACATTCCCTGCCTTTGCTTCTTTAATTCTGAACCAGAACATGAATGAAAGGTAAATGAACAGAAAAAGAATCTGAACTACTCTGTGAACAGATAATTTTTTTTATCTTCAAAGTACTTTTCTGATTTTGTGGTTTTACCACAGGTGTTAAAATGTCTGATTAATCTCAAAGAAAAAGAAGCACGTGAATTAAAATAATTCACAGGAATTTGCTTTGAATTATCACCTTACAGTTCAGCAACAATAAGTAATTCCCATAGCAACCTCTACTGCCATTTGTCACCAAAACCTACTCTTGTACACTTAGGAAAAAGTCTTACCAGACTGAAAAGCAATGTTTAAAACTAACAGTTTTGTAATTCTAATTTTTATCCTAGGGACAGTATGGAAATGAAATGACCTTGCAATAGAAAAGAGAGATTTTCATACTACATATTTTATAATGTCCCCTATAGACTTTGGTTAGGAGAATAATCTTAAAATAGAGTCCTGCATTTTGTTATTACACTTCTTCAAGGGATGATGAATTATGACAGTCATGGCAAGAAGCACAACACTTACTATAAAGGGAAGGAATGTATGCTGAAATGTTATACCTGCCTAGCTATGGGCTAAACTACAGCAACCATTTAAAGAAAAATTCCACATTGGGAAAATAATGAAAAAAATGTCCTTTACATAATACATAATACATGATAATATGAAACAGCCATATTTGTTTAAAGGTGTCTGCTTCCTTGGTATGTACTCACAATGTGGCAGATTCAGTAGCCCATCAAGCCTTGACAAAACTGTCATGTTAAAAATCAATTAGGATCACAATAATGTATCATCACAGGAACATAAAATTTGAGTTGCAAGGGATATTAGAAGGTTGGTAGTCAAACCTCCAGCTCAAAGCAAAGTTAGCTCTGACATCAGGTCATGTGAAGGAGTCTCTAAATATTGTAAGACTAAAGCAGTAGTTTGTGCAGCACATTGTGTCTTGCCATAATCTCAAGATTAAACCAGAGAAAACAAGACAAGAGGCACCCACATCTACTTGATATCCTGCTGCCAAAACAAACCAAAGGGAGTCAGAGGCACAAAGGAAATTCCAAACTAAAGCAACTGATAGTATAATATTTTTAATACAATTTTAAGAAAATATGCAAATAAATTATTTTCAACTACTTGAAGTTTGCTGACCACCTTATACTCAAGGTAATATAGATACACATACACATGTATGTACCTGAGTGCATACATGATTTCCTTTCTGTAGCAAGCTAACACTGTCTAGGTTGCTCTGTGGTTGATGACATCCAGGACAATTTCCCACTGGGGGAAGAGCTGCTAAGAAGATTGAAGGTGTGCTAATTCTTTTTTGATATCAACTTGCCCCTTTTCATCATGACTCACAGCACAGTCACCAGAGGTGGTGTCAAACACAGTCATATCCCTAAAGGGGGCCATGGACCTTCAAGGACTCAGAAACTCCTCTCAAATCTTTGCAGGAACTCTCCATAAGAAGGTTGTGCACGTCCTCTGGTGTTGCACCACAGGAAGAATCCCCTCCCTGGGCAGGGATCTAGGCAGTCCCATGCCAACTTGAGTGTATGCAAACAGACAAACAGATTGAGACTGCAACCATCACCTTGCTCACAGACATCAAAATTACATTTAAGTCAGCAAGTCAACACTCAAGACTCACTGCTGGATCCAAAGGTGGTCTCTTTCCTGTCAGTTAATTACTCTATACCTTGCTTCTCTTTCTTTCTTTTCCCTGTATCTATACTTTTATATTTTTGTAGTGAAGAACCAAAACAGCTGCACATCTCCTTTAGGCTTTAATTAAATTGCTTTAAAATAAACCTGCCTCATATGTATGCACCAGTCATTCAGTGTCACTTCACTCTGATTCCAGGGGATCCCAAGGGATTTATTAACAGGAACCTCATTTATTCTGCCTCAGGGACGGGTCATAACATATCCATGTGTAGGAAATCACATAATTAATAACCTAGGCATTCTGAAGGCTCTTGCATAGTGTAGTATACACCTATATGTTTGCACCACTTCTTACTTTTGAGAACTTTAGCAGGATATATCTGTATAATAGAGTAAAAGACAAACATTACCAAACAGTAAAAGATAATATCTATCTACGTGAGAAAGCTATAGAATGTGAGGATCAAAGAGAAGGCAGGATAGTCTATAGCAGAAAACGTATATATTGTTGATCTTACTGGGTTGACATATTATTCAATTGATTTTTCTTCACAAATTATGCTCACAGCATACTGATTTCATCTTTTGAATTGATTTTTTTAATCTGAAAGTCAAGATCATTGGTTTAAGAAAGTAGCTATTACACCTTTTTATTCTCATTGCAGGGTACATATAAGTATTAGACTTGTATTATTTTAAATTTTCTTGAAATTTCTTTCCTTGTCTACTTTACCATATCCCATAGACACACAGAGAAGAACTGAGCCCTACAAACCTGTGTGCCAATATTTCTGCAATCAAGATTTCTTAAACCCTGTGCTGAGTCCTGCCTTGAAACCTGCCTTTAAGAGTATAATTTAGATCCTTAAAGATACAGTACATTTGTGATATATAATACATGCAGGCTTCCCATGAGTCTAAAATAAAATAATTTCTACTTAGGAAAAGAACAAAGTCACAATCATAAAGTAAGAAACCCTGAGTTTTTTTGTCTTCATTGTTCTTATCATCAACTTAACATACACTCTGTCCTGAGGTCATATTCCTTCAGCACTTCCAGATTCTGACTTTGCTTACTAATGTGTTTTCGTTGTGTTCTAGGTTGACTTCCAACCAAGCTGGTTTCATTTTCTATGATAAATATTATGGCTAAACTGTTCTTATTTTCCAGAGACACATGCCATTTTACTTCTACTCTTCATTTCAAGACAGTACATTTCCTAGCAATGCTTGGTTCCAAAGGTAAAGTGTATTCATGCAGAGCTGACAAACAAAATCATCCTTCTAGGACTGAGCCATTTTTCCTTTATTCTCTAAGTCTATAAATACTTGGAGTTAAGGAACAAATACTGGTTCTCAACAAAGTTACTTAGCAAAAGATCAGTTATATACACTTTGATATTTTCCAGAATATTATCAGAATTCCAGTTGCCACCTTGATGAGGGATTCTAGATGAGGGCTCCTATCATCACAAACATCAAAAAGAATTTAGAAGCTGAATATAGGCAGATACTACAAAATCAGTGCAGTCTGTCTCAATTGTTCAACTCTCTGTAACATGAATCATGACAGACATTTGGTAAATTCATACTTTTCCTTTTAAAGATATTTTTTTTCCCATGAGAAAATGATAGTATATACAGCTGAATTTACAAGAGTTCTAGTAGTTACCAGAAAGAAAAAATAATACAATATATCACTGGAGCGAAGAAAAATAGCAGAATACACATTGGCAGAAACATCCAAAATTACAGAACACTGAAAATAACAATAAAGTCCTGAATTTCCTGCTGTTGGGAAGAACATTTTTTGTTCAAATACAGGACTTAACTGAACATAGTGTTGCATCTGCTGGCTATTTTCAGTGGACCATTTTCAAAGATATGAGCCTGAGAGTAAATAAAATGTGAGCATTTTTGCAGGGAAGTACAAAACCTGTAACTGTAACTATCTGAAAAGAAAAAAGAAAGTATGACAGAAGCAGTTATTGCTACAGCAACTTTAATGTCTAGGAGAATTCAGTTTTATTAAGGAAACTTTGCCTTAAATAAGTATCCTTTTTTAAAAGAAAGGTGAAAGCACTGTGTTATTTAACTCCTTACATTAAGGTATTTATATGCTCTGTGGAAAAGGAATAACCTTCCTAATAGACCAACAGATACTTAAAGACTAGTCTTTCCTAGACCTCAAAAAACCATGGGTTTTGGTTGTTGCCACTGAAATGCAAGATATGAGATTTGTAGAGTTCTGAACATGTGATCAAGCTGAAAGCTAGACCTAGGATGAGTTCTGAACCAAACACTCAGGTAAAAAAAAAAAAAAAGTTAACGTGGTTCTAAGTTTTGAGCAAATATCTGAAGTGAAATCACTCTTTGTTAGATAAAAATATTGAGGGCATACTGTATTGCATACTTAAAGTTTACTTGAAATATGAGATTTAGGATAAATTTATATTTCTGACTTGATCTGGCACCAGTTTGATACCCAGTAACAGAAATTGGCACTATTGGAATCATTATCTTACATGTGAGACAATTCAAAGCAGCTGACTGGAGTGACATGTTTTATGGGATGCTTGCAACTAGATTTATAGCCTATAAATTCTTTCCATGAGAGTACCATTTAATATTGTGTAGTTTTTCAGGATGTTAATTTTACCCTAGTATATACTGATAGTGAAAAGATCCTTTCATGATTACCTTTGAAATGTCATTTAAAAGGGGAATGAAAATACGTAAGATTAATATAGTAATTGTGTAAGCTGTCATTAGGTACAGGAAAATAGAGAAAACAGAAAAAAATTGTAGGCTTTTAATTTTTAAGAGCAGGGTGTTGTTATTGGATTTGAATGATAAAATTAACAATCAAGAACATGGGTTATTTACTATGACAACATGAAAATAATAAAAGAAAACCCTGCATTTGACTGTTTAAGAGTGAAGACAAACTTGCCCAAACACTGCTGAAGGATCAGAAAGATCTTCAGCTACTTGGTGGTTTCCCCAAACAAGTCTCAAACAACAAGAGGGTTTGAAATGGGTGTGGAGTTAAGCTAGAATAGATCATGGATCATCCCAAAATGAACTTGTATAAATGCACTGGTTTTGTTAAGTGCATATATATATATATCACAACATGATTTTAACAGTTTAAGCAGGGCATTCAAGGACTGCTGATGCCTTAAAGGCTGATGAGAGGTCCCTAAATTTTGACATAATGACTAAAAGAATATGAAATATTATGAATACTGCATTTAGCCTTTGGGAAGAATTGCCTGAAGTGTCATAAGCAAACCAATTATTAAAAAAACTTAAAAATAGATAAGTAAAAAAAACCCCACCTGTTTGAAACACATTGTTATTTTAATTCAAATTGTAATTTTAATTTCAAATGCAATTGACCTCTATAGATAACTAAAATCCTAATAGAGTAAAAAAACCTCTGTATAACAGCAAAGACTTTCCAGTCAGTATTTCTTCAGTCAATACTGAGCTTGGCAAGCACCTTTACAAGTATTCTGTTTTCTTTAACAGCAGGGGAGTAAGATAAAATTAATTCCCTCAAGGACACTCTTCTCAAAATGTCTATTGTTCTCAAGGCAGAGAGGTTAGGAAAACTGTCAGTTGCTTTTACAAATGCCCTTTATCAAGCTGGCCAAAACCTTCCATCACTGTTAATAGGAGTAAGAGAAACTTCCCTTACAGAAGACAGGCATTTCCCTAGTGCTTAGGAGTTTTCCTGACACCTCACAATAAAAAGAAAAATGTGTAGAACTTAATTCTGAGACCCAAAAAGCAGCCTGTTTTAGTAGTGGGGAGGATCCAAAGTTGGATATTCATTTCACAACCCACAAAGTATTATTTGTGTACATTCCTACTATTTACTTCCTTATATAAATCTATCTCTTCCTTTAAAATAACTAAAATTTATTTTGTCTCATGTTCAATGTTTTTATCAAGCTTTTCTTTTACCAGGAGTTCATTGAACAGCATGATTAACATTTATCACAGTCTTTATGCCATTATTAGGGCCTATGTTTCTAAAATAAACTGTGGATTATATTGGTAATATTTTATATGTACTTCAATTTATCTTTGTTTTTAAATATCTAGATTTATGGAGAAAAAGACAGAAGCAGTTGAAAGATGCAATGTTTTGCAATTAGCCACCCCCATCCAAGACCTGCAAGATCTCTATTTGTGGACATTGCTGTTAAAGTAATTTAAGATTGTTTTGTTCAGGCATCATTTGCTGGGCACAAAGAGGTTTCATGAAGAATATGTGCAACTCATAAGTATAAATCAATTTTGTAGTAAATAATGCACATAAAAATCAGATACTCTTTAGCAAACTATGAAGTTGTGTGTGATGGTACAGCATTTGGAGAGCCTCCAGCAGCCACCTTGGTGAGGAGGGAAGGGTCAGTGGTCATGGCTCCTGGGAGCCATCATCCAGGGCTGTCACCTTTCCAGCTCCATCAGCAGTGACAGCCCTGATAGCTTGAACCCAGCATGACAGATCCTGACTATCCTGACTAGTCACACTCCAACTACTCTCTCTGCTTTTTTTTTTTTAGGGTTTTATCTTTTCCTGCCAGTGAATTCTTTTCCTTTGTTGAATTCTTGATCTAATAATGATCACTGATCAGTAGTCCTTTGTAATTTTGACTTTTCATATCACTATAGAGATGGTGTCATGGCTCTGTCTCAGCAGTCTGACTCCACAGCTGGAATTTATTAAAGCTGAACTTCTGTAAAATGACAGCTAAATTCTTTGGGGCAGAAACTACAGCAGGAACCACAGAGAAAACGATTACACTGCTTGGCTTTAGACAGCACAACTTAATAAAGATGTGAATAAATTGTGAACAAGCAAAGGACAAGAATTATTAGAAGAAAAGGTTGAAAGTGAGGTAAGGAAAGGGGATGAAAGGCAAGAGACTAGAGAAGAGACAGAGAAGAGGAAAAAGAGGCAACACAAAAGACTTCAAATATATACTTATATCTATAAAAATGGAGATAGTTGTTTTAGATGATTAAT
The DNA here is from genome assembly GCF_029582105.1 of Oenanthe melanoleuca. NCBI lineage: Eukaryota > Metazoa > Chordata > Aves > Passeriformes > Muscicapidae > Oenanthe > Oenanthe melanoleuca. The sequence continues at coordinate 25,813,526 of NC_079336.1, read as the reverse complement.
GGCTGAAACAACAGACAGGGGAATATCAACATTTTTATAGAAAATTTTTCTACTGCTATAAATAGTTGCCCTGGATTAAAATGCTATCAGTAATCTATAAAACATCTCAAAATGTGGTAGTGGTGCTCAACTCATAGTCAGTGATAATCTCTTATTTCTGTAGACTAGAAGTTCCTAAGAAAAATCTACCTCTTAAAAGATGTTGTCTATTGTGTTAGAAGAGCCAAATGTCAATCATTTCCTTGGAATTTTTGGAACTTCTGGAGGTCTTTCAGATACCTTGGAATTAAGCCACAATGTGTCATGAACATAATTTTATGGGAGCTACTGTAGAAAGTACAACACAGCTTTGATGTGTTTTTGGTGGTCTGTACTTCTGTATTTAGTTTGAATTTCCTAAACACTCCAGGCTTTTTGCCCAGGTATATCACATTTCTGTAATCTGGCCAAGAGATTGATGAATATGTGAGTAACAAAGGCCAAGGCTAGCTCATCATGTGCCAAAATCTTCTAGCCAGATGGAAATGCTAGGAGCACTATTTTTTTTTTTTTTTTTCACTACTTGAGATCACTGTCAGTGAAGAAGTTAGGCGTACACATCAATTTGACCAGCAATTCTGTGTTTTTCTTTGAACATTGGGAACTACAAATGGGCTGCAAATTCTTCAAATTCTTTACCTGTGGTAGTGGTGGATAAGAAAGGAGAGAATAAGCCAGCAAAATCTGTTTGCAGCTCAGTATCCTGGACTGCATAAAAAGAAATGTGGCCAACTGGTTGAGGGAAGGGATTCTCCTCCTTTACTATGCTCTCATGAGACCCAGCCTGGTATCACATCCAGTCCTGAGGTCTCTATATCTTTCTGCTTCTGTTGTGTGGTCCTCCAGAGGCCCAGATATATTATATTTCTTCAATAAAACACATTTTCAATGTGTTCAGTGCTGTGGTATACACACAGTGCTCTGGAAATGAAATGGAAGACTGACCCTCTCTTTCCAAATTGAATCAACTACATGTGCCATCCATACAATTTCAGTTGACACTGGCATGTGTGTCAATCACTTAAAGCACAATTCGAGACTGGATTACATAAAACTAATTTTTTCATGATCTTACATTAGAAATTTCAAACATTATTGCTTAAATTATTTTTTCTGAATGTTATATCCTACTATAAGCTTTACAGAAATGCAAGAAATATATTCGAACACAAAATAGCCCTCTCAGGGTTAAATTAAAAATGAAGAGCTGAGTGTTAATTTTATGCCATGCTTGGCAAATCAGGCAGCTTCTAAGCCAAAACATAAGACTGATGACTAATTTGTCTGCCTTCAGAAAAAAAAAAATAAAAGTTGAAAGAAAAATAATTACTGATATATTAAAGTTTAAATTAAAAATGCTCCTTAAG